>NW_012148285.1:5639706-5688808 GCF_000956105.1 Propithecus coquereli | reverse complement strand
CATGCCTGGCCATTTATATCTTTTATATCTTTAGTAATATTCCTTTCTGTGTATAATTCTATTATATTCATTCATTATTGATGGGCAATTTTAAATTTTGCATTGCTATGAATAAAACTGCTGTGAACAATCTGTGTTATGGACTGAATGTTTATATGCCCCCCAAATTCATGTGTTGAAGCCCTAATCCCCAAAGTGATGGTATTTGGAGGAGGGACCTTTGCGAGGAGATTAGGTTTAGATGATGTCATAAGGGAGGTGTCCTCATGATGGAGTTAGTGTCTTTCTAAAAAGATGAGGAGACAAAATCTCTCTCCCCGCCCACTCCCCACAAATACCAGCGAGAGGCTGTGTGAGGACATGACCATAGAGAGCTTGCAAGCTCTCTAAAACACTGTTAGGATAGTTACCAGGATGGGATTGCTAACACTCCCAAGCAAGAGGCAGGAAAACCTTCAACCATAACCCAACCAACCATTGCACTACAAGTTTCACAGAAGTGAAAGATGAAAAACTGTTCCATGAACCACATGGACCTAAAGACGTGTGCCACTCTCCTGTTTTCACCTGTAAACTTCCAGCCCTGCTTTGACTAGGAGAGATACCTGATCCGAGTGGTCCTTGAAGTGCATTAGCTAAATCAAATCTTTTACCTCTATTCGAGTCACTTAGACTATTTCCTTTGGAATAGTTCAAAGTTAAGAATTTAACAATGTATAAGAATATATTATGTATGTAAGCAAACTAAAATGGGTCTGTGGGTAAAAATAAGACTTGGAACACTTGGTAAATTAAGTTATTATTTGGTACAAATGAATCCTGAGATGTGTGAGAGAGGACAGCAGAATAAGGCCAGATTATTAAAGGTATGTGTATCATGTTGGACCTATAATTATAGACACTTAATTAACAAAAATTATTGAATGAATAAAGGAATATTTCTAAGACTAGGAGTGGAAGGTGTCATCTAGAAAGAACTGCTGTCATGGAATGTTCACTTGGAAGAAAATTTAGTCACAGAGAAATTTGCTTATTTAATTATTTATTTACTTTCGTATTTCTTTTTGTTTTGATTCTTAGTAGGGAAAGTCAATTTGAAAAAATGATACCAGGTCAACAAATTAGAAACTGAACCAAACATCTGGCTCGAGTTTGATTTTTAGAACACAATAACTGATTCGACTTTAGGAGTTCTGAAAATTATTTAGGTTGAGTCTTCGTTCGTGTGAGACATTCCCTCTCTCTCTCTGGTACACACGTGCACACATTTTTGGTTTTATTTATGCATTGGTATAATAACAAAATATCTTTGGGAAATTTGAGGTAGTTTTTAAGCTTTGTGCTATGCATCCTAAATTTTGGCTCTGTCTCTGTTATAGTCTCATCAGAATGGATTCTGAGAAGTAGATTCTTTATCATGGGGGTGGTCCTAAGACGTCTTATCCCTTCTGATAAGGACGATGGCTAAAGCATGCTCAACACAGCCTGTGCCAAGCATAAGACCACCTTCCTTATGCAGAGTTTCATTTACTCCCCTAAATAATGTTATGAGACAGGTGTCATTACTGTCCTCATTTTTTTTTTTTTTTTTTTTTTGAGACAGAGTCTCACTGTGTTGCCCAGGCTAGAGTGCCATGGTGTCAGCTTAGCTCACAGCAACCTCAAACTCCTGGGCTCAAGCGATCTTCCTGCCTCAGCCTCCCGAGTAGCTGGGACTACAGGCATGCGCCACCATGCCTGGCTAATTTTTTCTATATATTTTTAGTTGGCCGATTAATTTATTTTCTATTTTTAGTAGAGATGGGGTCTCGTTCTTGCTCAGGCTGGTTTCGAACTCCTGAGTTCAAACAATCCGCCTGCCTTGGCCTCCCGGAAAGCTAGGATTACAGGCGGGAGCCACCGCGCCCGGCCTGTCCCCATTTTTTTAAATATGGAAACTGAATCTTTGAGAGGCAAGTGGCAGATCAGGTGTGGTGAGGTTACAACTTTTCTCCTTGTCATTAAGCTGGGAACTGAACAGGAGGTAAGTACTGTTCTATTTGGTTTTCAGCTAAGCAGAGAGGCTCAGAAAAATGCATCACCCTGCATTTTAAGAGAGTGCTCAACGTGAGACATGAAAGTAGCACATAAAACACACATAACCCTTCAAGTTATGTGGTATTTTCCTCTGTCCCCACACCCACTGACCAGCCCACAGTATATCTCAGACACTCTGATCTGGGAGCAGAGACATGCATTTGATTACACTGGTTCTGAAATGCCTCCAGGCTTTCAATGGAATCTTTCTTTTTTTTTTTTTCAGCAATAGTACATTTCTTTTTTCTTTTTCTTTCAATTTTTTTCCCTATTACATTTGGAAATTTGTCAGTAGAAAAAACATTGTCCCAGTGGAGAGCCATGCCAGGGAGCCAGGAAAAAAAAATGTACATAACCAATGAGCTAGATAACTCAAAACTCTTCAACTTGCCTCTCCTCTCTGAAGCCAGGAATGTCAAGATTATCTCCTTCCTGTTGGAAGTCTCCCCATCCCCCACACACCCCAAATTTATCAGGCTGTAGAAAAGTACCTGGAGCAAAAATAATCATGACAGCAATAACAGCAATAGGTTTTATTGCACCCCAGGTGTGTGTGAAGCACAGTGCTAACAACTTTATTTATTGTGCCATTTAATTCTCTCCATAGCCTGTGGGGTTTTGTAGTCTTATTTATTCCATTTTATCATAGGAGAAAACTTAAGTTTCTAAATGGGAGGTGACATCCCCAGGGTCTTTCAGGGATTTGATACTTGATCAGTGGTCCCCCTCCCAAGCAAGCCTCTTGAATTCAGATAGGATTACAAATCCTGTTATCACCCAGTAGGCATTTTGAAAACAATAGGCCCTTGTAGGAGATAGGGGAAAGGTTCCTATCAGGACATTTGTATTGCATTACAATCTTTATTTCAAGAGTCTTTTTTTTTTTTTCTAATCTATTATGGTCATTCCAGTTTACACACAGTTTGGGGACAGTGGGTTGCCAGTGTAGGGGTCACCATTGCTGCAAACAAGTAAACACAAGGATTCTAAGTATCGCCCGTCCTGAAGTGGAAGGAAGAAGCAGAACTGAAGAGAAGCTCAAACTGGAGTGTAACAAAAACTTGGTCTTCCCTGTGTGGCTTCTTGGAAGTGGCTATCCTGCTAGATCTGCCTTTGCAAGGTACGGAGCTGCCAAGGGGGCCTGCGGAGAATGGGGGTTGTTCCAGCTGCCTATGACATCGCTTGGGCATGGTTTGGGCAGTGCTTTCAATATGGTATTAATAGAACACACTGACGGCATATTTTTAACGAAGAGCCAATGGATATGCATCCCTGGATTTAAATTGGTCCCTGGTCTTGCTTTTATAGATAGGAGCAGGGCACATTAGAGAGTGCGATGGAGGTCTGTATCCTGCATCCTTCAGCAGCCACATAGCATTTTTATCCTATAAATAGGGTTATACAACTTAATTCTCACCATAGCCCGACAAGTTCTATTATTTTCCCCATTTTATCACAGGAGGAAGCTTAGGTTTATGGCTTTTCCAGAGTCACCCAGGGAGGTACTGGGGAAGCCAGGATTTAGTATCTGATTTATCAGACTCCAAAATACTTGCCTTGAACCTGTCTATATGCTTGTTGGCTCCCAGTTAAACTTGGCATACGTCGTTCTAGCAGATCTTAATAAAGATCAGTGCCAGGTAAATACGTTATTATTTACATATAAATTTTTATTTCAAACAGAGTGAACAATCAACTCCGAGATATCACACTTTAGTCAGCCACCTCGTGAAATTTTTAGAAAGCAGTATATTTGTGCATGAATGAAGGTGGTGTAATCAGATTCTATGAAAAGCCTGCCCCTGGGACATTCTGGAAAGCACATACCATGCTTATGAAGGCTTTTATGAGTTGGATAAGGTTCGGAATGGGAGCATGCATTTAATCCACACTGTAGAACTTCTGAAAGATTACATAAATCAGAGATGTATGCAATGCACGGGAACATTTGCGGCCAAACTGCCATCTGTCAGTGTTAACAACTATATGTTAGCAGGCGTGGTTTTGCGTTATTGGTAGATCCTTGAACTTTTCGGGACTGACGTGATATGAAGAAAAATATCCCCAGGAGAAATGTGGAGAAATATACCTAAGTTATGGTGGATAGGGGAGGGAGAGAGACAGAAAGAGAGAGTTTAAATTAACCGATGGTTTACCGAATGCTTCCTTGTATGAACACTAAGGGTCATACAAAGGGTTTTTAGTATCTCACTGACTTTCACAACAACCGCATGAAGTAATTGTTGTCCCATTTTCTGATAAGAAAACCGAGGCTCAGAGATAAAGTCGTATGTCTAATTAATATGTGTGGAGTTGGGACTCAAAGATCAGCTGCTATGACTCCAAATCTCCTGTGTTTGTGTGTGTGTGCATGCATGTGTGTATTTGCAGACTTACTGATATATAACTGACATAACATACACTGCACACAAAGTTTATAATTCGATGAGTTCTGACGTACGTTCACACCACTGAAACCCTCGCCCACCTCAGGCTAGTGAACATATCTAACACCCTCAAGGGTGTCCTTGTGCTCTTTGCAGCTCCTCTGCTAGTCTCCCACCAGTCCCACCCTGGCCGAGGTCATCACCACTCTGCTTCTGTCAATCTCATGACCTGGTGGCTCTTCCCTCATCCAGTTGTATTTTATTTTTCCACTGCATGTGTGGAAGGCCAGGAAACAACATCCAGAAGTTTAGCTGAATACACTCCTGGCCCTCTGAGCAGCCCCAAGGTGTAAGTCTTCCCTCGAGTGACACTTAGACACCCTCGCTCCACACTCCTCTGTATGACACTTTCTCCTCTTGATGGTTTCCAAATCCCCAAGAGCAAACAGACTGGGCTTACAGGGCAGAGGAAAGAGCGACGTGAAGTCTTTGAGAGCTGCGCCTCCTTAGGAGGGAGCACAGCTGTGTGGTGGATGTGTTCCTGGAACTCATACGATGTACAGTACACAGTCTGACATGAATAATTTACCTCTAGGCTCACAGAAGGATTAAAAGAAGAGGAAGAAGAACATACATATGACACGTCACTCTCCCCATAGTACTATCTTCTGCTGTTTCAGAGCAGAAGTGGAACGGTCTTGGATGTAGGGAATTTAAACAGTTTGGCATTGGATTAGGCCCTGATTTAAAGTTTTATTTTTCATATTAAAAAGATGAGTGTTACTTTTATATCCCAGAGAAGCAATGAGTAAACAAATAAAAAATTCATTAGAGACAGGCTGCTTTCGCTGAGATGAAAGTTTGATGTTAGAACTCGGCTTTCAAAAGCCTAAAACCCAGTCAGTGGGTCATTAGCTCAGCAGGCAGCCAAACTAAAAAAGAATGATTTCGGGATGGGCAATGTCTCTGGTCTTCATTTCTTCAAGGTTTCAGAAATTAGCTTAGCACTTTCCCATATGGGGAGAATACTTACTCTTAACAGCTACAGTCATGGTTATGTTGAGAAAATTAAATTTCAACTAGGCTTTGGAGTCTTACTTATGGTGTTTCTTTCCCAATTTTACCAGCTTATCACGTGCCACTCAGCAGAGAGGTGGAAGAGAAAAGTTTGAGGAGGACAAGAAGTATTATATTAATAGTATTGCACTGTTCACAGCTGGGAGGAAGTTTTGATTCTGATAATGCTAGCAAGCCCCAGGGCTGAAGTTCAAGGTTATGGACTATAGCGCTCATACACCTGTAGTTTTTATCTACTTGGAACATTTCCTTTTTTTGGCAATGCCACCCATATTTCATGGAGAAGTATCTCCAGTCTCATGTGATAAGGATGGAAACCTCTTTAATGACAATGATCCAAACCTGGCCAATCAGAGCTCTCTCCCCCTCCCAGGCACCATGATTGGCCCAAGGAGGACCAATAAAAATCTTTCCCTGGCAGGTGCTAGGTCTTCGCTACATGGTCCCAGGGAGAAAAAAAGGCTATTTGTTTAGCTGGGTTTTCTAAGTTGAAGAAATATTGGCTTGAGGCTGCCAGATGGCAACTACCCCAGCAAATGGTGGGAGCCAATTTCAAAAAGGAAAAAAATAAATGAGGACTGAACATAAAGTGAAACAGAGCCGAGAGATAAGGAAGGAGAGAGCTCTGACAACATTGCATACCGAGAAGTCCCTCCCGCCCACATTCGTGTTGCTGTTGTTGAGCCAACCTGAGTTAAGTTTCTGCCTCTGCAGTTGGATGGACCTGCACTCGTATAACATTATATGGAAGTCTTTTCTCTGATGAGTCTCAGTATAGGATAAATATTGACTACAGTAGGCAACTTAGGCTCTGCATTCTAATTTTTAGTACTGTAGCTTCCCCAACTTTTGAGTTCTCTTGGAGAGTAGGAAGTACCTGTCAGAATCAGACTGGGCTTAAAGGGCAGTAGAAAGAATATAGACTTTGGATTTATCCATGTTGTCATAAATGATGGAATTTCATTCTTTCTAAAGGCTGAACGGTATTCCACCTTTTCTAAATCCAATCATCTGTTGAAGGGCACTTAGGTTGTTTCCATATCGTAGCTATTATGAATAATGCTGCAATGAACACGAGAATGCAGACATTTCTTTAACAGACCAATTTCAATTTCTCTGGATATGTACCCTGGAGTAGGATTGCTGGATCCTACTGGTAATTCTATTTTAAGTGCAACGAGGAACTTCTACACTGTTTTCCAAAAAGGCTGTACCACTTTATATTCCCACCAACAGTGTAGAAGTGTTCCCTTTACCTCCTCACCAACGCCTGTTATCTTGCATCTTTTTTTTCTTTCTTTCTTTTTTTGAAACAGAATCTTGCTCTGTCGCGTGCCATGATGCCTGGCTAATTTTTCTATTTTTAGTAGAGATGAGGTATTGCTCTTGCTCAGGCTGGTCTTGAACTCCTGAGCTGAAGCGATCCTCCTGCCTCAGCCTCCCAGAGTGCTGGGATTAGAGGCATGAGCCACCTCGCACGGCTGGCATCTCTTTGAAAATAGTGATTCTAACAGGTGCGAGGCGACAGTTCATTATGGTTTTAATTTGTATTTCTCTGTAGTGTGATGTGGAGCCTTTTGTATACTCGTTTGGCCTTTTATACGTCTTCTTTTGAGAAATGTCTATTCAGGTCCTTTGCCCATTTTTTAATAGAGTTTTTTTCTTATTATTGAGTAGTCTGAGTTCCTCGCATATTTTGGATATGAGCCCCTTCTCTGATATATATATATATTTATTTTAATTCCTCATTCATATTGCATTTATTAAGTTTTGCTGTGGCCCTGATCCTAGGTGGTTGGGACACAGTGGTTCAATCTCTGCCTTTTAAGGTGCTCGCTGCCGTCTAGTGATGGAAAACTGACCACACATTAGGAGCTACAATAAGGGCCTGCATAGGGTGCTGCAGGAACACTTCGTGGCGCCGGGAGGAGGGGGAAGAGGCGAGACTGCGCAGGCCCAGCAGGCCCGCATCACCTGAGGATAATTGCATAGCGTGAGCTGGCGTAGCTCGTAAACGACTGCACGTTAGCGACTGCACGTAAACGTAAACCCGAGGCTCGCAAGATCAGTGTAGCGGCCGCAAGAGTTACTTCACGGCACCCCAGCTCGCACCTCCGGTGATCTGCTTTCTGGGTGAGTTCATGAGGCTCCCCATCCCTCCCCCTCCCCAGAGGTACCCCCTGAGCCCCCTTCCCTAACCCTTCCCCCCTGGCCACCAGCGGGCTCCCGTCTGGACACCCCCTCCCCGCGCCCCTCGGAGTACTTCCTGCTTTTTTGATATATATTTTGCAAATATTTTCTCCCAATTTGTGAGTTGTCTCTTCACTCTGATACTAAAGTGAAATAAGCCAGGCCCAGAAAGACAAATATTGCATAATCTCACTTATATGTGGAATCTAAAAACCTGAACTCATAGGCAGTAGAATGGTCCTTACCAGAGGCTGGGGGAAGGGGCTGGTGGGGAAAGGGGAAATGTTGGTCCAAGGGCACAAAAGTTTCAGACAGGAGGACAAATGTCTGGTGATCTATTTATTGTACAGCAAGACCACTATAGATAATAACAAGGCCTGCCCAGATCAATGCAATCAGAACCCCTGTGGATGAAGTTCAGGCATGGGTATTTTGTAAAAGCATTCCACCTGCTTCTGATGTGCGGCCAGGTTTGAGGGCCTTGTGAGTAGTTGAAATCTACGGTGTTAGATTTTAAATCTATGCTGCATGCTAATCACCTGGGTTCAACGCCAGCTACCCGGATTCTGAAGGTCTGCAGAGGGACCCCGAGAGCTGCCTTATTAGCAGGCTCTCCAGGTGATTCCGATGCAGACAACCCATGGACCACATTTTGAGGGGGGAAAATGCCTTAAGCTCTTTCCACTTTGATGTACTAAGAATATGCTGGGTAAGGTATCCAGTGGGCTGTATTGATCAGAAAGGGAATCTTTATTTAAGCAGCAGAAAGTCTGAGGGCTAGTTTTCAGAAATCGTAGAATGAAGTCAGGTGAAAAATGTATAGGTCAGGATATCGTCCGGCAAATGTAAGGAGAAAGAGGATGGTCAAATGTGTTGGGGGAGCCAAGAGCACGCTGTCAAATTGTGTAGGTTTGAAGTCCCACCCAAGTCTCAATTGCTCATGGCGTTGCCTACAACGGTGGTATTCACCCCTCAAGAACATTATGAGAAAAGCCTTATAAAAAGGAAACAAAAACTCTTTAGACACTGGGAAATTCCCTGGGGAATGTTCCAGGGAGGAATTCGGAAGAGCTTTGTGGAACAGATGAAAGATGAGGTCATGAAGGGCATAATTTGGATTATAAATGAAAGGTTAACCTGGGCATTTATTAACTTTGGGAGAGGTTATTATAAACAGACTAAGTGTTCCATGCCTCACCTGTGGTAGACATCGACGTTGCTACCTAAAAGGAATTTAGAACCAGGACGATGTTAGGCTTCATCTACTGGGCTGTGTAGGTTGGCTGGAAATTGGAGTGGTTATAGCTGTCTGCTTAGCTTGCTCTTCCCACGTTTATCACCCTGATTCCTGCGTTTATCACCCTGAGCTGTTTGTGAAACTGGGAGTCAAAAAAGACATTGTACGACTCTTCTACATGGCATTTCCTTGAAATGGAAAGGCTTCCTCAGTTGCTTCACTTAGTTTTATTTCCATGTGTTCAGCATGATTTCATAATAAAACTGCATCATGCATTGAGAAAAAGGGAAAATAGAAGCCCTGGGGAATCCTCAAAATGTTGCTGATCCTGCATTGGTTGCCACCATCCCCGCTATTGGAGACTGCTGCAGGCGGCTTCTTAAATGCTGCAACCCCACATCCCGGCTTCCTGGTATTGACACCCTGGTGTAATCTCTTCCCCTTGAGTGTGGGCTGAATCTAGCGACTTTTCTTCTCAGAATAAGACAAGAGTGATAGGATGTTGGTTCTGAGAACAGGTTACAAAATATGTAGCTTCCACCTCGGGGCACCTGTAGAGGACACTTTGTCTGGGAAAGGTTTCTTGTTGTTTTTCTCAGAATATCCCTGGGGCTTGAACGCAACTCCAGGGCGCCCTTAATCTGAAAACAGTAAGGGCTAGAGAGTTTAGGATGAAACCATCTCGCGGGAGACGAAACAACAGAAACAACAAGGAACGGGACGGGACGTGTTGAGTCGGGACAGTGTGGGAACAAAGAAATTGTGGTGGGACAGCTGCCAAACAGGCTGTGTTAAAAATGAACCGCTGCAGCAGGAAAATCGGCTGCAGTCTTATACCGTCTTTGTGCGTCTGTGTCTCTTTGTAGTGGCTGCAGTCGTGTACCGTCTTTATGTGTGTCTGTGTCTCTTTGTCTCTGTGTTCATTCCTCGCCCCCAAGAAATGGGCCATGGCAGCACCTTCTTGGCTGTTTTCACTTGTTATCTGTGATGAAGCAAGTTGGCAGATTGTGAGCTGCCTTGTGGTTAGGGCTTTGTGGCTAGGAACTGAGGAAGGGAGGGAGGCCTCTAGGCCACAGGCGGCAGGGAACTCGGGCCCTCCTCCAACAGTCTGAAAGGAACTGAATCTTGCTAATGACCTTGTGTGTGAGCTGGGAAATGGATCCCTCCCCAACCAGCCCTGTGGGTGACTGTGACCCTGACCAACACTGTGAGTGCAGCCTCCTGAGAGCACCTGAGCCACCTAGGTTTCTGACTCACAGGGACCGTGAAATAATGAATGTTTGTTATTTTAAGATGCTGAGTTTGGAGGTAATTTATTACATGACGACAGAGAACTGATACAAGGGCTTATGTTTGTTGTGACTCTAAAGGTCAGGTAGCCCATTAGCAAAGTCCTAGGAACGCTATACCAGACACAGTTCAATGTGGCTTGGGGGGCACTTTCAAACATTTGCTATTAAAAAAAAAAAAAAAAGCTTCTAATCTGGCTTCACCAACTTCTAGTAGCTGTGCAGCCTTCTCTTAGACTTCTCTGCATCTTGCTTTTTCTTATCCAGAAAACAGAGATGGCTTTGCCTACCTTGAAAGTTGAGAATTAGAGATAAAATATTTATCACAAAGGCAATGATGCTTTTTACATTGTTTTTTATTTTATTTCAAAGTATTATGGGGGTGCAAATGTCTTGGTTACATGAATCACTTTTGTAATGCTTGAGTCAGGGTTAAAAGTGTGCCCATCATCCAAATGGGGTTCATGGTACTCATTGGATAGGTTTTCGCCCATCCCCTCCTCCCCTCTCCGCACTGCTTGATTTCCTTTGAGATTTATTTCCCTCTGTGCTGTATGCTCATCAGTTAGTTCCAATTTAATAGTGAGTACATGTGGTGTGTGTTGATACAAATAAGCAGATTTATGAGGTGCAGTGAGCAGGCTTCAAAGGTGGTTTCTGGGATTCCTGCACCCTGGTGAACATGCCTTGTATAATCTCCTCCTCCTGAGTGTGGGAGGAGCCTATGATGAGATACCACTCCGTGATAGGGGTATTCGGTTCCTCATCAATTGACTTTGAGTTAATTTGAAGGGAGATAATCCTGGGTGTACCTGATCTAATTAGAAGAATCATTACAAGAAGGTGACGTTCAAGAGGTACACCTGTGCTCACCCGGAGGCAGGCAAACATCCCTATTGCAAACTACTTCTGGGGCCACATGGGAGGGAACTGCAAGTGGCTTTTAGGAGCTGAGAGCAGTCACTGGTTGACAGCTAACAAGAAAATGGGGACATTGAATCCCACCTCCACAAGGAACTATTAAATAAATTCCAACAACTTTGAGGAGCTTGGAAGACAGTCTCAATCCTCAGATGAGAATCACAGCCCTGGCCAGTGCCTTAATTTTAGCTGGGGAGATCCTGAGCATAGAACCCACCTAACCCAAACCTGGAAACTCTGAGATCATAAATGTGTGCTTTAAGTTGCTAAGTATGTTGCAATTCATTTCACAGAAATAGGCAATATTTAAGGGTAGGATGGGCACACAATGTAAGTCGGGTACATTTGCAATGTTTCACTCTGACCTTACTTCCTGTCCTATTTTGGTATCCCTGGTGCTCAGCACTCTGTCTAGGGCAGAGTGGAGCATTGTTGCCAAGTGAAGAAGTGAGTGAAAGAACACAGAGGTAGGGCGCCTACCCCTTGAGCGGTGGGGAAGCAGGGCCGGGGAGGGAATAGTGCTGCTCCTAAATCACCCTCTTTGATACACCCTCCAAGTTTATAGTTGGCCTCCTTTGGGGCTTAGAATTTGCTAACTTGGCCAATACAATCCCCCAAAGACAAGTTTGCTGGGTTATTTTCTTTTTTAATTTCAGATTGTTATGGGGTACAAATGCTTTAGTTGCATATATTGCCTTTGCACTGCCCGCGTCAGAGCTGCAAGTGTGCCCCTCCCCCAGACAATGTGTACCGGACGGTTAGGTGCAAATTTACCCATCCCCTTCTCCTCCCTTCCACCTGCCCAATACCCAATGAATGTTACTTCTGTATGTGCACATAAGTGTTCATCAGTTAGTACTAATTTAATGGTGAGTACCTGTGGTCCTTGTTTCTCTATTCTTGTGATATTTCACTTAGAAGAATGGGCTCCAGCTCCATCTAGGATAATACGATAAAAGAGGCAGTGCACCATTTTTTTATGGTTGTGTAGTACTCCATGGTGTGTATATATGTATATATCACATTTTGTTAATCTACTCAAGGATCGATGGGCACTTGGGTTGTTTCCACATTTTTGCAACTGTGAATTGTGTTGCTGTAAACATTTGACTATAGGTGTCTTTTTTACGGAATGTCTTTTTTTCCTTTGGGTAAATACCGAGTAGTGGGATTGCTGGATCAAATGGTAGTTCTACTTTTAGTTCTTTGAGGTACCTCCATATTACTTTCCATAGACGTTGTACTAATTTGCAGTACCACCGGCAGTGTATGAGTGTTTCTATCTCTCTGTATTGATGTCAACATTTGTTGTTTTGGAACTTTTTGATAAAAGCCATTCTCAAGTGATATCTCATTGTGGTTTTGATTTGCTTTTCCCTAATGGAGATGTTGAGCATTTTCTCATATGTTTGTTGGCCATGAGTTTTCTTTTGAAAAATTTCTGTTCATGTCCTTTGCCCACTTTTTTTTTTTTTAGGGTTTTAAAATACAGTTTTGTTTTTATTTCAGCATATTATGGGGGTACAGATGTTTAGGTTACGTATGTTGCCCGTGCCTCCCCTCCCCCCCTAAGTCCGAGTTTCAAATATGTCCATTCTTTGGGTGGTGTGCATTGCACTCTTTGTGTATGCATATACCTGTCCCCTCCTCCCTCCTCCCCTCTCTCCCCTCCCCCCTGC
This sequence comes from Propithecus coquereli, assembly GCF_000956105.1. Lineage (NCBI taxonomy): Eukaryota > Metazoa > Chordata > Mammalia > Primates > Indriidae > Propithecus > Propithecus coquereli. The sequence goes on along the minus strand of NW_012148285.1, from coordinate 5,675,952 downwards.
CCAACATCCAATAGATGTTATTCTTATATGTGCAATGGGGTTCTTTGATTTTTTTTTTCTTGGTGATTTTCCTGAGTTCTATATAGATTCTAGTTATCAGCCCTTTATCAGATGTGTAGCATGCAAATATTTTCTCCCATTGTGTAGGTTGTCTATTCTCTCTAATGATAGTTTCCTTGGCTGTGCAGAAGTTTTTTAATTTGATCAGATCCCATTTATTTTTGTTGTTGCCGTGATTGCTTTTGGGGTCCTCATAAATTCTTTGCCTAGGCTGATGTCTGTAAGTGTTTTTCCAGCATTTTCTTCTAGAATTCTTATGGTTTCATGCCTTAGGTTTAAGTCTGTTATCCACTGTGAATTGATTTTTGTGAGAGGTGTGGATCCTATTTCAGTCTTCTACATGTGGCTGTCCAGTTTTCCCAGCACCATTTATTGAATAGGGATTCTTTTCCCCAGTGTATGTTTTTGTCTGCTTTATCGAAGATCAGATGTCAACATGAGGATGGTTTTATATCTGGATTCTCAGTCCTGTTCCAAAAGTCTGTATCTCTGTTCTTGTGTCAGTACCATGCTGTTTTGGTGGTATGGCTTGAAGTCTGGTAGATTGATGCCTCCCAATTTGTTCTTTTTGCTTAAGATTACTTTGGCTATATAGGGTCTTCTCTGGTTCCATATGAAGTGTAGAATTATTTTTTCTAGATCTGCGAAAAATGATGTTGATATTTTGATAAGGATTGCATTGATTCTGTAAATCACTTTAGGTAGTGTGAACATTTTAACAATATTGATTCCGCTGATCCATGATCATGGTAGGGTTTTCATCTGTTTACATCCTCTGCAATTTCTTTTCTTGGTGTTTTGTAGTCTCTCACCTCCTTAGTTAAATATATTCCTAAATATTTAATTTTCTTTGATGCTATTGTGAAAGGTGTTGCATCTTTGATTTGATTTTCAGCTTGACTGTTATCTGTGTGTATGAAAGCTACTGATCTGTGTGCATCGATTTTGTATCCTGAGACTTTGCTGAATTCATTTATCAATTCCAGGAGTCTCTTGGTTGAATCTTTGCGGTTTTCTAGATATGATACCATATTGTCAACAAAGAGTGAAAGTTTGACCTCTTCTGCCCGCATTTGGATACTCTTGATTTCCTTCTCTTGACTGATTGCTCTGGCTAGGACTTCCAGCACTATGTTGAATACAAGTGATAATTAGTGAGCAACCTTGTCTGGTTCCAGTTCTATGTGGGAATGCTTTCAATTTTTCCCTGTTCAGTATGATGTTGGCTGTGGGTTTATCATATATGGCATTAATAATTCTGAGGTATGACCCATCTATGCCTATTATGTTAAGAGTTTTTATCATACAAGTCTGCTGAATTTTGTCAAATGTTTATTCTGTGTCTATTGAGAGAATCATTTGGTCTTTGTTCTTTTATTTATATGGTGAATTACATTTATAAATTTGTGTATGTTGAACCATCCATGCATCTCTGGAATGAAGCCTACCTGGTCATGATGAATTATTTTTTTTCGTGTGCAGTTGAATTTGGTTTGCTAAGATTTTATTGAGAATTTTTGCATCTATATTCACAAGGGATATTGGTCTGTAGTTTTCTTTTTTTGTTGCATCTTTTCCTGGCTTTGATATCAAGGTGATATTGGCTTCATAGAATGAGTTGGGGAGGATTCCATCCTTCTCAATGTTGTAGAATAATTTCTACAGTATAGGTACCAGTTCTTCTTTGTAGGTTTGGTAAAATTCAAGTGTGTACCTGTCTGGTCTGGGACTTTTTTTATTGGAAGATTTCTTATTGCTGCTTCAATTTCAGTGCTTCAGTCTGTTCAGGAATTCTATTTCCTCCTGATTGAGCCTAGGGAGGTTGTGTGTTTCTAAGAATTTGTCCATATCCTCCATGTTTTCAAGTTTTTGGGCATAGAGATTTTTATAGTACTCAAAGATGATGTTTTGTATTTTCATGATATCTGTTGTGACCGCTCCTTTTCTTTTCTAACTGAGCTTATTAGAGTCCTTTTCTTTCTACTTCTGGTCAATCTAGCAAGAGGGCTGTCAATTTTGTTTATCTTTTCAAAGAACCAACGTTTTGTTTTATTAATCTTTTGTATAATTCTTTTGTTTTTGATTTCATTTAGTTCTACTCTGATCGTGGTTATTTGTTTTATGCTGGTTTTAGGATTGATTTGCTCTTCCTTTTCCAGTTCCTTGAGATGCTTCATTAGTTTGTTGATTTGTGAGCTTTATGTCTTTTGAATGTGGGCATTTAATGCTATTGGTTTTCGTCTCAGGAATGCTTTTGCTGTAGCCCATGGATTTTGATAACTTGTGTCTACATTATTAAAGAATCTTTTGATTTCCACCTGGCTCTCCTCCTTGACCCAATAGTCGTTCAGAAGTAGATTGTTTAATTTCCATGACTTCGTGTAGAGGTGAGTGTTTCTGTTAGAATTGATCTCTAATTTTATTCCACTGTGGTCTGAGAAGATGCATGGTATAATGTTTACTTTTTAAAAATTTTTTTGATCTGTTTTGTGGCCTTGGATATGATCAATTTTAGAGAAAGTTCCATGAGCTAAAGAGAAGAACTTACATTCAGTGTTATTTGGGTGGAATGTTCTGTAGATGTCCGTTGGGTCCATTTTTTTCTAGAGTTTTGTTTAAGTCCATTGTTTATTTGCTTATTTTCTGGTTTGGAGGATCTGTACAGTTCTGTCAGTGGGGTGTTGAAGTCCTGGCTATTATGGCATTGCTGTTTATAATTTTGTTTGGATCAAGCAGGATTTGCTTTATGTATCTGGGTGCTCCTGTGCTAGGTGCATAAATATTTAGGATTATTAAGTCATCTTGTTGTATTTTTCCCTCCACCACTGTATAGTGACTGTCTTTGACTTTCTTCTATTGATTTAAAGTTTATGTTATCTGATATGAGAATGGCTACACCAGCTTTCTTTTGGTTTCCATTTGCATGCAATATTGTTTCTGTCCTTTCACCTTGAATCTGAATGAGTCCTTGTGGGTTAGATGCATTTTCTGGAGACAGCAGATACTTTGCTTTTATTTTTTACCTATTCAGACAGCCTGTGTATCTTCAGTGGGCAGTTCAAGCCATTCACATTTATTGAGAGAATTGATATTTGGGTGAGTTTCTATTCATCCTGTGGGGTAGACTCTTATTTTGTCTTTTTCTTAAGCCATTGTGGAATCTGGGTCCTGGACTTTAGCTTTTGGTAATTTTGTACTGGTGGGTGTCTATTGTGCTGGTCAGTATGCAGTGCAGGTCTGAGTACATCTAGCAGGGAGGGTCTGGTCTTTGCAAATTCCCTCAGTGATTTCTTGTCTGGGCAAGTCTTTATTTTTCCCTCATATGAGAAGTTTAGTTTTGCAGGATACAAAATTCTAGGCTGGCCATTATTGTGTTTTAGAAGACTGAGGATTGGTCCCCAGTCCCTTCTGGCTAGTAAGGTTTCAGTTGAGAAGTCTGCAGTTAGGTTTTCCTTTGTAGGTTATCTGCTGTTTTCACCTTACTGCTTGTAGGAGTGATTCTTTCATGTTTACTTTGGCCAGCCTAATAACTGTGTCACTTGGTGATTGCCTTTTCACATTGAATCTCCCGGGAGTCCTGTGTGCTTCTTGTACCTGGATATTTAGATTTCTAGGTAGGCCAGGGAAATTTTCTTCAATTATGCCCTTAAGGATATTATCCAACGCTTGTGTATTTCCTTTTTTGCCCTCAGGGAGAGCTATGATTCTTATGTTTGGCCTCTTTATACAATCCCAGATTTCTTCTATGCTTTGTTCATGCCTCTCGTCTCTGTGTTCTTTCTCTTCAACTGATTTGTTTAGCTCATAGGTGTTACCTTCAAGCTCTGAGATTTTTTCTTCTGTGTGATCCAGTTTATTCTTAAGGCTTTCCACTGTTTTGTAATTCCTTGAATGCATTTTTAATTTCCAGAATTTGTTTGGTTTTTCTTTAATACTCCGATTTCTTTAGAGAATCATTGTTTTTGTGACTACTTTGTGTTGTATTTTTATTTTCTCTTGTATTGCATTGAGCTTTTTGACAACCCATATACGAAATTCTTCATCTGACATTTTAACCATTTCATTTAGGTTGGTATCCATTGCTGAGGGGCTATTGATTTCTTTTGGGGGCATCTTTTAGTTTTGATTTTTCATGTTTCCAGAATCCTTTTGCTGATTTCTTCCCATCTGGCCTCTTGTTCAAGAGCTAGGGTGCTAGGACTGGTTTATGGCCCTGTCTCCAAGTCCCCAAAGATCAGCCCCTGACTGTGTCAGGGAGAGAAATGCTGGCCCTGAATTGCCTTTGGGGTGTTTTAGCAGGTTTGATGAACCTGTTGGGTTTACCTCTGACCTGTTGTCTTCACCTCTTCCCAATGGAGTTGTAGTGAGTTTGGTCCCCAAGCTTAAGCTCCAGGCTGGTGGACTGTACTTGTGTGTACAAATCCACTGCCCCCTAATAGCTTGAGATGGAAGGTACTATGTTTAGCTATGGGGTTGTTCCCACTGTCGTTAATTGTAGTTTGTGTGGAGGAGCCAGTCACTGAGGTAATCTATTGTGCCCATTGTAGGCTCTGGTCCCCCAGTTGGGGCATATCAATGGCCCAAGCTTTTAGAGGGTCCTTGTAGCTCCCAAGGGTTGCTTAGACCCTGCTCCCCCCTGAGGTGGAGAGAGGAGCAGGATAGATCATAGCTGGGGTGTGAGAGCCTGGGTGTGGGGCTTTGCTGAGCCTCTACGGGGCTCAGACGTTGCTTATCCAGCTGCTAGGGGGAGCCACTGGTATGGCGTTCAGGGCTGTCTCTCCAAGGCTGGGGACTGCTCCTGATGGGAGAGCCCAATGATGTGATTGTTGAGGCACCTTGCCAGGCTTTTTCTGTCCCTGTCCACAAGCCTGGGCACTTTACCCTCTGATTGGTCCCTTGTGTTCCCTCTCTGCCCAAGACGGGCTCTCGAGCTTCCCCACAGTGCGTGTGTTTGACCCACTGACGTGCATCTCTGTGTGATGCTGACAGATAGGGGATCTCCAATTGTGTACCCCTTTTTGGCCCCTAGACCCCAAGGCAAGGCAGGTGGGCCTATCGGCAGAGGTCTCTGCCAGGGAATGTTCCCACCAGAGGAATAGTGGCAGCTCAAGAAAATTCTTGGATCAAGCTGCACTCCCTATTGAAGTAAGTGATGGGGGGGCAGCTGCTCCAATTCAGCCTGTGGCACCCAAGGCATTTGGTTGCCATGGGAACCAGTACTTATGCAAATTCAGTCTCAGTGCCACAGCCCACTCCAATATGGTGGTGCTGGGTGAGGTGGGGGATGGATGGAGTGCGCTTACAGCCCCTGCTGTCCTGTGGTCTTCCACACCCTTCTGATGGGTAAGGGCTCTCTCTTGCCACCAATCCCTGGAATTGGGACCTCTCCCCTAAGCATTCCTGCCTCGCTGCTGTACCATCAGTAGGTGAACCCTCCAAATGCCCGTGGGCAGGAAGATTGCAAACTGCGGCTGTACCACCCAGCTTGGGTGGGGACCCCCCCCCCCCAGCATTGAAAGCGGGTCGCTCAGTACAGAGAACTCTAGTGGCTGCTATGGTGCAGGGAGGAGGGGCTGTGTTCTCTCTGCACTGCTGTCGTGTCCAGGGGGCATCGGGTCCTGCCCTCCTCGCCAAGCTACCACACTCTCTGTGGCAGGTTCAGCTGGGAATGTGCCCCCATTGTGGGGAGCCAAGTCTCTCAGTGCAAAGTGCTTTGGCAGTTGCTAATGGGGCGTGTGTGGCCACGTAGCTACAAGCTGGCTTGAGCCAAAATTACTTTCTGGGATGCCAGGAGTAGAGGAGGTGCAGAAGAGGACGCAACCAGATGCAGGGATGCTGGCTCTCTGGTCTCTCGTGGCATTCCCCAGCAGGATGAGAGCCCTGTGTCCTATTGCTGGGCTGAGGCACCAGGGGAGGGGGAGGGGAGGGGGAAGACCCCTTACCCTTTCCCTGGGCTCCAGAACTCCCTGGATTTGGTTCGTGCCACCAATTTCTTTTTTCTGTCCTCCTCTCAGCTGCATGGTTCTTCCCGGTGATGTCCCCAGACTCCACTGGTATGTGTCCCTGTGGTCCACTTCCAAGCAGTAATCACTTTCTGCTTTCATCGGTCCAATCCTCAACCCTTCTACCAGGATGGTCCAACAAGCTATGTCTCTAGTTGGCCATCTTGGCTACACCCTGTGCTGGGTTATTGTTCAAGAATCTGAGCATCAGTGATAACAAGAAGTAAAGTAAATGAATGGCTGGCTTCCTTACAGGATAGGTGTCAGTGGAGATGAGCCTGTGTTCGCCTTCCTGAGCAGTACGGAGACAAAGGACCAGTATGCACTCAGTCAGACACTGATCACAGTGACAAAGCCAGTGAGGTGTCAGCATCCCCTCTGGGATCAGTCTGAATTATTGTGGGCTTACTCCTGGGACTTAGGTTATGGTGAGATTTAGAGGTAAGGTGGCCAAGAAGGTTCTGGAACAGTCTGGATCTGTACTGTCCAATTTGGGAACCCCCAGTTGGGTGTGACTTTTGAGCACTTGAGATGTGGGTGGTCCAAGCTGAGATGGGCTGTGAGTGTGAAATGCACACCAGATACCAAAGACTTAGCATGAAGAAGAGACTGTAAAACATCTCTTTAATGTATGTTTATATTCATAACATGCTGAAATGATAATATTTTTGGTATACTCAGTTAAGCAAGATATATTATTAAATTAATGTCACTGTCACCTATTTTTTATTTTTTTTTTACTTTTTTTGGCAGGTCTACTAGACAATTTAAAATTACATGTATACCTTGCATTATATTTCTGTTGGACAGTGCTAGTTGAAAGCATGAAGGGAATATATACCAGAGATGGCAAGGCTAAGAAAAAAAATGAAAATCAAACATGAGCTAAAAAAATTAAAATGTAACAAGTCCATATATAAATCACTGGAGGAGAAGTAAATCATGAGTTTGTTACATATCCAAATCTATAATATTAGAAATTAGATATTTAGAGTGGGAAGAGAGTTTTCTAGCCTGTCTTTCTTTTCCCTCCCTTCCCTCATTACTCTTTGCACTGTCTAGGCAGAATGGCTTTAAGTGACCATATTATCTACAAAATGACCTTCTTTGGCTCTGTCCTCTCTCTGCCAATGGGGTTAGAGTATCTCTGTCCAATAAACCTGCCCTGAGACTAGAGATCTCTCGACTCAGCACCTAGTCGAGCTGGTTGAAGGAGAGTTGAGCTTGAGGAGGACTGGAGGGCTCTCCTGTCTTAAGGAGGCAGTTTCTCCTTAGCTTCGGGTGCCTGTTACCAGGACAGAACATGGGCTCTGTGCTCCCAAACTTCCTGCTTCTCAAGAGACAAATTCTATAAAATCTCCCCATTCTCAAATGTTGGAAGTTAACTCATATCTTTTAAAAACCTGTGCATGTCCAACAGTCCAGTCTTAGGAGGCAGATCCAGTTTCTTAAGCCACCAGCAGGTGATTCCATCCTACACGTAGGGCTCAGTCACAGCATCCTTGTGAATGTTGTCAGATCAAGAATATTTGCTTCCTTCATGGTACTGGCATCCAGGAATTTAGAGGTCGGGGACTGGGGCATTAAAGAAAATGGCTGTGACCCACTGGGAAGTCTAAGGGATGAGATGTGTGACCTCTTACTCCAAGGGTAAAGGTTGCTGCTGCAAGCTGCCTTTAGGGATTAGATTGGTTCTCTTCCCCTCTCCAACCTGAATCCAGATGCATATGGACGTGGGTAGATACAGTGTTCTGTTGGAAGAGAAACCAAGTTGGTGGTAGAGGACTCAAATGGTTGGCATTTTTAAAAGTTTACCAAATATTCAAGTACATCTTTCTCTGTGAGTCCTGTTTGGTTTGGAATCTTGCCCACCTTCCGTGGCATCAGGGATCTCTATGATCTGATCTTAACTTGTCTAACCCTAAAATCTATGTCTATGAGGCAAAGGGTGGGTCCTGGCACCTGTAACAGGTTTTGCTGCTGTTATTGTTGTCGTTGGGTATTTTGTTTTACTTTAAATCCTCTAAACCAGAAAGTGACAGAAATTTCTGGATGAAAAATATCTTGAGGCTAATGAAGGAAGGAAACAAGAGGGGTGAATATTTACAGAGCGCTATTTCAGAGCACTTTAGGCATGTAGCTCACCTCTTTCTGACGATCAGCTTTCAAGGTAATTTTATTTCTCCCCGTTTTCCTAAAGAGGATGTGGGGGCTTCATGTGGTTGGGTGTCTTGGCTGCGAGTCAAGTAGCAGAGCTGAGATTTGTGCACGGGGCAGAGGGGCTCTGATGCTTAGTGCCTCTATGCATTTGTGGATTCACTTTGCAGATATTCAAACCCAAAGCACAGACTCCTAGGTTTCCTGGGTGGTTGCCAGTGGTGTATACACAGACTCCAAAGCACCATTAAAATTTCCAAGAACAGTTTTAGTAAGCGAGCAGCCTCCCTGATTTTCCAAATTCAACCTCCCTTAGAAATCCCTCCTGTAGTTATAAAATCCAGTGTCTCACTTTTTAACACAGAGGTTGATTTTTTTTCTCCCCCTCCACATGGAGGGTGAGTGACTTTTCCAGAACCCAAACCCTCAGTATGATACATTCTTACTGAATTTTCACCAAAACCCATTGAGACATATCACCAGTTTGAACACTGAGTCCCAGAGAAGCTAAATTGCCTAAGAGCACACAGCTTCAAGGAAGGTAGGAGAGAGCAGGGGCAGAATCGAAACTCAGGTTCATCTAGAATTTTTTTTTTCCTCAAAAAGAGGAAAAAGACCTCTCACTGCTACATTTTGATGTCCATTTTTGCATTCTTGAGGCTGCATGTCTAAATCTTTGATGGCTTAATGAAAATAGCAGGTATCTATTGTCTTTCTATCAGCCTAGATGAGTCGTTTTGTTTTTAAGTGATGGAAAAATGATTTGAAGAAAGGATTTTATGTTTTTCTTCCAGGGCATAAACAATTTTGAGTTTCAATATTTGAATGTTGCAACTAACATTGAAAGTTTTGTGGGTTTTTTTTCCCTCCTCCTCTTCCTTTTTCTTATAAAGCATGTGCATCTCTCTTTGTCTCCTCCTCTCTGTCCTCTCTCTTTCACACACACACACACACACACACACACACACACACACACACACACACACACACAGAGTCCTTGGGGTGAGAGGAGAAGAACAGATCTTTGAAAAAAGGGAAATAGCAGAAAGAACAATACATCATCTAGTCATGCAATTTAGGAAACTAAAAAAGGAGACAGCAGCAGCCAGCCAGTTGCGCTGACAGCCCCGTCCAGCCGAGCAGCAGTTCTGCTAGTGCTGGAATCCTACTTACAGTAATGAATTTCGATGCCGCTCACCAGTCTAGGAGTGTTTGGGGGAGATAAAAGTGGAAGTGTGTGCTATGCCTCTGACCTGGTTTTCAGTTCTAGACAACTTCCTGGTGTGGTTGCAGAAAGTTTGACTTTCCAGATGCGAGCATGAGGGCTTCGTTTTCTGGCCTGTCGTTTTATTGCTGTCTGCTTTAAGGCAGATTTTTTTTTTTTCTTTTTTGAGGGGAGGGAGGGATGGCAGGGGTTTAACTTTCTTTTTAGGGCTTGCTGGAGTGTGCCTGCCGATGAGCTGCCAATTTGCATTGTGTGGGCTCCGCAACCATCACCTGCCTGCAGCGCCACCATTACCCTACTTCTTGGGTCTCTGCTCTTCTATTTTCTACCTGCAGCCATTATTTTTCCTTTTCTTTTCTTTTCTTTTTTTTTTTTGAGCCTGGGGAATTCTCCTGTGCTCACTGACTTTTTGCTTCATTCAGGCAACACACCATCTGTCTGTTTCAGTCAGGGAGGTCGGATGTCAACGTCACGGGCACACCCTCGGTTTCATGACGAATAATCACAGGAGGGGTGGGCTGCACTCTCAAAGGTGGACCCCAGAGCCCTCATGACACCCACCGTCTAAACAACTGCTCACCAGGCAGTTCTTAAAGCCAGACCTCTGAGTACAGTGTGCAGCAAAGGAAAAAACCATGGGTTCCTAGCTCAAATGCTTCTAAACCTTGTGACGTGGGGCAAATTGCTTACCTGGGCTGCTGCGAGGATTAAGTACCAGGATATATGTTAAGTGGTGTCTAGCACGTAGCTGCAACAACTCTGGGGTTAGACAGCCGACGCCCACAACTCAGTTCTACCACTTCATACGCTGGGCATGTTGCCAGCCTTGCTTGAACTTCTGATTCCTTCCGGGTACATGGAGGCGACAGTAGGACCTACCCTGTCAGGCTGTGAGGATTAAGTGAGATAATAATGATAATAATGGGAATCAGTGCCATTTGGTGGTTGCTTACTCTATCAGTATCTAAGTGCTCTATAAGAATTAGCATAAATATTTATGGTGCAGCAATGTATATATTGTAGTTACGTTAGTGCACAAAATAAAACATATTAAAAAACATTTGGTAACCATGTGTGCATAGAAAGAGACTTATTTTAGATGTATACAATTGTATATAGCTCTCTATATAAACATAGCATGTAGTATACATCATATAGATAAGGAATATATATCATTTGATTTTTATATAATTTGAATCCATAAAATATATATGGATATATGTATAATACATTATATATATGTATATAGTAATGATTTATAATTGAAAGGAAAAAATTTAATATATGAGGCTAAGCGCTTTATGCTAGGCTAAGTGCTTTGCATGTTTTTATGCATCTCATTATCATAAGAACCCTATGATTAGGTGCTGTTATTATCCCCATTTTATAGATGAGGTAACTGACACACACAGGTTAGGAGATGTTCTAAATGCCTCTTATATACAGATCATAGACATTTATGTGCATATAAATATACATATAGATTAAGTATGTGTGTTTTGCGGTGTGCCTGGCCATGCATTTAAACAATGTTAGCTGCTATTATTATCATTATTTGTTTTATTCTCAATGCAAGCTACCACACTTGTTCCCTTTAGGAAATGACACTATTAGTTTTAAAAGAATGCTCAATATTTTCATCACAATACCACCTTGCTACCCAGAAAATATTTCCCTTTTGAGATAGTTGGTAAATTCCCTTCTTCGGGCAAGATTATCCGTGGTCAGAGCAGCCTTCCTTGTCCAGACCACAGAGGCACAGTTTTGCTGCCTCTTCAGTTTTCCAAAGGGTGATGAGCACACAGCGTACGCGGTAGGACTGGGCTCTCCCAGGAGATGTTTCAAAACGGCCAAGGGGCCAACTGTTTCTATAACCCCCAAATCTACCTCCCCTGAAATTGCAAATGGCCGTGATGGGAAGCCCTGATTTTACTCACGAGCTGAAGGACTCTCTCTATGCTGTGAACTAAGCTGGTCCTTGGTCCAATATCCAGCATCAGGTTGAATCCTGAGCAATTGCACAATGAGAATTTCAGACCCTTCAGAAAATTCTGCACCTTGTGAATATCTATGCAAATCTCTCAGATATATAAGATGCGTATGACCCAGTATGAATAAAAAAATAAGGATCCCCTCCAAAATGAGCTTTTGTAAGTTTTCCAACAAAAATGACTGTTTTCTCTCTTCCCTTATGAGAATATTATCTTTAATCCTAGTTCTTGAAGTTAGTGAAAAAATAATTACAGATTGTTGTGACAAAGGCTGAGAATACACTTCAATATATAGGTACATGCTTGTGTATATGTGTACACGCAGCCCACACGCACACATGCATGCAGACACACATTTGTCGGCTCTGTCAACAAGTGTCAGATCTGCAAGAAGAATGAAGCATGAACATGATCACAAAGTTCACTAGAAGATGGTATCTTCCAGATGATGGTGGAATCTAACCTCAGGAATCTAAAAGCAGAGGGGTCCAGAAATCTTTCAACAAGCTCAATAGGTTCTAAGAGAAGGTCTGTGGAGCATTTGGAGGGACAGTCCCATCGGTGACATGCTTTTGCTTGTGTGTGCACACGCGAGCGCATGCATGAATGCTATCTAGAACTACATTTAATTCAAAAGTGACTGCTCCCCAGGAAGTGGAAACAGCCTTCAGATGACATCATAAATAATAAAGGCTGTCTGGGTGTATAGTAGGAAATTGGGATTAAGATAGTGGTCCAAGCTTTTGAATTGTAAATCTGTAATGTTTTATTTTTTACATGGAAATGGTTTTTCTGTTTAATTAAAATATTTTAAGAAATGCATTATAGGTGAAATGAGGTTATGGCTACCTCTCGGAAATTGTCCGCAGAAAAATAAATAACAGCCTCTATTTATGTGCAAAGCATATGCGTCACATATGGGCTTCCTTGGGGCTTATTTTCTCACCTCTGCCCACACTCCGGGTGGAGGACGGGAGTAGGATGACAAATATTTGCATCCACTGGTCGAGTCTTTTAAGAAACTGTTCCCTTCTGCCATCATTTTAATTTTCTTTACATCACATGAAATGTATATGCGTATCTCTATTTTAGGTGGGTCTGCTTTTGGAGATTCTAATGTAAACTATTGTTTTTGTTATCTGCAGTTATAGCCTCATACTTAGTGGGGAAGGAGTTCATTTATAAACCTATATTTTAAGAAACTCCTTATCACCTATGAGGATAAAGCTAGTACCTTTTGTAAGGAGAGTACTTAGAAACCCAAGTTTAACATTACCACCACTATCGTTAATAATGGAGCAAAATTTTTGGAAGAGGGCACAGACTTCGGGGTCAGACAGGTCTTCCTGTGGCACTTGCTTTCTGCACTCGCTGGACATTACTTTGGGCAAATCGAATGACCTATTGGATCCTTATTGTCTTCATTGATAAAATAAGGGTGATACTATCTTTAAGGATCAGCTGACACAGGACAGTAAAAGTTGATTTTAACCTGCAGTCCTGTATATGATGAGTTTTCAGAGAAGGGATGATTAAATGTGCTTGAAATGGTATGATTTTTGCTATGAAGACAACCTGCAGTGTGGAGAGGACTGGGAGACAGTGGCACTCAGAGTAGAACTTCTCATGTGGAAAGTTCTCATTGGCCAGGTGAGAACATCCCATTTTGGTTAAGGATGCACACTCTGGAGTCCCACCCTTGTCGCTTGCTGTGTGGCCCTAGATAAACGTTGGCATGGCTGTGGAAAGACACGGATACTCACACTGCTGGTGGGACTGCAAGCTAGTACAACCTCTATGGAAAGTAGTATGGAGATACTTCAAAGAGCTAAAAGCAGAAATACCATTTGATCTAGCAACCCCACTGCTGGGTACTTACCCAAAGGAAAAAAAATACATTCTATGAAAAAGCCATCTTCATTTGAATGTTTATGGCAGCACAATTCACAATTGCAAAGATGTGGAAACAACCCAAGTGCCCATCAATCCATGAGTGGAGTAACAAAATGTGGTATATGTATACCACGGAGTTCTACTCACCCATAAAAAAAAAAAAAAAAAAATGGTGAACTACCTCTTGTATTATCGTGGATGCAGGTGGAACCCATTCTTCTAAGTATTGTGGGAATGGAAAAACACGCACCACATATACTCACCATCAAATTGGTACTAACTGATCAACACTTATGTGCACGTACAGAAGCAACATTTATCGAGTGTCGGGCAGAGGGGAGGAGGGGTTGGGTAAACTCACACCTAACGGGTGCCGTGCGCTCTGTCTGTCTGGGGCATGGCCTTGCTTGTAACTCCTACTTGAACAGTGCAAAGGCAATATATGTAACCTAAACATTTGTATCCTTGTAATATTATAAAATTTTTTTTTTATTTCAGCTTATTATGGGGGTACAGATGTTTAGGTTACGTATGTTGCCCTTGCCACCCCCTCCCCCCCAAGTCCGAGTTTCAAATATGTCCATCCTTCAGGTGGTGCGCATTGCACTCTTTATGTATGCATATTATAAAATTTTTTAAAGATAAACTCTTCGTAGCACAGTGCTTTGGCTTAACTTGCCCTGGGTCGCAGCCAGCAAGTGACAGAATCAGGGAGTGCACTCAAAGTATCTGCTTCCAGACCCCACAGTTTTCCACCCTCTCTGTGTGTTACCAACTTGCTAGCAGTATTAAGATAAGTAAATGAGATAGGATTAAGACATTCTCAAGTAACTAAATGGGGTAGGTAATTCAACCCTGGTAAAATTCGTAAATGAGTAAATGAAAAAAGGAATAAGAGAACACAGTATTCTTGGTTCATAATAACTCAATGAATGGAAACAACTCTAGCACTTAGTATTTTTTTCATCTTCCTCATCCAAGGTCTCCGAAAAAGTAGTGTTAGTGCCTTGGCCATATATTCATTTATTTGAAATACACAATTTCTTGTCATTTTGTTTTAAACCGAAGATTGACATTTCCATGCTGGGGGGATAGCTAAGCTTAGTTCAATTTCTTTCTTAAACATTCTGGTTAGTTCCACTGACTTCCTCAGAAAGATGAGCAAGGAAGAGAAGCCCTCTGAACCAGAAAACCCAGGCACCTGCAGGAGGCACCTGGGTGCTGGTGGGTGGGGCAGTCTACCACTCACCTGGGCAGTGCCCACCCCGCACCCCCTGGTGGGCACAAACGCGGTCGCTTGTGCGGATCACGAATCTACCCCCTGAAGAAACTCACTCACAGAAGCAAAAGAATTCAGAACACCAACTCACATATACCTTTTCAGACTAAGCTTTTATTTTTTTGATATTACAAACCAGTTTTCTTTATTCACAAACCACTGTAAGTGATATAAACACTAATTTCTAAAGACAGATATACACATTTTTCTGGGTTTGCAGATTGCGTGATGTGTGTGTTAAGAAGTCACTATATGCCACACATGATATTAATCTTTTTTCCATAATTCATAATAGCAATAGTTATTTAGATAAATGAAAACATTCCAAATAATTACTGTTTAAAAAAATCCAAAATGTTTGTTTACATTTCTGACATACATTTTAAAATGACTTATTGGCATCTTGGAGGAGTGCCTAGACAAAAGATTCTGTAACATCAGTTGGCACCCACTTGCTCTAAATGATTTTATTAAAACTACACACAGTCATGGGGGAAAGTACAGCTCATTGATGAAAATCAAAACTGCAAATGAATTTTACTTTAACCAACACAGTAAGAAGTCTATGTTTGTGATTCCAAACACAATGTAAATTCTGGATTTTGAAATCTGAGGCAATTGAGAGAAATCTATGTATTCTCCCTTAGCCGCCTGTTCCCACTCTCTTTCTCCCCTCCGGAGTGGGATGCCACGGCATCTTAATGATGTATTTCCTTTAAGAACATCAACCAGGCACCCACTGTCATAACCTCGTTTTCCAGGAGGGGGAATGAGAATGTCTGTCTTGGTGATGCCATAAAACACCCCCTTGCCCCTCCCCTCCCCCACCCAAATTAGTTTGGTGAAAAGAACATTTTATATGCTTCTGGCTTCTAAGCAGTTTCCCCCCCTTTTGGTTTTTTTTTTCTCTTTTTAAGAGAACGATAATCTGTCTTAGATATCGAAGCTACAGAAACTTTGTTTTCAAATCTCGTGAAACTTTATTGATGGTTTAATATCCAACTGATCTTACGGCATGCACATAGGATGACAAGAGAAAGCTGGATCACAAACACTTTTTTTTTTTTTCAGTTTTGTTTGGTTTTGTTTTAAAGCAGAGTTGTTACAGCGGATTGGCAGGTTCACAGCGGTGAGTTGATAACTAAAGTGCAAGCCGTAGGGCCTGCACTGTACACATGAGGATTTAACTATGGCAGCAAAACTACTCGGGGACAGCTTGCTGCTGTGTTTTTTATTTAAATACAAAAACAGGAAGACCCGTGACAGATACCCCAACTCAGGTTAACTTGTAAACAGGACAACGTGGAAAGAGTCCAAACAGAGTAATACAGACAAACTGCAATTTTTCGGGTGTGTCGCTCTGGCCCCGCAGCCGAGAAAGGTGGGGCGGGACTTTGTTCTTCGGAGATGAAGAAGGTGGATGTACTTTTTTTTTTTTTTTGCTTCCTTCTGACAAATGTCCTGGGCCTTGCAGACAGAACTATAGACAACTGGTTTGAGATAGTCCTTGGGCAATGGGGGCAGGTGGAAGGGCAGGCTCTCACAGACCGAAAAATTGCAGATTGCTCACACAACGCAGTCATGTTTGAAAAAGTACCAAGCTGATGAAAATACCATGATTATCTCTACTCAATGATTGCAATACTTGTAAAATGCTTCTATAAATCCGAATATGATTATCATTGTAATTCCATAAAAATTATACGTCTGTCTCTAACAGTTGTTCTACTTAGGCTAAAACTAAAGCTTCATAGACTGTTTCTAGAACTTAACAACTCCACTGCACAGATGTAAATTTTATACATTTTTTTTTTAACTGGTACAAAGAATTTAAGTTTTTATTACTTTCTTTTTTTGGAAAAAAAGAAAAAAATAGAAACAGTGCTTTTTATCACCTTTTTATTAATGTTATTTTTTTTCCCTCCCATAATATAAAAGTCAGCAATGATATCAATAATTTATTATACTGGAAGAAATATAAAAAGAATGCTTGTCGATGGCCTAACTAGCAGGGTTTTTTTTTGCCTAAATAACTAGCGGCTGGTTAAGAAGCTGAATACTGCCGGGTGGAATGGTTTAAAGGGTGGGTTTGCACAGCTTCATTAGACTCGGTTGCACAAGTGCTACTAGAAGCACCCCCTTAACAACATAACCTTTGGCTTGAACTGGCAATGAGTAACTTAGAACCGTTGATACATGATTGTTGGTGCAGTGGGTCGTTCAGATTCATCAGTTACTACATTTTTTTTTTCTTTCAGCCAAACCCCAATTCCAATCCCCTAAGCCCCTCCCAACCTCCCCTTTCGCAAAATAAAATAATGCAGATGCAGGAAAAAAAAAAATGACTACTATAGTCACTTACACTCTTCCCAAACAGCTGATACCCCCAGTACCTTAATTTTCAGCATATATAATTCATTTACATAATATAGCACTCTGGATATGGCCCTAAACCAGTTTTTTTTTCTTTTCATATCTAGCATCTCTCTAGATCAACCACAAAAACTCCTACAGCCAGCAACCAAACTATGGAACCTTCAGAAATTAAAGACCCACAATATTAAAATACACAGAACAAAATATCTGAGGTATAAGATAAAAAATGTAATTTTTTCCTCTTTTTATTTTTAATTTTTTTTTTTTTTTTTAGAGTCGCTAAAATGATGCACTACTGCATGTATTGCAATACTCAGGCCTCGGAAAGCTTCCTTTCTCCCCACATTGGAAGGTTTTTATGGTTTTGTCATTTAGTATGGAGCAAAACGGTTGTATCCCCCTCGGTATATACTAGCCTGCAATGAAGAAAGAACGAGACCCACATCATCAGCATGGCTCCTAGTCTTGGCATCAGTCAAAGGTGCAAAAGCATTCTGAAACAAAGCAATTTGAGGGGTGTGTTTTTTACATTTTCCTTTTGCAACATGTGGATCATCAAAAAGACTAATGTGAAAAATAGACACTCAAAACCAACCAAAATGGGGGCACCCCCTACCCATCCCAGGTCATTCTCGGAGAACTAAAGATAGGGCCAGTCCTGACCTTCCCCAATAGCTCCTTATAAAGCAACTCCCTGTCAGACCTAATCCTGTTAAGCCAGTCCTCTTAGCTAAAAGGACTCTTGACACAAGCTGGACAATGGAAGGATTTGCACTGTCTCATTTTGTTTGTTTGTTTCTTGGATTGATTAATTAACCCTATGTTCCCTTGGGGGAAGCTCGATCTACACTCTAGGTTGAATTTAGAAGATTTACTGAATGTAGTAATTCAACTCTCCTTTCCAACACATTCCTCAAACGGACGAGGTGTTGAAGCAGAGTTGCCGACCGCAAAGTCGGGATGAAAATTTCAATCTACGTCTTAGCTTGACTTGGCTCAGCAGTCTGTATGGAATCTGATCTTGAGAAGGGAGTTGTACAGAGGAACTGCTTGATGTAATTAAGCTTGTGCAAAACAATGTTTCCAAATCGTCGTTGAATGTCTATGACCAAGCTCCAGGGAATTGTCTGGCCATGGCTTTAAATGGCTATGAGGTGGTGGCACTTAACTATTTCCTTTTCCTAGAAGTATTGGCGATTCCAATGAATGCCTTGGGGGATTTATTTGTAGGATAAGGACTGATATTCTTGATCCAAGCAGAAAACTGCATGCCAAAGCTTTGTAATGATTGCATATGCTTTTCACGTGATGGGCACGTCTTACTGTACTGAAGAGTTTTAGTGCATAGAAGTTTGAACAAGTACAGGCAAATTCACCCCGCCCTTACCACCCATTTTTGCCCTCCCCCCTCCCCTTCCCCAAACAAAAACCCAGACCCCCAAAAGAAAAACAAAAGACAACCCCCAAACCCAGCTGATTCCTTCTAATTTCTTATGTACTAGGTACACACACACACAGTGTGCCCCTTTCTCTATTTTCTTTCCTGGGCGACTATGACTTTAAACATGAATTGTAATAGGGGAGGAGAGGCAGTCAGATTCTCAGCTGCCTGACAGCAGAGGCCTGGAAGTGTGCAGCTTAGCTCCTCTGAAGTCTGTGCTGGGGCTGGAACCTTGGGGCTATGTGAATGAGCAGCAAGGGAGGGAAAAAAAAAAGAAAAAAAAAAGTTCTGCATTGACACTGCATTCTGTTAGTGATGGATTTAATTATCAAAATGACTAATTATTCCATTAAGGTAAGTGCTCCGCTAGGTGAGACTTGCAAAATTAGAAATATAATAACTTACATGCACTACATTGCCAAGAAATTAAGACATTTATCAAGTTTACTGGGAGGATTAATGTGGCATTTTAGCTGCTGTTAGCACAAGAGACAAATTCAATTACGGGAAAGTGAGAGGACATCAACCGTCAACCCATACTAAGGTCCCAGCTGGGGGAAGGGAAGGGAAGCAGGAAGAAGTGAGGACGAGGAGGAGCCAGTACTCACCATGGCACCAACGCCGTAGGTGGGGGCTGGAGCAAGTGCGTGGTGGTAGGGGTCGGCAGCATAAACTCGTCCGTAACTGAAAGGAAAACATAGGTGAAGACGAATCCGTAACATGCCATTATAAGGTAAAGTAATGATAATCATAAAATCCAAAACACCAAGGCAGTGTAGAGGGGGCCCTATTTATCTTGGAATAAGAAACAAGAGAAAATTTCGTCTGTGCACAATGCACTTCTTTTTTATCCATTTAACGTGGCTGGTCGTATTGGTATGTTTAACATACACACACATATATATATATTCCCTTCCCACCATAATGCTTTTTCTACACTGCTCATGCAGCTACCTCAGAGACTGAGATAGGCAAAGAGAAACAAGTTGAAAGAGTGGTCTTAGGAAGCCCAGTGCCCCCAGAGGATATGTTAATGCTCAACGGAGATTGGCTTTTCCTCCTGATTTAGCTGTTGCAATCGAGAAAAGAAGGAACAAAAAAGGGGAAAGCAAACCGGCCGGGCAAGTTGGGGCCAAAGGCCTAAAAAGGGAAAAAAGAAAGGGAATTGAAAGAAAAAAACCCTGGAAGGGCCGGGGGAACCCCCCCGACCCCACTCAAGAGTTAGAGATTTGCTTTGGGGCCTCTTACCCCCGAACTGCTTCCTCCTCTACCTGTGGCCAGGTTCTGGGAAGGGAGGCGTTCGAAGAAAATATATCCTAGTGACATTTACTCATCTTCAAATTTTTCTATCTCTGCTGTCCTCCTCCCTCCACTGCCATGGCTTCCAGCATAGGTTTCAGAATGAAAAGGAAGAAGGGATAGAAACCAGATGCACTGGGAGTCTGGAACTGAACATCGCCGCCAATCAGAAATTAGGGTTCAGAGGTTAAGGTCGCTTGCTCAAGTTCACAGCTCGAGATAGAACTGAGCCTCGACTCTCTCGGAGCAATTTGCATGTGTGTTCTCCAGCATTGTCTGTACTGCTTTGACCTGCCGGATATTTTCTTGGAGGTGGTTTAGAACAGGGCTGTGTTGATACGGATCAAAGCTGAGAGGCAATCTTAGGTTCGGTTCTCTGGAAGCTGAGCTTGAATGGAGTTTCGTGTGCAGGTGATTTATGGAAGAGGTGCTCTCAGGAGGAGAGACACAAGCAGGTCAGAGCGAGGAAAAGATAGGCAAGGATGTGGTCTGAGCTGACGAACAGCTTCAGCCTGATGCTGTGAGAGTTTCACACCACAGTCAGCCCCGCCCGACTCTGAAGCAAGTGGTTTTAAAGCCCCTGTAAGTTAAGCATGTGCCGTGAGCTTTCCTGAGGGGCGGGGGGGCGCACCGCTGAGTGGAAGTGGTTCCCTTTGGCAGAGGGCAATTTTCTGGAGAAGGGAGCAGCTGTACTCCATTAGCAACCAATACTCACAGCAGCTGGGGGATGAATGCACCAGCTACGCAGTGGGATCTGAGCGGCTTTTCAACAGCTCTTGACTCTGCCTTTTTTGTTATTTTTTTAAAGAATGGAGGAACAAGGCAGGAAGAAATGGTCTGTCTGCACTGTCAGCCTTGATCTTACTCCCATCCCTTATAGTCCAATTTGCATGTGCTTATCCCTTGCCTTCCTGTCTTTTCCCCAATCTTGTTTCCTCCTCACATCTTCTTTCTGTGGTTGGTGAATAGCGGCCAGGTCTGCCTTGGTCGCTCATGCCATGGAGTGTGGGGAGGGAAGCTGGGTGTAGGACCACCTTCTAAACTCAGACTCCAAGTTATACCCCCCCACCCAAAAAAAAAACAAATGATAGTACCAAGCTTGCGCCGGGCACATCCTCACTTCAAAGGGGCACTGAGCTCAAAGAATCTAGCTGAGGCTTCCAGCATCATCCTGGTGTTCTCCTGAACCTCAGAAGCAGTGATGTGAGTGGAGGTTTCTCTTCTGAGGCAAATCTCTCAGCGAAGCTAAAGAATAGTCAACCCCAAGGCAGAGGGTGTGTGGGGACAAGGATGATAAAGTTTTTGAAGACATAATATATTCGTGGAGGTTGCTCATGAGATCTGGGTCTCTGCTTGCTTAACTAGAAGTGGATACTAATAGGGGTAAGGAAATGATATACAACTCTGTCCTGGGTCTAGAGAAAAACCTGTGAATAGGGTTATTGTTAATGCACTTTCATTTGGCAAACGTGGTTACATGAATAGGACATAAACTGCAAAGGCAAACTGAAAATCTTTCTTTGGGAATTTATTAAGTGAGGCCATGGCATAGTGTTCCTTCAAAATGAATGTGAACATCCAAATTGAGGACAATTTTTTAAATTTGGGGACAGGTTTTACTGTGGCAATAATTTCCTTTTTTGGGGTGACAACATACTGGTAGTCTGAAGGTATTTAATGAAAACATAGCCCCCACCTCTTCCTACTGCATACTTAAATGGTACATCCTTATTGGGCTATAACACTGGGCATTGTTTCAACCTTCGTGGAAAACCCAAGGTAATAATTTGGCAGCATTCTCTTCCAAGGCAGAAG
This sequence comes from Propithecus coquereli, assembly GCF_000956105.1. Taxonomy (NCBI): domain Eukaryota; kingdom Metazoa; phylum Chordata; class Mammalia; order Primates; family Indriidae; genus Propithecus; species Propithecus coquereli. Next base: position 5,654,414 of record NW_012148285.1, on the reverse strand, counting down.
GAAAATACAGCAGCACTGAACTAGTCTTCGCAAATGAGCCAGGCTCCTTTTCTCCTCAGGGTGACCTCTACCTTCAGAATCCGATGGTTTTATTATGATTAATAAATTTCATTTCCACAGAGGAAAAGGGACCATGTCAGCTCAAACTGAAAGCAAGGAGGCTTCTTTTCAAATGCTAATTTCTAAACACGCCCTTGTGTGACACTACAATTTAGACACAAGGTTATTAGGGAAGATGGGGACTGGAGCACTATTTTCGCAGCAGAAATGCCAGGCGCGTCAGCAAGCTGATGTCCTCAGAGTTGGCTGAGCACAGCCCAAAGGCAGAGCAGTGATTCCCTGGGACCTCAGTGGGAGTGATGGTTAAATGTCATAGGATGGCCGTGCTGGGAGCTGACCTGCCCTGTGCTCATCCTCCAGCCATCCCTGGCCAAGGGAGGGGGGTGGTGGGGCAGTGCTACAATCAGGCCACGATGTTCTCTATGTCCCCACATCCCATCCATGCACACCATAAACCCCTAGTAGTTCATCAAAACCAACTTAGCCTTACATCTCACTTCCTTTGGTCAACTCTTACCCCTTCAAACCAACAGCCATTTAAACATTTATCAAATCTCTCAAGTCTATCTGCCCATCCATACATCCTTTGTCTCTATCCATCTAAATATAGATCTAGATAAGTCTAATCCTATCACTTCCCTGATTAAAACCCTTCAATGGTTGTTTTCCCTTGACCCCGGAATAAAATCCAAACTTGCAGGAGTTGCCTCTGCCCCTCTCTCCATCCTCATCTTCCTCTTCAACCTGCACCTGTCATCCTTTGTTTCAGATCAAATGCCACCTCCCCAGAGAGATGCCTACTTCTCTGACTGCCATTTCTTAAGGGCTATCTCCAACCCTTCAGGTAAGATGGAAAAATCTTTAATAATTTTATTTACTTATCTACCTCTGCTGTAATGAGAGCTCCATGGGGGCTGGGTCCGTTCTGTCTAGTGCAGGGAGGACACTCGCACCCATCCCTAGGATCTATCACTCAGTAGAAAGATTCTTTCCGGTGCACTTTCTGATGATTCTGGGTTGGCTGCACCCAAACTAGCTTTGCTCGCTAGTTAGCCACACCTTTCAACTGTCACGAGACCTCACCTTTTTGACCTTAGCAACAAGTTAAAACCAGAATGTAACCAGGGGCGCCGGGGAGAGCCAAGGGCTTGGGGTGAGGGGATGCAGGTTTGAGTTCTGCCTTTATAATGTCCTTGGCTCCTGTGGGTCAGGCAAATCTCCTTCTCTGAGCCCTCGCAGATTAGGTGCATGAAAGGAAAGCCATCTACATATATAGGAGATTATGATACACAGCTTCTTACACGGTATTTCACAGACTAATCCTGACCAGACTTTTAGTCTGTAGAGGCAACTGCGAGAGTCTTTTCTAATATCCCAGGGAGCTCTAGCAATCAAATTACAGGTGCTTTTAGAGTCAAGATGTGTCTAATTTGTCAGTTATAGATGTAGTTTAAATTGATATACTTGAACTTAAGCTTATGTTGAATGGGAAATATGAATTCGTGTTTGTTAAACGGCTTTGTCCACTGAGACATGTAAATATTACTTTTTATTAACATCTTCTAAATCTAGTTGAAACAAGTGGGATACTAATGAGATACAATAGGTCGTGTTGTTACCCTACACTAGGTTTTAACAGTCACATGATAATTGAAATATAGAGAGTAAAATATAGTTAAGAGCTTTTATGCCCCTGAGAACTTTTATTCTTCAATTGCAGCAAGAAGGTGCACAGACAAGAACTGCAGAGTATGCATTCACAATGGGATGTCTCAATGAGTGGCCCAGTGGTTCTAACAATGTGCTATTTGCAGAGCCATGGTTCAGTTAGGGCCTGTTTCTTTCACTTTTCCACTCAATGGTCCCTGTGTCCACCCTGGGTGGGTCAGTCCAAGGTAGACAGGAAGAAGTGATTCTCATCCTGCCCAGATAGTCATCCTATTTCATCACATGTTTTTTAAGGACCTTTCCCAATGGCCTTTTTAAAGAAAATACAATACTTTGGTTTGCATTGTTACTGGTTTAATTACTGATAAGTTGTTTATTCCCCACCATCCAGAGGGCATGCATCTAGAATACATATTTGCTTGGCTATGACATTACTTCCATCCTGATCCAACAACAAAATCAATCCATTTCCGATCATATAGGTGTTATAGGCATTTATGCTTTCCAACTCAACCATTCCATATACTCATCAATGCAGTGACATAGACTGAGCTGCCACAGTCCTAATGAAAGAGCCCCAGGGCTTCTGAAAAAGCTCTTGGCCATTTTGCTGTTGTACAATCTGACAGGTCCCCTCAGCTTGTGGGATTCCCACAGAGATCTTTCAAATTCCTGGCTTGGGACACCTGAGCAGATTTCTGAAATGAACAGTCAGTCTCTTACCTTTATACAAGTAAACATCTATCAGATGACACAAAATGTGCAGGGTGTAAAGTCTCCGTTTTCAAAGCCCATAACTTTCAGGCTCTAAGGTCTGGGCCAATACTATGTGCAACAGTGTGAGAAGACAATGACCAAGATTTGGGAGGATTCCCATGACCTCAGGCTACACATCCTGGTTTGCTGTAATAGGAAAGAAAAAAAAACCTCCCAAATATATTAAGATGAGAACTACTTGGATATATTTGAAAAGACTTGAGAACGGTATGAGTTCTGGGCCTCATATCTCAGTGGGTCAGTTATGTTCACTACAGGAATACTCCTTTGTGACTACTGTAGCCTCCTCCTAGTTTTACTTTTACTCTGGGCAATGACTTACACAGCTGTTGGCCATGGGGGTGACCAAGCCCTTTAACAGAACTAGTCTTGTAACCGTAAACACCTAGAAAACAGCTCCAAATACAGCAAAACCTCTAAAAGAGACACAAAGAGAGACGACAACCTGGAATTGGCTCTGAAATTTCTGACTGTGATTTCTGCTCACTTCCTTAGCTTGCCCCATGATTTTCCCCCCAGGAAGCAGGATGGAAAGCATCTTCAGCTTCTACAGGGAAAGCCACTGAACTTGCTTATGCACAAGGATCCTGTCACACATCAATCCAACTCCTAAAGGCAAAGACCTTTTACCCATGGCAAGCAGATGGCATCCTCCGCTCTGTGCCTTCTCAGTGTGGCTGAAAACCTTGTCTTGTTCTGAATCCCAACAGAGCAGATGTGAGGTAAGAACCTTGATTCTGGATTCATCAGAGCAGGGTCGCAACCCCTCCCTGGGAGTTGGGAGGGCACTGCATGTCCTGCTGGGGAATACGCGGTTTCCCTGCTCTGGGAGGCCACCTCCCATAAAAGACCTAGAGGCACATTCTTTGATGCAAAACTCGAAACTACCTTCCCTCTTAGAAAACGTTTCATTTTTGTGTCTACTACTGCTGTACCACAATCACTAAGAAGTTCCCATTGTGCTTTGAAATCGCCATGACACCCTGCCTAACCCGCATAGGGGGATGGCGGGGTGTTTCTATCCCTCTCCAGACCGGGGACTCAGCATTGCAGGGGAAGAAGATGACAAAAGGGGCTCTGCATTTGTAACAAATTTCTCCAGGTGAATTTTTATGGACTCCTCTAAAATTTGAGACCCACTGTTCTATTTAATTCTGCACTGATACAGCACTTTTCCACTCAGGCTAATTCAGACGTACCTAGATATCTTTAGCAGTTTACTTGTAAAAATTAAATATCTTTTTTATATTGTTATTGCATGTAACATAACTTGGAACTGTGTTTTGTCCACAGTAAGCTCTACAATAGATGGGATTGCTACTGAAACAAAGATCCTTTGATTATAGGCTCCCTCAGCACCCTGAACTTCCCCTATTATAATAACCATCACACTGTATTGGAAACAGACCAATTAACCACAAATCAATTTGCTGCATGACAACCTTGCTGAATAATCAGATCACCAACACACCAGGAAGACAATTAGATGAGACTTGCCAAAGGATCAATTAGAAGAATGGCCAATCTGGAAATTTCTTCTAAATATAATGCAGTTTTGTGTGCAGGCTCAGAAGTAGGGATTAAAGGGTGGAAGAGGGGGTCGGGGCACCCCACCCCCCCCATGCCCCTGAACTGGCTGCATATTGCCTCTGATAATTACTTCGTAAACTGCATAGCAGCCTGTCCCATGGGGGGGCAGCAGATGGGTTCATTTGGCCAAGGCCTTTTCACAGACTGCCCCCGCCCCCATGGCCATGTCCAATATTCATCAGGAACTAGGAATGTGGCCCCAGCCTGGCTTCTCTGATCACCACTCTGGGTCCTGGCAGGGAGCAGGCTTTGCTGCTGGAGAGGGTCCCAGCCTACACCTGCCCCCCCCCCCGCCCCCAAGCACACACATACTGCCTGGGGGTGGGGAGAGGCTGGGACCTTTCCACCTTGGATTTTTGTGGCAAAAAACAACTGGTTCAAACTGGTGGTTTTCAGGGAATAGGTTATTTGATTTTTCAGCAAAAAAAGAGACATTTGGCAAATTGACCTAGAATACACTTTGTCTGTGCAGCCACCCATCTCCCTTAATGCAAAACATGCTCCCTGAAACCAGGCATCTCCATCCCTACACCTGAGCCAGTGCCCAGCACACGAGAGCACTAACATACATCTGCCGTCTGAAGGGGACGACTTTAAGAAACCTCCAGTGGAACAACCATTAGAGAACCGTCCAGTGTGCTGCAGTCCCCTCGAAATGTCAACCATGTCCTCCAACTCACACGTACTAGTGTTCCAGAAGCAAGACAACACAGCCGGAGAAAGCAGAATTCCTTCTGGAGGCAGAAAGTCAATGTTCCAAGGTCAGGGAAATAGCAGGATGTGTGGGGACAGTGTGACCCAGTGGAAAGAGCTTTGGTATCACAGGGACTCCAGTGTGACTGCAGAAAAGTTACCAAACCTCTCTGGCCCTGAGAATACTTTTTTTTTTTTTTCCACTTTTCAAAACAGAGATGATAACACCTACCCCATTCAGCTGTTATATATACCCACACACATATATATATATATATAATTTATCACACTTGCTAGCACATGGAATTTGCTCGATAAATAACAGCAACTTATTACACCTTGAGCAATTCAGCAAAGCCTTGGCACGCCACAGAAATAACTGATATACCCTTAGAGCAAGAGAGAGGGAGTGGACATTTAACACAGCCTGGATCTTGCACATTTCTAATCTGCCAGCATATCCTGTTTGTTCTTCCATCAAAATACAGCTCAAAGACAACCGCATCTCAGCAACCCATTCCATAGCCATCTGCAGCTGTCCCGAGAGGCAGTGGTCACCCCTCTCGGGACAGCTGCAAGAGCTTCCCAGTTGGTGCCCTTTCTTCTGCTTCTGCAATATTGCAGGCTGATCTCCACAAAGCAGTCCAACTGATCATTTAAAAAAATAAGTCAGATCATACTCGCCCTCCAACACCATCCTATCACACATATTTCCCATGGCCTCCAAGTCCTAACTTGCTCTGACCCCTGGATACCTCCCAGATATTATCTCTAAAATACTCACCTGTACGCCTATGCTCTGGTCACACTGGATGTCCTACTCCTGGAAACCTCAAGCATGCCTCAACCACAGGGCCTTTGCACTTGCTGCATGTTACCTGGCCCACGTCTTCACTTTATTCAGGTCCCTGCTCAAATATTAACTGCTCCTAGAGGCATTCTATGATCACCAAGTCCAGTATAAAATAACATCATATTCTACTTTCTATCCCTTCCCTGCTTTTTGATTCATTACAGCTATTGCATAACTTCCTATGCAAGCATATACTTATTCATATACAGGGTTTGGGATCTGCTGTCCGCTAAAATGGAAGCCCTTTCTTTGATGGAGGGCTTTCTCCTGACTTATTTACTACTATGTTCCCAGGTCTTAGAATAGTTCCTGATACACAGCAGTGATTCAATAGATATTAACCAACTGACATGAATTTCCAGCCACCCATCAAAATAAGTAACTTGCTTTTCAACTTCCATTCTCACACAAGACCCATCTTCTACCACCACTACAATCCCTAGCCCATCCTGGAAAAGTCCTAAGGAATCACAGAGGAAGGAAGACCTCCAGTCTACAAAAAAGGAAAAATCATTTTCCCCCCTTTGCTATATCTTACAGAATCCAATTCATCACAGGTTCTTAATGTTACAGAATGAGAAACTATTCAAGTGTGCAAGGTGGACACCCAGGTGGTGTTCTGCCCTGTGGTTAAAAGGCCAGACTCCAGTGATACCCAAGACAGCACGTGTCCCTCAGGAGCAACCGAAACAAACACAAAACAATGAATACCATTGTTCAAGCAACTGAGTAAGAAAAATGTCCCTGTAAATACAGTCTCATAGGCCACAAATGCTAATGAAAACCACTGATGTGGCTAGCAAAAGCAAAATAGACATTTTGGCATTCACTACAGAAGAATCCCAAGTACAAATCATCACTTTTCCTTGGCGAACTGAAAGAAAAATCCTGAAGTGCTATTGTTTAATGATTTTCATCTCACCATCTCCACTCTAAGCCACAGACAAAACTGGCCAGGGCATGCATCCACTGTTGGCAGCATTGTGACAGTAATGTGTTTTTATAAGAATTTCAGATATAAAAGCCATCAAGCCCCCAAACTAAGATTTTAAGCATCTTGTTGATTTCTTTCTCCACTTAAAAATACAGAACTTGCCTTTTGTCAAATCCTGATGTCCAGTAGATACCAGGAATCGATAGACCTGCCCTACGGAGTGTTGGTTTTTATAAGGTGAGAACTCCTGACAACTGTGCTGTTTCGAATGTGGGCTGGGGGTACACTGGGTTTTTCCAACATGTAGGAAATGATGTCCTAGAAGACTTTCAGTGAAACCAGGAGTCATGACCTTTGTTGACCCAGCGGTTCTTATTTTTCATTTTCACTCTACGAGGAGGGTGGATTGGCTGGAAGATAATCTGACATTTGATTGATATGGGTGTCTTCTTTTTCATGCTTGATTCAAAATTCAGAGTTCAAATGGAACCTTATGAAGCATACAACATATTATTAATACGGCCATCAAAGGAACAGGGATCTCTCTCTCAATTTGAAATGTGATCGATAGCAATTCATTAAGAATTTACTCAGCAGCCATTCTAAATTAGATAAGGTAGATGGAAACGCTTGCTATACTCATGCAGACTTTCATTTTCTGTCGCTTCTTTTAGGAATAGTGTGTGCGGATCACTTGCTTACAAGGCAGGGTTTGTTAAGTCATGGAACGACATCAATACCTATCTACCTTCTAGGTTGTAACTTTTCCATGTGTCATCTGTGATGTCAAAATATAACCTAAGACACACCGGAACATGCACAGGGTTTAACAGGGAAGGTAGAAGCTTGGGAATACCAGCATATCCACAAACGACGCCTTTTAACATTTTAAAATCAACATTCTCTCCCATCCGTACTCCCATCCCAAGCAGGCTCTCCCTTTAGTTGCATGCATCATTCTACTAAGGCTCTGAACACGTTAAATGACTCTTGAATCCCAGAAACATTCACCTGCCACTCCTAGCAATGCAATTAACCATCACCCCTCTACTATTAGCATTAGTGAAGGGTTAAGGATGTCGCCACCTCTCACAGTGAGAAGCAGAGATACTTGGATCTAGGGGTTAAGCAGGAGTGGAAACAGGGCATCATCAAAGGGGTTTTATAGAAATAGAGTATGCCATTGCTTTAAAATGAGAGCATGCATACCTCTTGAACTCACCCGGTAAGACTTGAAACCCATGTAAATGCTGAGACCAACTATATAAATAAAACTGACCCTGCCTTTTAGAAAATAGAAGGCTGGGAGCACGTTCCTAGCTCTCTGTCCTCCCTTTCATTCTTTGTCACCAAAGACTCTAACGGGGTGTGAAGCATTGGCAAATAAGCCTTCCTTTACTGCTGCTTTGGTAAAAGGTAGCAGACTAGTGTCTGTCTGTAAGGTTCAGTTGAATGTGCATGTTTTTGAAGGTCATGACACGCTCAACTATACAGGGATGAGCGGTAATGTCCTCCCTCATTGGCTGAAAGCAAAACATTGGCAAGATATCCTGGTAAACCCTTTGGTCCTAATTTAGGCTTAAAAACCAAAACTAAAACAAAAAGGAGAAACAAAAGAAATCTGGTGTTAGTTAAGGCACTCACCTATCTTGGCATTTAATCAAGTAATCCCATGCTAATAAAAGTTCAAAGTTAACTGTTCTGAACCACATCAAAGCAAAAAGACAGGCGTTATTTTGATGGACACATCATGCAACTATGCAATTTGCAATGTCCTGGTCTCAAAAATGAAAGACTTTGTCTCTCTAAGTCCTGCTACTTGAGACATGTTTTAAGAGAAAGCAAATAGAGGATCTTTAGCTAATAGAATGAAGATCCCCTTCTTAGGAGACAGAGATAATTATATTCCCTAATGCCTCTAGCTTTATAGATTCAGTCTTTTACAGCCTATAATATTCCATAAAGATTCCAAATAATTCACATATCAATCTCTGTGAACCCAGACATAATACATCAAAAAACACGGAAGTCACACATCTGTGTACCTAATCTCCCTGTTTGGCATTTTACCATAAATGCACTGATTATACCATGAGATTTATATTGTGGATTCATCCAACACAGTCTTACTTTTCTGGCCCATGTATTATTAAAACCAGAAATAAAACATCAAAGTTAGCAAAACGCCTAACGTCTTCTTATATGGCAGAGCCTGAAGGCTTCAGCTATACTCTACAGATATATGATCTTTTTTTTTTTTTTTTTATTTCTTAACTAAACTTTCTAGAGTGACCAACTGCAGCATGTGAAGAAGAAGGAAAAAAAAAAAAAAGGATATTGAGACTTGGATGGATGCATCAAGAAGTAGCAATGTTTGTTACCTGCAGAGGTGTTACAAGAAATTTCATCTGCTGCAACGAAGACGAACTGATTTCTGGAAGAGAAGATAAAATTCACAATACTGCTCGCTCAGGGGGGAATGTGCTCTCTGCCAATTGGTTTGATGTGTACAGATGAGGGGAGGGAGGGGGCTGCGTTTGAATGGAGGTCGCAAGGAAATGTGCTGATGTACCTTGGACTTAGAGAGTTTAGAAAGATCATGAAATAGGCATGCGGGGACCTCTTAAAGGAAATCATGGTGATGTCAGAATATGGACCATGTACAAGCTGTTGCACCGAGTATTAATACTGTGTGTTACCAAAACATCATGCCAGGATATGTTTCTAAAGCTAGAGCATTTCTAATTGTACTTATATGGATTTCTATGCTAAAAGGAGATTACATTAAAAAAATTATCATGGACTATCGATAAGGAAAAAGGGTATATATTACAGCTAACTAGGAAAATTATAAAATTCCAGACTTTATTATTACAGTATAATATCAAAAATTTTTCTAAAAGGAAAGAAAACCAAATGCTGTCATTTCAAAAAAGAATTTTATATGGTGCTGTGTTATGGATAATAATTTCCTCATCAAACTAGGCTTGCTATATAAAGAAGTTAAGAGAACTCATCAACTGAAAAAAAAAAATCCTGTCTTGCCAAATTATTTTTAATGATGCTGTATTGAAAAAGAAAATATAAAGGGAAAATGCTATTTTACTTTGATTTAGTAAACCCTGAAAGATAATAAAACTCTCTTAAGATGTTTCCAGCTGTGACAGTTCCACGATGTAATGTGTTCTAATTCAGAGGTACCGTTTATTTCTCTAGAAATAAGAATGTCTATGTCAGGGAGATTATAAAAACAGCCCAATGAGGTTAGCTAGGCTCTTAAATGCCTCAACAGCAGCATTAGAGAGGCTTTGGGTTCTCATTTGTTAGATTTTACTGTGCATATAAATGCATTTTTTTTGGTCTTAGTGTGATTGATTGGTTTTGTTGAAATGTTTCAATGCTTCAAAAAGTATCTAGCGATTGAGCATTTCTTAAAACATCTTAAGAAAGTTTCACTGTTGCAAGAGATACACCCTGGAATATAAATGAAGCTGCCATTTGAATTTTACCCTAGAATTTAACATTCATTTGAAAATTCTAGTCATTTCCACACCAAAATCTAAACAAAATTATACATTCTGGGAGAGTGGTATTTTCTTTTTAAATGTTTTTCTTCTACATAACAAAAGTCACAACTAAGTTCATGTATCACCTTTCTTAAAACAATGCGTTCCTGTAGTTGGAATTTTGCTATCTTTTTGCTCTGACACAGATGTTTCGAACCCCATCAACATCTGGCTTCAGATTCCCTAGGTTTGAGGAGCAATAAAATTAATATCCCTGGAAACAAAGGAGATATTTTGGTTGGATATTTGTTTGGATTTACTCACCTTTGATGTACACAAGGGGCAGTAAGACATGGGCACTCCTAATTACAGGTGTGGTCTTTCACACGTACACCAAGTAAGTACTTGGAAGGACCTCTCTTGACACGGTGCCCACAAGAACACTACCATGACCAAGACTGGCAAGCTGATTTACCCAAAGGGGCCTTCACATAACTACGAGGCAGAGCTTAACTAGTTAGGCTGCTCTGTCCAATTCATACTCCCTAACCCTAGAAGATATTGCTAGCTTGTTTTCCATTTCTGTCTTTTCCCTAAAAAACTGTCCAGTGTGCTAAACATGAGGAAAGCCATTTGTAAGTAACCAGCACAGACATAAAATGGTGATTGAATAGGAAAACATTTTAAAATGTAACCTACAAGTATGATTATAAAGATATTAGTCCTGTTTTTTTAATTATTCCAGAATTTTATAATATATGATGGTGCCCTTGAAAATATGCTTTTTGAGACTATGCACTTAACTCTTAAGAAAAAAAAGCTACCATTTCTCTGTTTTCTTCCTTCCGTTTTTCTCTTTTTTGGTACCCTATATGTTTTGATTTTCTTTTCACCCACAGGGTCTTTATAATCCGTGAACAAGTTTCTGAACAAAACAGACTACTCCCTTTCACCCTCTTCAAAGCAGTTGGCTTGGATAACTTCTGACTATAAAATCAAATATAACTTCTGACTATAAAATCAAATCTACCTCAAAGCCCAAAGAGTTATCAATAGTGATATTTAAAAGATTATGTCATGGACTCTACAGAAATGCCAAAGGAGTTACATAAATGTTTATTTATTAATCACATAATCCACCCCATCACATCCCAGAAAGGTCACCATAAACAGCCAGAAAAGTGCCTTTCTATAGAGTTCATTAATTGCATGAATTCAACCTGTGTGACCACCCCTCCCTCTGAACTATGCGTTCATCGACTGACTATAAGTGCAATTAATAGGACATATCTGCCAAATCAGGGACTGGTTGGAGTGGCCTACGTGTCAGGCATTCTGGCAGAGTTCTAAGGCACAGATTTCATATTGGTGTCTGTATCAACTATGTCATGCCAATTTTATTTACAGTTGTTCCTCCTTACCTTGAACTTTAAGACAAATTACTTAGAAGGCCCATAAGTGGATCATCTATGACCCTCTCTATGAAGCCATTTACCCCAAATGACCAGAGAGAGAGATGATCAAGATTAATGATGTAGCTCGGAAGTCTGCTATTCCCAAACAAATTTAGGAAAACTGAAACGATCAGAGCAATGCAGGTGTGCTCTGCACAGTGTGGCCACCTTGCAGGAGGAGAAAGAAGGCTGTACCAGGGTCTGTGCCTTTCTGCTAACCCCTGTGCCATTTATTCTCAACACAGACCCAAGGATTTGAACTTCAAAATGCACCTGATTTTCAGCAAACTGGTTTGCTCCTTGGTTGTTGATGACAACGAAAGTCTGGCTGAGTAGTTAGCAACCTTGGTGGCAAATTGTAAATATTTGGTACACTTCTAAAATTTCTGGTGACCAGGCTACACTCAAAGCCAATTAAATGGAGACCCCTGTAAGTGGGTCTCAGGCATCACTAGTCGTTAAAGACTTCCAGTTGATTTTCAACGTGCTACTATTCTCAGTTTGAGAACCACCTGTCTAGTTGAATGGTTCCCACCTTGGCCAATCCCTGCATTCAGAGAGAGGTTCAAAGCGTGGTAACGGTGGGGCCTCACCCCTGTGGGTTCTGGTTTAACTGGTCAGGGTAGGATCTGGAACGCAGTAGTTTAGAAAATGCTCTTCAGGTGATTCTATCATGAGGCCACAGCTGAGAAGCAGTAGTATGGCACAAATGTAGAGTGGTAAGGGAGTTGAATCACTGAATTTACAGTAACTTTTGCTTCTTTTTGTAACTTCTATTTGGCCTCCAGGGAAACCTTGCTACTTAGACTTCTGAGGATGCAACCACAGCAACTTGATACTGTGTCCAGGAAAGGTTACTTTCTAGATGCCTGCTAGGAGAACTGACTTTAAACCTCATTCTGAAAGAGAAGCTGGCCCACAGTGACTATCATGTCACACTCTCTGTATTTGATTCCCCACCGCTTCCTCTTATTATACCATTTCCTATGGACTTACTCAAGATCATCCTTGTGCGAGTCTTTCCATTTTTCCTTCTGTGTCTGCATCTAATTCTATCTTTACCAATTCTTCCACCACTAACTCCTATTTTCAACCTCTCCTTCTACTCCAACATTTCTAAAACTTCACTGAAGAATCACTTCGAATACTTTCTTTTTAATTTTTTGCTCAGACTTTAGTGAGCATCAGATCACCTAGAATGCTTGTTAAAAGCAGGTTCCTGGGTTTTGACCCTGATCACCTCAATCGGAATTTCCAGGAGAGAGATCTGGTAATTTACACATTTAACAACAGCCCAGACCTGGCTATTTGACCAGCTCAAGGGGACACGACTGTCACTGTGCTCTAGAGAGCGGTGCACCTCATGAGGGAATCATGGCTACAGCTACTTCTTACCATGAAGTAGTTTGGGAAATCTTGCTGAGAAATCTGCAAGTTCATTCTCATTTTCTTTGCAAAGCTCACCTTTCCCAGGAATATTGTTTGACTTGGGAAGGCTTTGTGGGAGAAGAGAGAATTGCTAATTTATGAAAAATAAAGAAATGGTCATTGATCAAGGACAACGGAAAGGCTACGTTTGTCTCGACTCTTGAGAATGTTGATCGCAAAGGCTATACCTAACGTTGATTGAGCTCTTATCTATGTCGGGAAGTTGCCGAGTGTCATACCTATGTATTATTATTTTTTTTTTTTTACAATCCCCCTTTCCATCTCCATCTTTATAGATGAGGAAACTGAGGCACAGAAAGGTTGTATAATGTGAGCAAGCTGCTAAGTGGTGGTGGTGAAATGTGAACACAGTTTGCTTGGCTCAAGACCCTAAGGTTCTGCTTAGGAGCATTGGAGTCATTCGCCTACAGGGTATTCAGTCAGCAATGGGTGTGATGTCTCCATGGAGGAATTTCTTAATATTGCTCTGAATCTTCCATTCCTCTGAGACAAAATAATACAGTGGTTAGATTCCTCTTTGACTATATGATTGAGGTTTGAGAGAGGTAAGTATAAGTATGTTCTGCTTTAACCACAACTCCACATGATAGAATAGCATATGCCATGGTCTTTCTTTTTATTCTTATAGCGCCAGACTTCCTTATCTTTAAAGATGGTTTTCATAGGTCAACCATCTAGAATCTATATCTGCCTCAGCTGGTGGTACATTTAAATTAGTCCTACAGACCGCCATAGAACACTCTCATATTCCACTTTTTTCCTTAGGCTAAATCTCATCTCTTCGCAATCTTCTTCCTTCTAAAAATGACTCATGGCTGAATTCTAAGAGTCAATTAAAAATAGTAGCCAGCCCGTATTGCTGGAGGGGATGTGTGAAACTAGCTCTGAACTCACAGAGTGAAATTCTGGCATAGGCAAGTGGAAGGCCGGACGGTCAATGTTCCCTGCATGAAACATAATACTGGTTTTCAGTTTCATTGTTGACGATTCTGGGTCAATTCTCATTCTGTGGCCTCTCATTTCTGTTATATCACTATTGTTAAACAAAACCCGGGATCGGTATCATTCCTAGCAAGATTCTTCTTGTATCCGGTGCTCTGAATATTGAACCTAACGCACACGCACACAGACACACACACACACACACAGACACACACACACATACACACACATGCACACAGACACACACACACACACACATATACAGAGAGATGTGTATTTAAACCCCTCCAAGGACATCCACTAGAAAATTCCTATAACCCAAGAAGTTGGCCTTCTGGCCTGGTAGATTAGCCAAAATGCCCCCAGACAGCAGTGGGACAAAGTCATTCTACCTGTAGATTCAGGGGTATCTATTGGTTCTAAGGCAGAGGTTCTCAACCCTGACTGCCCAGCTAGGATTTTGTTTTTTAACAAAAAAGTTTCAGCTAGGATTTTTAAAAAATAACATACCAATGACCAGACCCATTCACCAATCATTTAAGTCAGAATCTTTGAGAGTGGTTCCCATGTACAGGTAATGCCTGAAAAGCCCCTCAGATGATGCTAACCTCTCAGCGTGGAGAGCTCATCTCTCAGTTTATGAATACTCTGAACATGTGTGTCCTGCTTTTGCAGGAAACAGAGACTTGTGTCTCCTGGGTTTAAAGTAAATGACACTAGTTTTAACATTTTATAATTATTATCAATGTTTTAATTATTGGTCATTATAATATATCCTAGTA
>NW_012148285.1:5623595-5638846 GCF_000956105.1 Propithecus coquereli | reverse complement strand
AAAAAAGCTCTGAGTTTTGGAAATTCAAATCCAAGTACATCTCCACTACCCGGAGACCTTGAGAACAGTTTACTTTTGTCATTTCAGTTCTCCCCGATATTTAACATTCTCCCTAGTTCCCTCTCTACTTCTTTTCTAGGCTCAGGCGAAAGAGAACTACCCAATCATGGCTCTGGAAGCCATGCCCTGTCTCAAACAAGCCACATGCTACTCAAAAAATCATTTCACCTTTCTGGGCCTCAGTTTCCTCATTTGGAAAATGGGGATAAAAGAGTGCATGACCATTTATGCAGATTGAATGAGACAAGGAATGTAAAATCACTTTATTGGGACAAAAAAATGTGCTTTTTTCTTTTTTTCTTTTTGCTGTGTAGACTCAGTATACAAATTCTATTTCTCTCCTTATCCAGAACTAGGGAGGCAACTGGTTTTACAGAAGTCTACGGCAGTGGCAATTTGGGGGCTGGGTTTACACTGGGAGACTGGTCATTTCTCCTACAAAGTTAATGCATCTGGGTATGCTGAGTTGCTCCCTGGACAGAAAAGAGAATTAATGTCCAAGGAAGAGGATGAACAGGGAGGACAGGCTATTTGATCCCATGGTTCCCCATGTCTTTTGCCCAACCTATTTTTTTATATTCCTAGGGTAGAAGTCAAGATTTAAAAACAAAAACAAAATTATTTAGTTAAAACCTATTTCCACAGGAAAATCCTTTTTTTAAAAAAAAAAACAAAAACAAAAAAAAAAAAAAAACAACCCATCATTCAGTGATGCTGTTACTACTATCACTACTACTACTGCTACTAATATCCTGAGTGCTACTAAGTGTCAGGTTCTATTTGAGGGGTTTTCTGTTCATGACCACAATTAATTCTCACAACAACCCAATGAGGTGATGACCACCCATCATTCACACTTTATAGATGAGGCAGGTGAAGATCAAACAGTTCAATGAGGCTGCCCAAATTATCTCCCGTAGTAAGTAACTCTACTGAGATTCAGACCCTAGTCTAAATCTACATCTGGGATTATACTCTATATGTCAATAGCAATGATTTTCTACTGCATCTATAAACCAAAAAGTACATACCGTAAGTATAAAAGATCCTATTCCAAATCCTGACACAGCCCAGACACCTGTAAGTCCTCGGCTGTTGAGCAAGGCACAGATTCCCACAATGTTAGTGTTACAGTGGGTCTTAGAAACTGCCTACTCTACAAAAGACCTTGCATTTTTAAATGCATTTAATTCCAGCTGCCTCCACATACTCAATGCTTACAAATCCTAGCATACACTCTAAAACATCTGTCAATCAGCAACATTTGTACTCCCACTTTCAGTTAATAATGTTCACCTTCTTCATCTGTTTCTGACTCTAATTTGGGATTATGCTCTCATTTAGCACATGAAAAAACTGAGGATCAATAAAGTTAAGATAGATCAGATGGGACTTTCCCAGGGTCCATTTTATATTAGTGTGAATCTATTATGTAATCAACAAGATTATCAGCACAAAATCACTTTCTCTACCCATGGATCTTTTGGGGATAAAGAAAGAATTGTGGCTCTAGGCCAATTGAGGGAAGAAGTCAACACAGAATTGATTTTGAGGGATATCTGACCATGGACAGCTCTTATTTTCTCACTGAGGAAGGGGAGTAGGTAGGCGATGGCCAACCCAATAATTTACAAAGACAAATCCTCTTAGATCCTGCCAGGTTTGTGGAGGGAGAACCCTGTGTCGACATTATTTACTGTACACTGGGGTAGAATTGGAGCTTGTCCTTTAAAGCAGCACTTCTCAAACTTCATCCAAATCACTCCGAAATTTTGAATATGCAGGTTCCGATGTAGCAGGGCTGGGGTGGGGCTTGACATTCTACATTCTCGCAAGTGCCTGGTGAGGCAGATATTGTTGGCTTGGAAACCACACTTTGCATAGCAAGGCTCTTAAGACTTTTAAAATGACCCAGTCCCATCTTGAAGTTTCAGAAGAGAATAAGGTAATCACTTTTTCCCCCTTTTATTTTTGCATTTTAAGTTTGGGAGTGAGACATTGAAGAAAATAAAAACAAATAGTGTGGAAACTATCATTCTGAGAAAGCAAAGAGCTGGTACTTCCAGGATGGATTCTGAAAATACCTCCCAACTCCACGACCTGGGCTTATCATCTATTTAGTAGGAGAAATCCACAAACCCTCTAACAACGTAGAAATGGTGAAGAAAACAAGTTCTTCGTCTTTGAATGCATTCTAAAATTTTACATGACAAAATTAGAATGGTGAAAGGAGTCAAGGATGGAGAGGCTGCTTGCTAGAAGCATCGAACAATCTTAGTTTTCCAACTAAAAGAATTCCAGGCCTGCAAAAGTAGTGGGAACAACTGATTAAGGTTATCAGACGTGTGGTGTTGTTTTTATTATTTTAGGCCAAAGCATTTCTATCTAAATAGTTAATAAAGAGAAAAGGATGTTTGGCTTTGATTATGTTTCACCTCCCTGAAATTTATTCATTTATTAAATAAATTTATCATTTGAACAGTCATAACATCATAACACAGCAAGAATTAGCCTGGAAACAATGACAAAAGTGACTAGTTATTCCTGATAGAGGTTCTCTCTAGCTCTTGCCCAACAGACCCCCAGCCCCTCAAACTCTGATTGGAGTCCCTCCTCTAAATGTTGTGTTAATTAAATACAAAATGCACTACAATTTTGAGGAGCGTCTAATTCCAGAGGAATCAATCATTGTGCTTCACGCCAAGGAGAAAAATCAAAAGAAGCCATTTATTTCTGCCTCATGACTTCCCATGCATTTGAGATCATCTTGAAATAGAAATCAGTTCTTCCAGAAAAGAATTCAACTGTGTCCATAGGTATAGTGTCGGAACTTACTCTGATAACTGTAAAGGAACTACTAGATCTTTTCAGCAAAAAAGCTCCACCTTATCCCCAAAGACAGCACCTGTCATATACCCCCTAAGGACTAAGTAAATGAATAATTAAAACCCAATCAACCAAACAAGAAAAACCAAGGCAAAGAAGTGGTGGGGTTTCATTTTTATATGTGCTACATGTACAGGGTGCTTCCCGAGCTAACATTCCATCTTGTGTGTGTTTTCTTCTTGTATTCTCCTAGAATCCTGTCTTCCGGGAGGGGGGTTCTTTGTCTGCCACGGCAATGGCTCACTATAGGCCTTGGCGTGCATGTTCTCAACAGACCAACCTCTGGAAAGCCGCTTCCTCACACCTGCCTCTAAACTCTTCACAGCCGACGGGCTCTGATGGTGCTACTTAAAAGATAGGCTTTATTTGCTTTTCTGCGGCCTATCAAGTCAATGATCTGCAACCTGAAAAGTGTGCAATTAGGCCATGACATGACCAAAGGAGTTGTTATATCTTGTCTTGTCACTGGCAAAAGTGTCTACCCACGTGGCTGTGACAGCCATGGTTTGTTGGGTTTGAAAATTCCTTTAATATCTCCCCAACTCCTTGTTGGTCCAGTCTGTTGACTATTACAGGACTGGTTCTCTTTTTTTTTTTTTTAAACTGCTTCAATTACATATTCATCCAATAGAGCATAACAGTTGTTAAGAAACCATCATAGACTATGGACCAAAGGCAATTAGTTCTTGAAACAAAAATTTGAGTACTATTTCTCTTAACATGTATATATATATATATGTGATGTCTATAAATTAAAAATAAAAGCAGCTCAGGAAATATATCTATCAGTAATAGCCACACTGCTTTTTAGCACTGAGACCTTGGCATCCATAAACCCAAGTTTCAAACATTACAGGGATGCCACTTACTGCCAAGAGCTATACCTTCCCTTCTTCACTATTTCAGAGCCATCTCAATTGCTATCAAATGAAATCAGTGATAATCTACAGAGCAGGTCAGGAGAAAATACAATTATCATATTTTTTTTTTCTTGGAGAATACCCAATCAGAACCATTTCAAAGGGAGCACTACCATATATACTGGAAGTTTTATTAAAGAAATTTATTTTTGGCTGGCACGCGTGCTCTGTAATGGGAATCTCACAGGCATACGTGTTTCTTTCTAGTTAGCCTAAAGCTGTCTGGAACAATGAGTTTTACTTTCTCTTCCTGAGGGGGCCCTGAATCACCAAAAAAAGCAAATGAATCTGTTAAGAAACTGAACTTTAAATAAGAAAGAAAAATAAGGATAAATAAAAATAAAAGAAGAGTCTATATACATACACACACACGCACACGCACACACACACACATATGTTTGACCTGGAGTTCTAATAAAAACGTGGACAGCCTTTTCTAGACACTGTGGCACAGAAGGATATGAATAAAGACATTAGTGACTCATTTCTGCTACATCTTGTTACAACTTGACAGATCGTCTTTTTTTAAAATTGCAGAAGCCAGGAGAGCTCATGAAGATGAGTGAAAATAACAGAAGAGATTTAAAAAAAACAAAAACTAAGAAGAAGAGCAACTTCAACAAAGCACCATCAGAAAAGGTCTAGAGAAATGATCCCAGCTCATTGCCATGTTTTGACTCAACAGTCTAGAATCTAACTCCAGAATGGCTCCTTCCTGCTTCCAGATCCTGATCTCAACTGGGGAGATGCCATGGGCTACTCCTCAGGACCTCCATGAACTACACCCTTAGCTCTTTGTTGATTTGAAAATACCACCCTTGGCATCACGAAGTTTTACAATGCTCTCACTGCATTTTTCCAAGAGTAGATTTCTCCAAAAAGATTGAAAAGGTAAATAAAATGTGATAGGGAATCTAGCATAAAGCTGCCAATGTTTACCTTGCCAAGTAAGAACATTTAAAACAAAATTGATTATAAAAGAAAACAAAGCTACCTTTTGCTATTGTTGTAATTTTATAAACTACATCTATTTTTAGTGGCATATGAGAAGGAAGAATGGTTAAAGCCTGTTTCCTAGAAAAGAGAGCTGACAACCATATTCCATCATCTGTGTGCTTCTGTCTTGATAAACCAACCAGTAAATATGTCATCAAAGGTGGCTGCCAGGTCTTAAACTGGCCTTGGGAGATGCTGCTCTAAACCAAGCACTAGCATTAGATCTTGACATCTCTCCTTGCACACATCACAAAGAACAGGTACAAGGGCTTGCTGCTGCTTTTTAGGCAAAAATAGTTTCAGCCCTATCAGACTTGGCTCAGATAAGAGGAACGGAGAAAGCAAGGCAGCGTTCCTCCTTTGTCTTCCCTGCACTGTCTACCTTCGTTACGGGTTCCACGTTATCCACACATTAAACTTTCTGTATTCTACCACATGGCCAAAAAAGGAAAATCACCAAGTCTATAAGGTACAATTTCTCTTAAAAAAATTCACCTTTCTATAAAAATAAAAGACCCTTAAACGGTAAATACAGTTTTCCATTCAGGATGCTCATAGGCTTCATGTAGTGACAACCTCGTAATTTCTAGTATAGACCATTGGATAAGGACTCTAAATAAAATGGCATATCATTTTAAATGTAATTTTTTGCCTGTTTTAACAACAGCATTTTTCCATTATTTAATCTGTGTCCAGGAAACAAAAAGTAGCCTATACTAATGAAAATCAGCTCAAATCCCTTTGCTTTTTCAGTTCAGGTTGAGGTAAGGTTGTACAGAAGGATTTAGTTAGTTCTATTTCCTGAAGTTTAGCTTATGATGAAATATTACAAGAGCACGGAGATCCTTTCCTCCTTCCCTTCTTCCTTTCCTTCCTCCCTCTCTTCTTTCTTTCTTTCCACTCATCCACTCTTCTATATATCTATCCATCCATCTAGCCATCCATCCACCCATCTATGTATGTACACGTGTGTATTTATCTATATCACCTATATAATTTTAAATAACAGTAGACCATATCCTCCATGAACCCAAAGATATGCCTAATCATCCCTATTAAGTTTTAATAAATATGAATTTATTTATCTGTGAAATAGAATCCTTTATTCAAAGGTTGTATTAGATTTAAGTGATGTTCTAGCACATGGCTTATGATTGCTTGAAATTAATAAACCCTGGCCTCCTTGTATGAAGAGGTACCTACATACACTTATGAATCCTTTGTGAGACCCTAAGGCACAGGTGACAGGTGTGTGCACTCAGGTGTACAGAGAGCAAGACAATTAATATTATGGCATTTTATATGGGTTTCTATTAAGTTGAGCTATATGGAATTGCCAAGATTCCACCATTTTTGTCACACAAAAATAGCAATTTAATACAGCCGATACTGTGCAATTTAGTACAGTCTAATATGTTGTTGGCAGTAAAAATTTAAGGTCTCAAAAAACAAACAAAAAAGGTATAAATTAAAACAAAATTCTGTTGCTTTTGGTCCCTTTTGTTCAGTCTAGAGACACCTGTATGGCCTGGTGTTACAATTATATGTCAAAAGCTTCTTGGCATTTGGGGATCTTTAAAAGAAACGCATATTTTATGTGAAAGGAGAAATGGCCCCTGGTAACTATCAGTGCAATCAGATTGTGATGAAATTTCAGAGTGAAATACTCTGTATTGCTTTCTTCTCTAGCTGGTCTATACCTAGCTACTTTCTGCTCTCATGTAGAGGGACGTTTCCATGCACTGGTCATTAGGGAATGTTAAAGTGTTAGCAAGCAGGAAAAGCATGACAAATGTCTGTCTTTTTGGCGAGATAACATTTTCTTCAAAGCTATGTACACATCACACATATTTTCCCAAATATTTGTGGCACAATTCATTGCACAGGGAATCCTCCCCCTTCCCACCTCCCAGTTTGGCTGCTGAAAGATGCAACAACGACCAAGTCATAATACACAAAGAAAACAAGAGCCAGTCCATAAAGAGAAGCCTGCCCCCAGGCTTAATTCAAGCAAGCCATTCATCAAGCTGATGTGATGGACCTGTCCCATCCAGAACATACCACAGACACATCAGCAACACCAAGTGGCATGCAATGACCAGATGACCAAAAGGCCCCACCGCCATGCTTTGATTGGTTCAAGCTCAGAAAACAATCTCCTTTGAGAGTTCAGACAGTTGGCTTTCCATCAATCAATGTGAGATTAACAATAAAGATCTGGTGAGGTCAAGTGCTTACCAAATGTTTCCTAAACGCCAGAAAAAGATGCTCACCTATCCCCAATTAAATTTGTCAATGAGACTATAAAATTACCCAGTCCAGTCAGGTCTTTTTCTTTTGGGGAAATCTCTGCCCACGCCAGATGGTCTTCATTCGGGAGGTCAACATTCAGAGATTCTCAGGTTGCTCCGAGATAATCAGCGTGTGATCATTGAACCAAGAAGATGATGGGCAGGAAGTTTCAAGGTGCCCATTAAGGACCTTCTGGACAGTTCTGAGGTTACTGGAGTTCAATATTTTGCAAAAGTCTCTGAATCTTTAATTTGATGAGGGCTTAATTTGTGCTGATAAAAGGTAAAATTCTACTAACTGGGGACATCAAACTTCCTTTGCTTTCAAGACGTCTGAAGAGTGAATCTCATGATTACAGGGAAAGTTTGTTGCAGTTTCTCTTTTGATCAAATTGACAACCAGTGAGCATTACCCAAAACATTCTCAGTTCCTGCCAATTTTACTTCCTATTCTGAAGAAGTTTCTTTTTGTGAAGAAGTTTTTCTCTTTGTCATCCTGCCTGTCTTCTAGACAAGAGGAACTAAGAGTCTATCACTACTGCTACTATGCTGTGATGGTATAAAAATAATTGCTTATACGATTGCTATTGCTGAGATAAATTCTAGGTACTAAGCATCTTTCTTCTAGACTCAAAAGCCGTTCTGATCATTTCACATTTTCCCCAAAATATATGTCTTCTATAAAATGGCCTTCCTTCTCTGTATCTGCTTATTAAGACTAAAAGGAAGAACCACCATTTAATAGAGACACTTTAAAAAATCAAACCAAAAATATCATCTCAAAGACTGTTTTCTGGTAATTTACCTATTACTGGATTTACCGTCAATGAATAATTGCATATGTGGCTGGTATCTTGCTTATAATAAAGTTAAATAGGAACGGTAATCAATTTCCACAGCAACCGAGAGGACCTAATGTGCAAATTTCTCTAATGAACAACAAGAGGCCAATTACATGGACAAGAGTATAGTTAGTTGGTTTCTTCAACTGAAACGCTTACACTAAAGTGGGAATTGCAGAGTTATTAAAGATTTACCAATCCAAAAATGAGGACAATCTTTCAGTAGGACATGTTGCCAATGAGAAACCTCAATAATATTAAAATAACAGATTTTATACATATATTTGCACATATGGTGTTCCAAAATGCAGAGAATTTTAACTTAATTTTTAGATGAAGGCAAGTAGAGATGGCTAGATTCTCAAGCAATTCTATCGAAGACTAAACATTGTTTATTTTTTTTTCTGAATGTCTAGATCAGTCTTATTGAAGAAGGCAATTTAAATTATATCTTTGTAATTAACCTTTTTTCAACTTGGGGATAGATGCACTTATACTGAAAAGCAAGATAAATATTCAAAGAAATAAATCCGTTTAAGACTCTCATAATTATACAGCAGACTAAAGTTACTATGATTATAATTATATATAAAGTGGGTGTTTGAGAATTTAGCATCCAGAGATATTTTCATAAAAATAATTAAGGGTTGTAGCTGAACCACGTTACAATTGAGACTGTGTGAATCTTCAGTGTGCAGAATTTAATAACATTAAGCCTTTTCCTTTATAAAGTGATCTTAAGTATTTCAAGATTGCCATCGTTTTTATTAGCCTTATTGACCCTATTTTCCTAATCCATTGTCAAAGTGTATTAAAGATAACAACCTCCATGAAACATATTTTGCATCTTGGCAACCGATTACTGGGTAACTGGATAATTTATGTATTTAGAACTGTGTCTCGACAACTGTTTTGGGTTTCTCTGAAGGCCCCCTACAGCCTTGAGAACTTGTTATGGCTGTTAATAAATAAAGAGTAATAATAAAATACGTGCATTTTACCAGAGAGCAGATCTCAATTCTATCTTGCCAAAGAGCCACTTGTTACAAGTCTATGCATGGGGTTTTCAAAGTGCAGCTTTGGGGGCTCAGGGATTTATTTTGCTTTATTATATCTCAAAAGAATTCCGTAGCTACCGCGAGCTAACCACACACCTTGTGAGAAATGGGATGGAAGTGCAGAGGAAGCACACCACAGCAAACCCAGGGAGGAACCAGATCACAACAGGCCAGGAAGGAGAACCAGTGGCTACTGCGGACACTTTCCATTCAAAAGTCAAAGACATCCGCCTGCTTACCTGTCTGGCCCAGCATGCCTCAGCCACACATGCAAATTGTTATCATTATTGTTTTATTCATGAAACATATTTTTAAATTAAAGGAGTCATTACCAAAAATAAGCACCCTCAATGACATTTCTGCATGCAGAGCATCGGAACATTCACATTTATGTCCTCAGAAAACAGAGCCAAGGAGTTGCATTCAATACGGAAACATACACTTTTCGTTTTTCAAGGCAACGATACAGAAATAGCTATGGCTTGCCATTTCAGGAACCAACTCATCTGTGAAGCCTGGGGACCCCCACACCCTCACCCCATCCATCCATTCCGACTGCTGCCTTTCTCCAACGCACTTCTGCCCTCCTACTGCCAGTCTTAACATGTGGTGTGCATCACAAATACAAGTTGACTTATGTTCGTAGGATTGGACACTGGGTGTTGCCAAAAAGAATGAATCTCCTCATGAATGCCAGCTACGCTCCCCCATTCCTTTATTTTGAATTTAAAAATGCAATGGAGAGAATGCTTGACTTAGTCTAAAAAGTTGTAAAAAGGGAAATCGGGTGTTTGAAATTGAGGCAAACCTGTAGGATCATCTTGTTTTTCTTCCTATGAGTTAGATGGAAACATGGTCTTACATGGAAGACCTCGTACAGGGGTTATGTGAGAAAGAGTGTGTGTGTGTGTGTGTGTGTGTGTGTGTGTGTGTGTGTGTTGCACGTGTGCGCACATGTGTGCAAGGTGTGTTGTCACAGGAATCAAGAGATCTGAACAACAACTGCACAGGGACAAAATATAGCATTTTCTGTGTGCCTTAGCAGAGAGGGGGAGTAGTTTAGAAGGAACTGGGCTTAAGCGTTTGCCCTACGTGGCCTTGTGTTCACCTTCACTATGGGACCTCACTTTGGGGTGCTGCCTCCCCAGCATTCATGCATTTCCACCAAGACTGGACGAGAATCTCCTTTCCCACCAACTAAGTTAATTGCCAAGTAGTTGTCAAGCAGGAGAAGGAAGACCCTTACCTGTCACTGTAGGCGGCAGCAGTGGCAGGGGTCGGCTGGGCGTAGCGATATGCAGCATATCCACCCTACAACGCAAGGAGAAATGTGACTTAGGGATGCAGCCCAGCCCGACCCCAGGACACCCAGTGGCGAGACCACACCAGAGCAGCAGTGACCCAAGTCTACCAATCTAAAGTTAAGGTTAATGAAAGCTTAGCACCGAAGTGAAAGTACAAAACACACTGAAGAAAGACGGGGTGGAATACCCACCCCAGCTGGATGTTAAAGGTTAGCGGTCATAGCATATCCCAAGGGGAGAGAACCCAGACGCCCTTGGAAAGAAATGTACCTACATGTTAATGTGATTGTCTTGGGAAGATCAAAGGGTATTATTTAAACACTTTTTATACTTTGCTGAACTTTCCAGATTTTCAAAATTGATTCTGCTTTACCTTTATTTATTAGATATTAACTTAATTTTATTCACGTCATCCTTGATTATTCTTGTAAAATAATCAAGTGAAAGCTCTCCTGTCTTACTTTTATATTTGTGAAAAAATCAGATAACCCCTTGATTGAAAGTTTATTAGTAATCTCTTACCTATGCAGTCGTCTAACCACTAGTGTTATGGAAGAAGACTGTCTTTAGCTTTCTAACTGTTACATAATTATTACAAAAATGAATGGTGCACATTTCTTAAAAATTCTTTTTGGCTAACAATAACACATGGCTCTGTATCACACTGGTTCAGATGGGGAATTTGTTTGGTGTGGAAAAATATAATAAAGTCTTTTAATTCGTAAATAAAATCATTAAGAGAGAAAAAAATCTGAAAAGAAAAATAATTAACATTTAGTTGCATGTACCAGTAATTGCAATTGTTCAATTAAGCAAAGAGGACGAGCAAATGGGCATATTCAAAAGGAACTGTGTTCAGTGGAGCATTGATTATCAAACTGCGAAAATAACAGAGCTCCTCGCTCAACAGACCACAGCGATACATCAGCTGCTGTGGAATGATCTCAGCACAATGAACAAACAGGATCCAGTTTCCACCGACAACACGGGGACTATTCAGGTTCTAATTAGAATACATAAGTCCCATAGTCCTCTGAAGGAAGGATTCTCACCATCACCATAAAGGGGCAACTCAGTACAGAATAGCATGTCAGAAGGTACCTGACAGCAAAACCATGAGTTGCATTTGGCCTCATCAATGGTGGAAACTAGTAGGATAGGAAATAGGTGAAGCAAGAAATCTGCAATAAGCATCTTTCAAAGTACAGGTAGAGGGTCTTCATAATTTATCTCCACTGCCTTCTAGCCTCAGCTAACTTTCAGAATTAATCTGCTATGAGTTCAAGAAACAGAATGATGGACAGGGGAGAGACTGGGTCACCAAGTTGCTGGAGTCATTCTTTGATTCTGTTTGTCCATCTTCTTGGCTTTCCTGATGCATACAGGAAGATATAGGTGTGCATATTAAACTTATTGAGGTAGGGAGGAGACAGAATGGCTAGCTGACAGGTAGGAGGGATCAGCTGCAACTGGCTGAAAGCTTTGAAGGGGAGAAAAAGTGTGTGTGTGCATTTTTTTCTCTCCCAGAACAACAACAAAAAAGGTATTAGCATCAAGTGCTATGTGGGTCTTGATTTGGTGACTCTGAATTTGGTCCCAGCAAAGATTTCTAGCAATGCCCTATTTGCAAACCCTCTGGGTTTGAACTTTGCTTATCTCCCCCACCTTCTGCAGTAGTTTCAGGCAAAGAAAGAAGGTAGCAAGCTTGAGAGATTGGAAGAATTGCTTGCTGCATTGCTAACAGAAAATAACTAAAATGAACCTCACTGACTACTAGGTTGATATTTATGGTAGGAACATCAAATGCAGGTGTGTACATGAGGGTCCCTCTGCCCAACAGATGCGGTCATCCATGAAGCTTTGGGAATGACCTCCACTCTCTATATTTGCACATGAATTGGCCATTTAGAAAAAATAACTGTGTATTTCTATATAAGACAGGAACAAGTGGTCAATGCCTTTGCCTTTGTTATTTAGGAATTTGTTTAAAACTATTCCCAGTTCAAGAGTGTCCATATCAGTTTTCTAAAGTCTCTGCAGCCAGTGGAGATATTGCCCAACACAGTAGCCACTTGTCGTAAGTGGCTACTATTGAACACTTGAAATGTGGTTAGTGCAACAAATTGAATTTGCAATTTGCTTATGTTTACTTCACTTGAATTTAAATGTAAGTAGCCACATGGGGCTGGCGGCTACAGCATCAGACAGTAAAAATCTAAGTGATCCTTGACATTCATATTAATAATTGGGGAAAAAGGACTAGATAGCTTCCTACCTCCAACTCTATCGATCGCATAGTCTTCCCTTGCTATTTTTCTTCTGTATGAAATCCACATCAGGGAAATAACAGAGTTGTGTATTAGCTCAGTGTATGTGTGCATACACTGTAAAATACAAATTGCTTTAATTGGTTTTTCTAACAGGTGACTCTAATCAATTATATTGCTCCATATTTCACAGCTCTCTGGCCATGGCCAGAACTTCTGCAAGAAAAAGGGATTACTCACTTTCACTTGCTGTCCCCAGACCATGTTCATGTTGAACCTGATCCTCCTAGACCTTATGACAAATATGCATCATTGACAATTAGATTTTTCCCACCATGAAACCAAAGGAAAAAGGGATGGCAAGCACCCCATAATTCCACACTCCCTCTCCGTAAAACATAATCATTCTGTTCATGTTGGGCAGCAAAATATCAATGTGGCTTCATATAAAAATAAATTTTAAATGGCCATTATGGAAGCCCCCATCCCTTGCCACTACTAGCAAACACCAAATGCAGCCATCTAAGATACCCACTCACATGGACCGAGAAGTTTGCATTGCCAGCAAAACCTCTGGAGGTCCCTTGGGATAGTACTTATTAAGGAACTCCAGCGATGCTCCAATAAAGCAATTTCAAAGCTGTGCTTGTGGGATATTAACAGTGGCAGGGAAAGGGAAGTTTCCATGACCAAATAGGTTTGGGAGAAGTTGAGTTAAACAACATAAAACTGGTGACTTCATTTGTGGGGCTTCTTGAAACAATACTGATGAACGCTGTGGATCTCCAAGGCATCTCAAAGCCGTTTGACAATAGAAATCAAAGTTCTCACTTTAGAGCATACTTTTGGAAAAAGATGTTCTAGTAGCCAAATTGTGAATTAGTTAGGGGAAGTGAGATCTCTGTGTGCTGGTGGGGAGACACAGGCACAGGCAGGATTGGAATATGCAGTTGTGTGTTTCTCCCTCCAGCTCAAGTGCATACGAAAGTAGCAACGGGCTTCACCCCAGAGAGAGGCTTCCTCCCTTCTGAGAATATCTAGGGGTCTGGTCTCACTTCGTGGAAAACATTTTTATTGGTATACATATAACTCAGACTTTATTTACTATAATAACATTTACAAGAACATCTTCAAAATGAAAACTGTAAATATAAATCGTGACTCTGTAATTTAGCTGCATTATACATCCAGCTATTTTTGAAGGACGGCAATAGACGTCCAGTTTTCTTGAAATGTGACAGTAAAAGTTGATCTAAGGAATTTTAACTATTCTTCCCTCTTCTAGGTCAAAATATTCCCTTTTCATATTCAGTTTTTAATTGAATCTTTTATTTTATTCAACAATGTTAATGTTGGTTATAAACCAAATGCAGCCCGCTAGCTATACTCCAACAGATGTGCTTTTTTCTTCCTACAAATTCATTCATTTGGGGGTTGCTTCAACAGTGAGAAATGGGTTTGAAAGCTGTTGCAAGAGGTAAAAATAAATTTCTGACCAGCTCCAGTAAAATCAGGGAGGGTTATGTCAGCTATGCTGACCTTCAAAGCTGGATATATAAGAGATTTGGATTTAACCATTCCAGTTGACTCCAGGAACCTAATAAAAAATTACCCAGACAATTGGTTCAATGAGAACCTTTAATTCTTTTCACTGAATTTATATGGATTGAATCTACATACATTTTAAGTCAAGAAATGCATATCCAAGCTAGACCTCCCTTTTGATACACTTACAATCTACCCAAGCTCATGGCTATGGCCAACGTCAGTCGTGGAAACAGCCTTGATATTTGTCCACTCCGATCAGTGGACACACAAGATACGGGAATGACCATCTCTATCCTAGAAGATTTCATATTAAAACTGGAAAATTCAGTGAAGTCTTTCTCCCTTCTATGTTAGAGAACATTTCCCTTCCCCAGAATTATCTTGTTAGTAAGGATTTCACAGCAAACCCACAATCATAGTGACGTGTTTTTCCACCAGTCGAGATTTCATACCTGTAGCAACTTATTGCCATACACAGGCTCTTGATACACTACTCTATAAGGAAACAGAAATGTAATGTTTTCAATGCAAAAATGAAATAAATAAAAGAAAATGCATAAGTCAGACAGAAACGCCAAAGCCATTCATTTACAAGTTTGCTTCTTTCACTTCACTAAGGCTTGGGAGGGACCCACCAAACCTAAAGGGGAACCTGGTCATTGCCAGACACTTTCAGCTGTAAATCTTCAAAGAAAGGCAGAGACGGGGATCGAATTACACTAATTTTATTGGTGTTATAACTTGTGTTGATTTTTAAAGAAGTAAAAAGGATAATTTCAACATACGTAACCTAAACATCTGTAACCCCATAATATGCTGAAATAAAAAAAAAAAGGATAATTTCATGGCTTCTTACCTTTCAAAGAATATTTCAATGGTTAACTATTATGAATTTGTCTCTTTATCTCGTGATTGGAATTCTCTGGAATACCTGAGGATTTAACTTAGGTGCCTAATTACTGTGGTAGTTAAGACAACAGCACAGCAGTGACCAGAACCGCACTGACACCTTTACTTGTGAAATTAATCTCAACTAACAGCCCAGAGAGCAAAATTGCATTTCACCAATTCGTGAATTA
>NW_012148285.1:5603526-5622745 GCF_000956105.1 Propithecus coquereli | reverse complement strand
TTTGGAGAATTCCTACTTTCCAGCTTTCCATGTCCCTGAAGCTACTGACACTTCTCATTCCTGACCTCAAACATTGGCGAAACGAGGACACCTCTTTGTTTTAAAATATAGGGGTGGCAAAGAGACATGAATTCAGAAATAATTGTGTTTAGCCGCGGTGTCAACCAGAAACTTGTTATACAGAATTCAGGAATGGTGCAAAACGCACTGGAACCTCAGAACATATTTGTGAGGCAGCCCTCATTATTTGCTTCTACTGTTAGGAAGCTTAGGGCATTTCTAATAAAAAGGAATATGGTCAACATTTATATTTTTTTCTCTCTCTCTCTCCCCTCCCTTCCCTTCTTCTCATTGTCCAGAACACCCCACTTTCTTACTCCAGTTTCTACCAATAATTTGTGAATTATTTTTTATCATTCTACTACAATTTCCTTCTGTCCCTCTCTTTATTTCCCATAGTTATCTTTTGATCAAATGCCATATTCTTTGCTCTCTCTCTGAAAGGGTCAACTAACAGACATCTTGTTCAGTTAACAATACTTATTTCCTGCTCCTTGGTTACTTTCTGGCCTCGTGAAATCTACAGTTTCACCCCTAAGTGTAACAGATGGATTTGTATGTCTAGGGAACTTAGTCCTTCTAAGGCAACCCTCTACCATTATTAATTTATTTTCTTCAACTTGACCCACTTTTTCATTAAAATGAATTGATTTGGCCAGGTGTGGTGGCTTATGCCTATAATCCTAGCATTTTGGGAAGCCAAGGTGGGAGGATGGCTTGAGGTTGAGAGTTTGAGACCAGCCTGAGCAAGCGTGAGACCCTGTCTCTATTAAAAAAAAAAAAAAAAAAATAGAAAATTTAGCTGGGTGTGGTGGTGCACACCTGTAGTTCCAGCTACTGGGGAGCCTGGAGGCTGCAGTGAGCTATGATGGTGCCATTGCAGTCTAGCCTGAGCAATAGAGTGAGACCTTGTCTCTAAAAAATAGGAATGTATTTAAAGGTGCACCACTAATAGTAAACTTGTAGATTTGAGATGCTGGTTATGAAAATTAAATTCCTATTTTTTAAACAAAAGTGTGTGTCTTATGTCCTCAGGTAGCAGGGACTCTGGTAATGACCTTTCTTACCTTCCTTTCTGACTCAGAAACCCCCCGATCATCTCAGATGAGTGAGCGTCCACACTGTGCCTGAACATCTCCACTGTGACTAGACGTGGTTTCCCGGCAGGGCTCAGCCCCAGAAGAGGACGGATGCTTTTCCTTTGCCCTCAGCCTGAACGAGCTGCCCCGGTTTTTTCCTTAGTGTCTGGCTCCCAGCATCTCATAGCAAGTCTACTCCCTTTGGCAACTCTAGGGCATCCTCCCCTCCACCTTTTCCTCTCTCCTTTGAAAACTTTGAACAGGAGGTAATTCTAGAGAGGAGGTTGTGGCCTGCCAGTTGCAGAGATCAATCAGGTCTCTCAAATCCCACATATTCCAGCAGGACTAAGAAATGCCCGAGGGCTCCAACATCAGGTGGCAGGGATGGAAAGCTCTAGAAGCACAGAGGATGGGGGAGGGAGAGAGCTGAGTATCTAGAAAAGCGCAGCAATTCTGGAGCAGACGCTGCCATGGTCATTGTTGAGTTGCTGTGACACCCTGCCAGGGTAGACAATTTGAGTAGGAAGAACCTGAGTCCCTTCCCTTCCTCAGAAGTAACCTAAGCTAGAAGTTATTGGGCAGACTATTCTGCCCAATAAAATTAAACAGAAAAAAGAGGTTGAAACCCACTAGAGGGGACTGATTTGTCTAACACATAACCCAAGACCTCTCGGAATTGTCTTAAATCTACGTATCGTGCACTATTTTCAATGAGATGGAAGGGGTAAACCAGAAACTTCCTTCAAATAAAACAGAACCTCACATGACTTTCTAGGAATCTCTTTAACCATCAACTCTAAAAAAATGGAACACAGAGGATATTTCCACTCATCAGAGTATACTAGTACCTCAAGGGAGGTAGGTCTAGTGGCTTGGAAAAAAAGCACTTTTGAGACTGTAATATATTAGTACTTCTAGCTAGGATGAATCTTGCTCCATGGTTCTAGAGTATGGGAAATAGCCGTAAGATAACTTAACCAGAAAAAAAAATAAGACTATCTATGAGCCCTTGTTCTGCTGCTGAGGTGGGTGGCGTAACGGTGTTTATTACTGTTCTACGCACACAGACACACACCCCAGCGGCAACACGCCAAAGTTGTCACCTGACA
The DNA here is from genome assembly GCF_000956105.1 of Propithecus coquereli. Taxonomy (NCBI): domain Eukaryota; kingdom Metazoa; phylum Chordata; class Mammalia; order Primates; family Indriidae; genus Propithecus; species Propithecus coquereli. Next base: position 5,620,497 of record NW_012148285.1, on the reverse strand, counting down.
CAGAAAAAAATATTCAGAAAGATCTGCAAGATTCTAGCAATATTGTTGGAGACAGGACAGAAACATGTGCTGGGTAAACAAAACTCTAAATTAATATTTCAGTAAGTGTTTTGGTCACGTAATTGCTTATGTGGAACTGCCCCCTGAAAAATCTTATTGTCATTATAATATAAATAGTAGGAAAATGATATAAAAATTTTTTGGTGGCCTATAAAGTGAGCGAGGGGCAGTTTTCTAAGCCTACATACCAAGCCACTGAGGACCGGAGGAAATGCTGTCAGGGGCGTGACTCCCCTACTCACTTCATATAAACCTCACCCAGATATTAATACTTTCAGGGCTCCACGGCTGGGCCCAATGGGCTTGGCCCAAGTAAGATGAATCTGATAAATGAAAGCACCTTAAGAGACCAAAAGCAAAAAGGATTATTTTGGTGTCTTTCTTCCCTGAACAGAATCTCTTTCCACTGTAGTCTAGATGTTGGCACACTCCCTTCTTCTAACTCTGTCTTTTTGCCCTGTGCCTTGCTGCATGGGTTTTCTGATATAGCCTCACACCCCAATCAATACAGATGCACACTCTGTTAATTATTTTAAACTAGTCCATTCTTTCCTTTTCTTGTGGAATCCCCACTGCCCCCGCCTTCGGACAGCTTCTACTTCCTGCTATACAAGATTCTATGCGGCTAGGAAAAGACACTCAATTGAAATATGCATAGGAGACCACAAATTCATGCTTCCATTTGTTATGGCCACTTTACAAATGAAGAAACAGAGGCCCAGAGAGGTGGACACTCAGTAAATGATAGCTAAACTATGATACTTCATTTTCATTTTTAACTAGGCTCAGGAACATCCACATTTTTTCCCCTTGGGTGGGTACTGATGGAGATAGTTTTCTTTGTGGTGGATTTTTTTTTTTTTTTAAGTCTTCATTTCTTGTCTACTCCCCTCCCTTTCCAAAGTCAATGTTAAAAAAAAAAGCCCTAAATTCAGTTATGCCAACTAAAGTCCTAGTTCCTGCCATTTGCATCATCTACCCACAGGCTGCACGGAGGTGGAGGGCATGGACTCAAGTTTGGGTTCATCAGGCACCCAAGGACCAGGTGCGCTTCAAACTGCCCGGCCCCAGCCTGCCACAGAATTTAACATCTGAAAGTCTGGATACAGAGGATGTGAGAAGGAGCAGCTTAAGCTCTCCAAAAAAAAAAAAAAGGGAAATTGGTTGTTCACTGGGTAAATAAAAGACGTGTAGGTTGTTTACTCATTCTATTATGGAAAAAAGTACTAACTCACAGATTGTAGTACGTGTACTTCATACAATAATAACGAAAGTCGACTAAGTCCATCACTGATAGAGAGCGACACTATGTCTTAAAATTGCACTGATTTGTAATTCAAAAGGAATAAAATTAAATAGCCAGTGTCTTCCTTATTTTCCAGTAAATGGTATCAATTTGGTCAAAAATATGGTTTTAGTTTTGTTATTTAGTCTCTAAAACAAACAAAAAAATATGACTCCACTGACATATTGGAGGTCTTCTGTAACGCAAAAAAATTATTTGGTTTAGAAAATACTCCTGATACTGCCCACTTATTTTAAACTGTTTTTATTCCAATCATTTTCATAACACCGATGCTCGTATCAGAACGTGGGAGAATAACAACCTTTAAGATCGACACAGCGAAGTTTAATTATGATCCCCATCATGAGAAATATCCTACTCTTTTCTAAACATAAAAATGTTTAATAAAGTGGTACCGTTTGGCAGATCATTCTACATCAGGTAATTGTTTTGGGGAACTCGAGGGAATAAAAAGGTTAAAGAAGATAAGGGCTTAATGCTCAAAGTGACATACATCTTGTTAAGCTAACTAGATGTTTCTTCCTAAAATCATCCACGTCCAGAGAAAGAGAGAGAGTCTTCCTAGGGTCGTTGTGATAAATAAATATTTATTACGAAAACATCAGCCATGAAAATATATAACCCTTTGCAGCTGGTAACTATAGTTGTTATCCTAAATATTATACTGAAAACACACAGATCATATTGAGAACTTCAGAGACAATTTCTTTTGGGGGTGGGGTGAGGTTTTTAATTGGCATGAGAGAAATGCCAGCTTTATTTTTTTTTTTTTTTGAAGGGATTGCATTTATTCTGAACTTGATCAAGGAGTTAATTCTACTCAACTACGCAGCACATGGATATCTCCGAAGAGCTCATGAGCCTTGCAAGACAAACCACTGGATCCTTTCCTATAGACCAGGAAGAGAAAATTGACCACACCCAAAAGAGAAATTAGCAGCAAACTTGTAAAAAGAATGACCCTGGGAGGAAACAAGGACAGCATGCACGTTAATGAATACTTACATAAATGTCTGCACCATAAAATCCATCCTGGTAAACAACACTGCAAGGGTGCACACACAAAGAAAAACATCCATATTAGTGCATTTCCCCATGCAGACACACCAACCCCTGCACTGGCGAGGTTAGTCTGGTCACAAGATCCAAAACACAGGAACCGAGGGTAGTTTTCACATTGATTAAGGAGGTTGGAGACAACAGCAGTTGGTCAAACTGAGAAAATTAGGCTGGGGTCTGCCATCGGCCCAGTCTCAGGACGTGGTGGTGTGCTGGGTACCGAGCTTCCCGCTGTCTCGGGAAGGCTTGCGGAAATGTACAACTTGAAAATGCAAAGAGGTTGAGATTTACAGACGTGAGCTTCTTAAAATGTCAGAGTTTGCAATCAAACCACATAGCTCCCCCCACCCCTGAGAAAAACAACAAAACATTTGTTTAAGGATATGATTGTCAGGGTAGAGACACAGATTGTAGCGTTTTCAACATGGGTTATAGCTGAAAGGCCTCAGGGAGCTGGGCATCCCAAACGTTTTTGACAATTTTCATCTCTATTCTTTCACATTGTAGTATTATTGGATAATTTTGTGTGCCACTCTCACAGTAAATATAGGAGAGTATCTCCGCAGGGGTGTGAGAGCATGTGTATATAAGTGTGTGTGCAAGAATATATTAATATATGAGTGTGTATGTTTGTGCCTCATATGTATATATGTGTGTATGTGTGCAAATGTATGTGTGCATATGTGTATGTGTACAGGTATAGAGGAATGTACGTGTTTGTGCTTGTATATATCACACATGCGTATAAACGTGTGTGCATGTGGGAGAATGTATATATGTGTATCAGTGTATGTTTGCATGTGTGTACAGTCACATAAATTATATCCAGACTAAGCAAAGCCCCACATTAGGACTGAACAAGCCCAACTCCTAGCAGCTCTCTGATCACCACCTATACAGTCAGCATCCCAGAAAGAAGACACTACCAAGGGCAGGGGGATGATCCTGGACTTCTCCAGAAGTTTCTTGGTATACCTTGAGTACCACAACTGGGAAAAGAAGTCCTTAGCTATGGAATCATGGGAAACTGATGTAAATTTTCTAAGCATTAAGACAAGTTTAATGAGGATAGAGTGTATATTTTACACGCTTTTGTATCATAGGATATCTTGAATATAAACATCTGTGTTTCCAAACACGTGTTTTTCAAAGGATAATAATTGTTATTGACAGTCTTCCCAGATGTCTTCCCATGAAGTTTCTAGATGATTTATGATTCTGGCAAAGGACTAATGAGCTCCACCATTGAATGAAGCTGGGTTCTAACAGAAGCACAATCCTGATTAGCAAAGGACTCCAGCAGGTTTCAGTAGCAGAGTGAACCCACACAGAAGCGAAGCATATTGAGCCAAGGAAAGGTACTTTACAACACACACACACACACACACACACACACACACACACACACATGCACACGTGGTGGTGACACTTGTTTGCTGGAGAACACTGTAGTGTGCTTCTCAGAGTTTTTTTGGAGTTGGTTGACTAAACCCCAAGTACCATTATCCTTAAAAACATGGCAGGGATTTCATACGCTAAAGAGGTTGGTAGGCACAGCTCTCAGCTGCTGCTCATTTTTGATCCAGGATGGGTATACAGTTCACAAGAGCATTTGTCAAGCAACATAAAACCCTAATCCGAGATACTGAGGTGTGCGGCATCCTGAGCTATATTCTGAATTCTCTTTCAACATTTCCAACATAAAGAGATAAACAACACAAAGTGCCTATTGGGGTCGGAAGGCAGGGTCAACCTCTGCCTACAGGACTTGGAACAGATCTGATAAAACAGAGGCAAGCAACAAATACGTAGTTTGGACCCCAAACCACAGGACTGATCATTTAGTTGTATCAAAACAGCTTCTGCCCCATTTTTTTTTTTTCATGCTGTCATGGCTGCACACATGCTATTTCTTGTGCCGCGAATGCCTTTTCTTCCGACATCCCCCATCCAAAAGCAGAGAGATGACCATTCAAGAGCCAACTTAGATGGGAAACACACAGGCATCTGCGTCAAACTGCAGACCCCCCAACCAACAGCTGGGTGCCTCGGACAAATTACTGAGATGTTTGAGTTTCATTTACTCATTTGTAAAATGGTAAAAGAGGTTAGTAAGTGCCCACCTCAAGGGAGGATTATAGTAATACAATCCTTGCAAAGGGATGAGCCACATCCTTAACACTGTAGCTCTAACTAAATGTCACCATCTCTGTGACCCAGTGTCCACCTGCAGCTGAGTTAGTTGCTCCACTTATGAACCCCAATAAGACTTTTTCAGATCCTTACCCTGGGCCACTCCTCAATTTCTGCCTCATACTAAAGGTATTTGCATTTGTGGCTCATTTCACCTTGAAAGGTGCACCCAATGGCTTAACCAACATTCTGTCTCAATGCCCGACACGTTACTTTGTACCTAGAAGATGTACAATAATGATCTGTTGAGTGAATGAAGCCCATACTTTGAAGATGAGGTTTTAGAAGGTGGCACAAGGTGACACAGACTCCCTTTTTAAATTAACTCCAGGTAGAATTTGATAACCAGTAATGGGTCAGGAGGAGGGACCCTGAAGTCTCAGGCTTGTCTGTGGTTTGGTTACTGAACGTCGATGGCTGTTGTCAATGGAGGAGAGGGAGAGGACCGAGCTTCAAACACTAGAACCTGAATTAGAAGACCAGGGAAAGAGACCAGGCGGAAAGGGTTCCAAGAGTAAGCAAAACATTAATATTTTTCACCAGATATTAATATATACATTTAAATGGGAAACAATGCCTTTTTCTAAATATCTGTAGGGTAGGACCTCATCTGTTTCTGCTCCACTGTTAAAAAAGAGCCAAGCCCAGGCCTTTGCAGGGGTCTTCCAGGGGCACGTGGTTGGGGTGGGGACCAGGAGTGGAGCTTCCTGATGTGGCTGAAGCTGAGCTTGGGCCGGGAAACTGCTGCCTTCTTTCTCTAGGACAGGTTATTATGCACCATGGCCAGCGGTGTGCTTCCACGCCAAGCCCACCTGCACCAGCAACACCCAGAAGTGAGAAAAGGACAGGGCCCAATGCTTGCCCTGTCCTTGCTCAGGACAAGGGAAGTCCTTGCTCAGTAGGGTAACCTAGCTGCTCTGCTCTGCTCTGCCCTCCCACCGTGGGCAGTGGAAAAGTCATTTTGGAAACTCTGACATCCCACATTCATGAGACATCGAACCAAAGAGAAGCTGTGATCTAGCTTCCTCATTTTGATGAGCTCCAACAAACTGACTGACAAGTACTATTTCTCCGTGATTGAAAGGTTGACTATACCCCTATGCCATGGCATGCAGAGCAGGGAAAGCAACCTCTCTCCACCCCCACTAAACCTGCTCTCGCAGGAGTTTACAGGGAGTGGGGTGCACAGCCACAAAGCCATGCACGGAAATGTAAAATAGCAGCTGGGAGAGGTGCCGCGGAAGAGAGGAACAGGCACCGTGGGTGTGTCATGGAAGGAGGCACAGCCAGCATCAGATAGCAGCCAGGCTGAGCAAGCAGCACAGAAATCTCAAAGCCTTAGCAGGGTAGAGAGGAAGGAAGCACAGGCCAGGCAAAGGGGACAGGCGATGAAAGGCCAGGTGGCTGGAAGGCGCCTGGCTTCTAGGAGGAAGGGCATAATTTCTAGCTTCAGGGTCTTCAGAATCCTTCAAGGAGAAAGGAAGAATTCTAGCTGCTATTATAAACCACCTCATGAAGCAATTGCTTTCTTTCAACACATGCATGCATGTTTTGGAGAGAAATGAAGGGGAGGGCGAGTGATCTACCTTCACCGTAACTCTAAAACACAGGAGGAATGAATATGGTTGTCCTTATCGGTAGTGTGAAATGAAGCCACTTAATAGGTTGCCAGTTTTACCAAAATGCAGTGTTTTTCTCCCAAGTTAGTAGTAATAGCACAAGCACCATGACTACTACTACTACTCACGTGTATAGAGAAATGAGTGTGGGTTAGTCCCAAATCTAAACGCTCTGTGCTCATTATCCCATTGAATTCCCACAATGCCCCTGTGAGATGGGTAATATTATCACCACCTCTGTAAACACGTAGAGACAGAAATGAAGAGGGCTAGGTACCGACCTAGCCGGGATGCTAGCCCAGGTAGTCTGGCTCCACAGCCCCAGCTCTCAACTACTACGGCAGGCGCAGTGGTGGTCAAACTCCAGTGTGCACCAGAATCACTTGAAGGACCTGTTGAACTGGCCCATGCTCAGCCCAGAGGTTCTGATTCAACAGATCTGGATGGAGTGTCTAAGAATTTGCATTTCTAACAAATAACAGGTGATACTGATGCTGCTGGTCCAATGACTGAAAGAATCATTGCTCTATGGAACACCACGTTCCAAGTGTTATTTCACTTTACATTCGAGACAAACTGAAGGTCAGCCTCTGAGGTCCTATTCCAAAGGAGGAGCAGGATACAGGAAAGCTCTTAAGACAAAGTCTCTTGCTAGTTTCTAAGAATGTATCCAAATACTTTTTAAAGCCTCATCAAACACCTGCACTTAAAATATCAAATATGTAGGGAAAGAAGGACAGGGGTCCGTATCTAGGACACAGCTATAGATCAATTAACCACAGCCCGGTCACAAGGGAAGGGAGTTGCCATCATGCATTGAACAGGTGCGGCCCTATTTTAATGCAGAGATGGTCTGTCTAGCTATGCAAAGGTAATTGTATTGCTTGTCAATCACTTCAGGACTGCAGTATGCTTTTTGCAAGAACATAATGCAAATGCACATCTCATTTTCTTAGAAAAGTGATAGCAGTAGTTAAATATTTGGATGAATGCAAGCAGGAAATGATTGCACTATAGCAAATTAGTTTACTTTTAAAAGAAAGGAAAGAAAGTACAGAATGCTCCAAACTATACAAGCTGTTTGTGTAATATAATGTACACCAGCCACAAATATATTTTTGTAGAAAAGCCTATTTAAAACTGCTCTACCCTGCTGCCCCTTCCAACTGGAAATAAATTAAACTTTTTAATGCATTCAAACAGAGCTTCTTTTGAATGGATATCAGATAGGTTTATGAACTCACTGCATTTGTATAGAATTGTGTGTGTATGTATGTGAGCGCTTGCACACAAACTTTTTTAAGGGAAACACATCTTTTTTAATCAGATCATCAAAGGCATCTGTGAAATCCCACTCCCACTTCTCCCAAAAAAGCCTTAGGGACCACTGATTTATAGTGTTTGTCTATAAATTCACTCAATTAAGAGGCTTTATTTTGGGTTACATTTTAAAATTGGCTAAGCATTTGAATAAGAAATCACACCAGAAAAAAAAAATAAAAAAGCTAGAGAGCATTCTGGAACATATTCTGAAAATGGGTAGACGGCTTTAGTTCCTAGTGTTTCTATCAAATGAAAAAGTTCCTAAGCATTAGATAATACAGGTTGGGAATTAGACATTTAGAAAATAAAACCAGAAAGCAAGGCTGGCTTATATACAAAAAGATACATCCACAGAGTCCTGGAGACTGCTGTCAGAGTCTTTTTAAGGACTTAACCTGAGAACATCCCCTAAGGCTTTATTTGTGGGTTCTATTCTTGCACTGGCCAACTTGAAGGAGTTTTCTCCTGGGATATTATCATATCTTTCCTATACTCAAAAAAGCACAGAGTCTTCTCAAAATATTTCTCAAGGTAACTCTGGGAAACTATACACAGAGGTGCCATAATTAATTACTGGAGAAAGTGCAGAATATCTTGCTCAAAGATACCCAGAGAACCAAGACCAAAACCCTATAGCTGATGCTGGATGCTTAGGCTTAGAATGATAATTTGTTTTTAAATCTCCTATGGTGCTCCATTAAAGCGCCCCATTGTACTGCCCTCCTTGCAATATGCATAGCACATCATAGGCACTTGATGAGTAGCTATTTAATAATTAAGAATAAGAACTTGGCGATGCCAATCTCATGGGTTCTTTTGGGAGGAGATTGGGATTTGGTTGCTGTTTTGTAGCAGATATTGTTCCAAGTATGTCGGGTGCATCTCCAAAGCTTCAGCCTGCTATCGTGATCCACAGATATCAGCCTGCCAGCTCAGCTCCCTGGAATGATATGACCCAATGGGTAATTCCTCCCAGACCTGAGTCCTGGGAAGATAGACTGGACATTGTGGCTTCCCTATCAAAATTGACTCCAGGATCAAATGCAAGAAGAAATATGGACAACCTCATCCGTTCCACTCTTTCTGAGACTGTTCACTGGTTCATATTTTATTTACAATCTGTATATTCCATGAGCAATTAGAGTGCCTCTGTCCAAACCCATCTCTGTGACTTGGGGGAAATGGAGGTCTGTGAACTGCAGGTGCCTCTTCTAGCAAAGAGGTAAATTATGCATAAAGGGAGAGACACAGGATCTGCCTGTGTACTCACCACAAGAAAAATGGAATGTTGGGAAAGGAAAGAGTATGGGCAGCTGAGAAAAAGTTATTAATTACATCAACCTCAAGAACAGTAGCTACAGTTCACTGAACACCTGTCATATGATGGACCTTTCTGAGTTGTAACCTTGCACGGATCTCCCTATCGACCCTATGGGAGCAGGAGCATCCTTCACTCTCAAGAAAACTGTGTCTATAGAGGTTAAGTAAGCTACTCAGGGTGGCATGAGATAGATTAATGAGGTCTTAGCTGCCCCAAAGCCTGTGTCTTTCCACGACTTCAAAAGTCCCATAGACTGTGTAGACACTACATTCTAACTCAGCCCCCAGTCTCATTCAGGGGATGCTGGCAATAAATAGGGAGTTCACTGGCTCAGTCGAGGGCTTTCTACTTGTTCCTATGCTCCCTCCGTGATCCACTCCAGGAGAAATGATCACGTAGCAATGTCGCAAGAGGTTTCCATTTAGGTATGTGAGAGAACAGAGAATAGGGCCTCTTCATAACCTATATTCTTTAGCTGCTTGGAGGGGCTTCAGATAACATCAAGATGTGGAGGGGAAAATCAAGTCAATAAAAGGAAATGGATGATTGTAAGGGCATCCTTATTGACTCTTCTCACGTGACCATCCTGATGTTGGATACCTACGAGGCTCACCCAAGGTTCCACAAAGGTAGCCATGGGAGTCCTACAGGACTTTTATTTCAATCTCCCAGGATGGAAAAAAACAGGGAAGCCCACACAGGGACCTAGGATAAATGATGCATATTTTGGTTGATATTTTAGTAACAACATAGATTCATATTGGAGACTTCATGAAGAACAGAGGCTTAGGTTGGCAGTTAGATATGTCTTCAATTAGTGACAACTGGAAAATATGAATAAATTCTTCCTTAATAAACGCAGTTTGCCGGGTGATGTCATACACAAGATGGGGGTCACTGGGTGGGAGGGAGAATCACAGAATGAGATTTTAACATGGAAATTTAGGAAATGATTGGACTTAGGTGTTTCTCATATTTCTTCTCCTCTGAGAAGCCTTCTCTAAACACCCAAGCTGGGCTAAGGACCATTCCTTGGTGCTTGTACAACCCCCACCTTGTCACTTATCATGTTTATTGAGATTGTTAGCTTATATGCTGCCCCCAGCACAGACTGGAAGAAACCGCTTGGAAGGCATCTCTGTATCTTTAGGGCACAACAGTGCACGAAGCGTGATAGGTGTGAGGTGCGGGTCACAGGTGTTGAGCTGACCTGGGCTAGAGTAAAGATGTCAGTCAAACATCTTTGTGCATATTTCTCCAGAAATATTTCTTTAAAGAACTTTGGAGACAAAAGGCTACAGGAAATCGCCACGGTTTCTGCACCACCTGAATCTTGATCCTGTCACTTCCTGGAAACAGGAGTGTGTTTTCAACCTCTTTGCTACTTGCTTCCACTCAACCCAAGGTCAGGGTCCTCTCTCCTCCAGCCAATCACCTGATCACCTGCTCTCTTCCCTTCCAAAAGGAGCTGGCCCCCTGCCATCTCCTGCAGTCCAAGCCAAACAATCCAGAGGGAAAAAGGAAACCTTTGTTTAAGATGTTAGGTTCAAATTTTTTCATTCACTGCCAATTCACTCTAGGCAGTTTGTAATCCAGTGAAACTACCAGGCAATCAGCTGAACGTCCTTCTTTTTGTGCCCGTACTTTGCTCTTATAGATTCTTGCAGAAATGGACACCTGCACCACCACCCCCATCCTTCTCGCACTCGTGTTACCTGCTACCTGCTACCCTCTGTTGAGAATTCTATCTTACTTCTAAGTAGGGTTTTAGAATTCCAGCCACAACATTGTCAGCAAAGACGTATGATCTACTATTATGACCCAAATGCTCATAAATATCTCTGGAATATTAAAATTAATTCCCAGCCAAAGTTGTTTCACCATTTGGAAATGTCTATGTCTCTCCCTGGCGAACATGGCATTGGTTTGTTATGTGTGGTTATTCCCAGCAAAGAGCATGTTTGTTGTAAGTTAGCAAATTTCAATTTTACAGCAGGTGTGCTAGTCTGAGATTTTTACAAATTGTTCATGTGAGGATAAGCCATATAATTTTACTTTATTATTCCTGTTCAATATAGTAGTAAGATATTGATGGTATATATACCAAAAAGCTACAATTACCGTGTACTGAAATAATAATTTTCAGCAAAGTGATGTGTTATAAAAGTACGATTTTGCATTTATAGCTTATAAATCCTGCTTTAGTAATTACACGAGTTCAGAGGGTAACTTGGGGTTTTTTTCCTTCATAACTCATTGTGTGGTCTGGGGAATAACAAATCTTTATTTCTGCATTTCTGGATCTATAAAATGGGCTCAATTATATAGGGACAGAGATAAAGATTTTACTGTCAACAATTCTTTATAGCACATGATCCTATATAAGGGTTAGGATGTGCAGATACTCTGAGCGGGGAGCTAGGGAGAATTTACAGCCAATTACTCCTTCGAAAAAAAAAATATGTTTTGCTGTTGTTTTTTCCACCAAGAAGCTCAGAGTTGACCCAGCTTTAACGACTGCACAACACACTCAATGGACATTATCTTACTATCTTCGCACTTATTTTCCCTTCCTGATGATTTCACCTAGTTTCATTTCTTGGTACTCTTTGTTTTATTGTACTTATTTTTGAAATGCTTCGAATGTTCTAGCTTAGAATAGGTGAGATATGAATAAATAATGAAAAAAAACAAGTGTTTGCCTTTGTCATCAGTGTAACAGAGAAGTGATCTGGGCTAATTCAGGTTTCCTAAAAGATTTACATGCAAAAGAGCTCTAAAAAAATGCACTGAATCCTTTTCAGACAGTCCTAAATGCAGCCATACTTTTTATACAGACGAGAACGCCAGTCACTGGCTAGGGAAGCCTCATGCCAGACTCTCTGGGATATAGCTGAATTTACCACCAAACAGCGTTTCTCAACTGCAACAAGTTTGACTTTGAACGTGATAACTCTTCCTTGTGGGGGGCTGTCCAAGGCATGGAGGGTGTTAGCAGCATCCGTCCACCCCACTCAACAGATGTCATAGCACCTCTCCATTCCCGCTGTGACAACCAACAACATCTCTAGACCTTGCAAATGTCCCCTGGCCTAGGGCTACCACCCTCGAGGTATCCCTCTCTCCTGACTTGAGGGCTGCAGGGATATTTTAGCTCGATCTCTCACAGGACAGAGGGACCAGCTTTTCAGGATTGCCACCAATCAGTACCACATTTTCTTTTTTTGAGCATTCACCACCATTCCTTGCTATTCACTTGGCAATACCAACGTCTATACACAGAAGGACCAAACCAGCAACGGGAAACAAACCAATTTGCATTTTCCCCACAGAGAAGGCAGGCAGGCAAGTGCCACTTTGGAAAAATCCAACTAAAACGCACCTTAACTCCAATTTCATTAATTCTTGAATGTTTGCATTTGACTCCGCACCTAATTTTCTCTTCTCAGGCAAAACGTTCATAAACCTTGAAGCGCAAGATATCTGGGGAGAGGAGCAAGACCACCCCAGTGATTTTTATGTAGGCAAAACCTCGCGTCCCTCCGTGGAGGAATTCAAGGGGCGAATGCGGTCCAACCTCCTTAATAACCAGATGTTTGCAATCATCAGAAATACATCTTTGGCTGTAACCATTTCTCTGTTCTCCAGCATTCAGTCTCAAAGAGAATTTACATAACAACATGTGACATGTAGAATGCTTAAAGGCACCAACCATGACAGGACAAATTACACTCATTTTTCAATACTCTTTGCAAGGTGCTCCACGGCAGGCGCGCGCCGGGCTGCATGCTGGGGCGGTTCTGGTGGGGAAGTCAAGACCATCATGCGCTCGCAAACAGCTCCGTGCCTCTGGGGAGGGAGGGCTGGTGCAGGGAGGCCCGCCCCGGGAGGCTGCCCCAACTTACCCGCCGTAGGCCGGGATCGGGGGCGGGGGCGCCGCGGCCCTGAAGGTGTTGTACACGGTGCGGCCGCGGCCTCGCAGGTGCGCCCCTCGGTAGGCGGCCGCAGCGGTGGCGGCTGGATACGGGAAGCCGGGCACTGCGGGCGAGAGGAGAGAGCAGAGGCCATGAGACGCACACCCTGCCGCGGAGGAAACCTCCCCAGGACCCTTGTCCTGCCAGGCCAAGCGGGACCCCGCCCCCTGCCTGGAGCCAGCGCAGAGGCCAAGGTGGGACTCCAGAGAGAATGGGCTAGTTAAGACAGTCGTGTCTCCGCCCAGGACACTATGACACATGACAAACACTTACAAAGAATTCCTAATAACAGGAAAAAAGCTCACTGCAGAAACTTAAATTTTTAAAAAAGGTAGATTGCAAGAGGTATGTCCAATGCCTTCCCAACCACTATATATACGTATGTATATGTGTTTATGTATATATGTGAGCACACAATATACACATGTGTATATGCATGTGTATGTATATGTGTATATGAATATGTGTGTGCAGATATATACAAATATATATATTGCGTGCTTATGCACATATGCACATATTTGTATATACATATACACACCTATTTCCACATAGTAATTATCTCTGGGGCCAAACTGCAGGAGTGTTAAGTTTTTATTCATAGCTTTTCCCCTATCCCATTTTATTTTCCACATTTCCCTTTATATACTTATATTGTTTGTGAAAACTTTTAAGTATTCCTACAGGCACATGTCTGTGTCGTAAGTGTACAAACCACACACGCCCTAAGAGAGATTACCACCGCGTCACAAGGTCCCGAACCTCCTATGCAGCTTTTAAAAGCAAACACAACCACCAAAATTACTAATAGAGAAGTCTGGGAACTCTTAAAGAGAGAGTGTGGGTAGGGATTTCCTCCCTTGGGGATAATTCTCTGAGCAGGGCAATGTGGTAAGGAATCTGGGGGGCGGGGAGGGTTAAGTCTGATAATTAACTCTGTTGTCTCTACCTGGGATGTCCTTGCTCCCACTGCATGTCAATCCTAACTCATCGGAGCCCCAGGGGCCAGGAAACAAACCACTTTTGCCTCCAAGCTCCTTTTGTTTCTCTGAACCTCATAATGCCTTCACCACACTGACTGTGGTTGTCCACCCCACTCTGCAGCAGGCAGTGGTTCCAAACCCCATCCCGTGGAGGGGGTGCTTTGCTGATAAAATGTGTTTGGGAAGCTGCTGTCCCAGGAGAGCCGCAGCAAAGGTTCCGAAAGCCATGCAGTGGAGGAAACTCTTTAACTTAGGTGACCCAGTACACCCAGGCTTTCCTCTTCCAGGCTCCTGCAGAACCCCTAACCTCTTGCAGGGTGCTGCAGTTCCTATCTTGTTAAATTGACTCCACCCCATATCCAACTGGGAAGACAGGGGTGGCCCCTTCTTGCTGTCACCTTCGGGGGTAGAAGCTCTCCACCTCCCATCTTCTCATTGCTCCAGAGTCATTTCTATGCACCCTAACGCATGGACCCAGATCAGGGTTGTGGAAGGAGCAAAAAAGGCAGAAAAGAATGTTGGAAGGAAAAATAGAACTGCATAAGAGGCCCCGGTGGAGTCCTACTTAGGAGATCAGGGGGTGGCCCCAAATTGACCCTGGAGAGCTAAGATTTACACCCACACCCATGGACAGAGTGTGTCCGTACCTACAGCGTGGGCGGCGTTTCCCACAAAAGCCATTCTGAATTCCTCATGGAGTTATATGGGCTGGAATAACACCCTTGAACCCATAGTAAGGACCAACTGGCTGTTATTAGCTGGGATTCTGTGTGTGTTCTTGAACATCCCACAGACATCCTGTAACTATGGGTTCCACTGCATCTTCCTCTCACAACGTGGGTAAAATTCAAGGATTGCAGAACCCAGCCAGAATGGTTCTATCTTTGTTTGTATCTGAGAAGACCATAAAGGTTATTTTTAACTTTATTTTTATTGTTGTTAAAGACAAATCATGCAGTTTTACTTAAGTCTTTTGCCAGCCCCTAGCACCTGAGTTTCCTGGATCTGGTTTCAACCAGCACATTTGAATTTGCAGAAGGGTCTGGGTCTTTAATGGGGAAAGCAGGTAAGTCCTAATATCATAAAAGCCCACAAGTAATGAGATATGAGACACTTGCTCCAGGGCTGGGGAGGAAATGAGCGGGAATGGCTTTGACTCCAGATCTATCTTGCCACAGTTCAAATATTAAGTTTTCATAGGAACACCCTGGATTTTGAAATAAAGAAAATGAAAAATTCACAATCTGGCAGAGCAGCTGGCTGCCTGTGCGAGGAAACACGGTAATTATGCTGACCCATTCATTATCACCGGCTACGGGTGCCGAGTGAGCGAGACAAGCTCCCTCTCAGCGACAAGCAGGTTTTACAATAATTCTTGGAGGATTTAGATGTTGAGATATAACATGAAACAGAAGCTCAGCAATACAGCGAGGGGAGCGCGTGCTGTTAAAAGTGTAGGGCCAGGATTCCATTTTGTACCCTCTTTGTTACAGGGAGAAAATGTCTTTTCCAGGCAGGATAAGGTGTTTACAAGACTTAACAGGGAGGCTCTTCAGGCTCCCCCAAGCAGGGCACATTAGGGGACTTCTTATTTTGTGAAAGGAACAATAGGAAGGACTACAAATCAACTCCTGCCTTAAATAGCACCTCCCTGGGAGGCCAAGTGCCCTTAGGCAAAACAAGGAGATTTCTACAGATCATGTTTGGGGCCAGAGACTTCATGGAGAAAGTGGGTGGAGAACTCAAGTCAGGAAGGTGGATGGTTTTTCCAGCTATTCTTTTCTTGTTGTTAATGTAGCACTGGCCAAGGGTCCCTTTGCGAAGTTTCTAGTTAGTTTCTGTTCTCCTTCCTCCCTCCCTGCCTTCCTCCTTCCCTTTCCTTCCTTCCTTCCTTCTCTCCCTCCCTTTATTCTTTTATGCATTCCTTTCTTTGTTTTCATCCTTCTTTTTCATCTTTTTTTTGGATTTTTTTTTCTGAAGACAACCACCCTTATCCTCCCCTGGTGTATGTAAAAACTGGGTAGCTTGGATCACAGAAATGGAGGACTCTTGCTAGTGCTCGAATGCAAGCTCAGTGAGGGTGGTGGTCTCCATCCATTCTGCTCACCCATTAGCATGACCGACTGGTACCCAGGAGGCATCAGGTACCTGACCCTGTGCCTGAACACCCTGTTGGTCATTAACCAATGTTTGTCTCCTTCCTTCTGGGAGAACAGACCCTCTTCTTCACTGTCCACATTCCGTTACACTGTCCTGTGTACAAAGTGGCCTGCCCAGAATTTGCAGACAGCCAGTGCTCAAGCAACACAACTGAATCTCAGTCACAATCCCTAGAGAGACAATTTCTACTTTCATCCTTTTAGGTGCAGCATTGCCCCAGCGAAACCAACCACACTCAGAATGGGTATGATTCCAATGGAAGAGGAGACAGCTTGGACAAATGTGTTGCACTTGGAATTACCAGAGCCCTCAATTCACTTAAATTCATTTTTATTGAAGCACACTGCCAGTGTTTGAAAATATTTCTTATTCTGGGGAAAAAGCAGGAATCAAACTTTTCCCCCAGACAGGTAATATCTACTAAAAGGTACTTGGTCATATCTCCCCATCCATAAAGCCCTAGACAATGCTCTCTTACAACCTAGCAACAACAGTCCCTGAATATGATATATATGTGTGACAAGGAACAACAGAAAATAACAATCTTCATAATTCCAAACTCATCTGACTTGTAGCTGTGCCTTCGGTGTTCCTTCCCATTTCTATTAGAAAATATTTTTCCCCTGATGGCTGGTTTAGGCCAGCATGGATTTCTTCTCATGCCACTAAGACAAATGGTCAATTTCAAGGACAAAAAAAAAAAAAATCCCCACAACTGTTTGTCAAACTTCCTTTAAACTCAAGATGGGATGGAAAAAATGGATATTTTTCTTACTTGCCTACTAGCTGCAGTGGTTTGTAGATGTTGGAACAGAGTTAAATGCATATTTGAAACAATTAGCTGGACAGATGATTCAGATATAAATTAAACAAGACTGCAGTGGGTTCACCCTGCCACCATGTATTAATAGAAAGAAAAGATCTATGGCATGAGACTTAACTTTTGTTGAGTATAAGTCATCATGTCATCTAT
>NW_012148285.1:5589744-5603476 GCF_000956105.1 Propithecus coquereli | reverse complement strand
AGTTCCTTTTATTTCAAGGACAAAAAAAAAAAAAAAAAAAATCCCCACAACTGTTTGTCAAACTTCCTTTAACTCAAGACGGGATGGAAAAAATGGATATTTTTCTTACTTGCCTACTAGCTGCAGTGGTTTGTAGATGCTGGAACAGAGTTAAATGCATATTTGAAACAATTAGCTGGACAGATGATTCAGATATAAATTAAACAAGACTACAGTGGGTTCACCCTGCCACCATGTATTAATAGAAAGAAAAGATCTATGGCATGAGACTTAACTTTTGTTGAGTATAAGTCATCATGTCATCTATCAATACCCTAGTTTAGGAGTTTGGATCCAGTAAGTGGGCAGTAAATGTTTAAGAAAGCCAATGCAAAATGCCAAATGGAAACGCACAATGCCCTCTCCGTTTCTGGAATCAATGTTAAATAAAATGTTTAAATCAATGTCAAAATAAAAGTCAAACCTGTCACTCTATCCAATATTTGTAAATGCCTCTTTTTTAATTAAAGAACAATGTTAGGGGGAAAGAAAGACATCAAATTATGAGTATTTCTGAATCCCAACACCGGACATTTGATTTTTTTTCTAGTTCAACTTCGAGTTAACAAACATGTAAACAGACCATCAATGAGGAACAATGGAAAGTATTCAGGTTGGTTTGAGGATTAGTATAAATCCTTAGTTCTCGGCATGAAGGAGACAAGGAAGAAAAACACCCACAGGTTCATTATACTGAAAAAGTTCCCTCTTAAATCTTATCCAGCATGAATCAAAGTGAAAAATCTGGTATCACTGCAACGAAAATTGGATTTAGCTCATAAGCTAAAAATGAATTTCTCTCAAAGAAAACAGGGCAAGAGCTTTTGGAGCAAATACCAATTGAGCATCTTGTTGACACATAAACATTCCCAGCCCACCCACTCTCACCCTTCAGCTAAGATTTATGCCCAGAGCATATTCTGGGAAGGTTAGTGGAGTAGCCTTATCAGTTCTTGGAAATAAGGAGCTCTATACCATGGAACTCAATGGAATGGAAAAGTTTAGGGATGTAACAAGAGGTATGCTATGATGTGCTCAAGTATCCAGGCAAATCAACATTTTTAAACAGAAGACATGTGGGTGTATCAACCAGCCAAATGGGCCATTTTGCAAAGTGTCAAGTGCTTACTGCACATATCTCCCCCTCAAAGACAAAGCCCCCACCTCCTACCTCAAATGAGCTCTGCATTCAATGTATTTACAGTGATGAGGGAGCCTGCCTTCTCTCCCTCCATCTCTTTTACGAACATGGTGCTTACCTTAGAAAATAAACACAAATGAGATCATCTCACCAGCCCGGAAATCCCAAGAGAAGAAACACAAAACCAGTGGAAAATACTTGAGGGTTATAAACTGCATATTAAAGTTTTAGAGCTCTGGGAGAGATGGAAGAGTAGCAGATGCAAAACCCAACAGGGGGGCAGATTCTGCATCAAAGCCATAAAAATATACAACCGCTTTAATGGGCAATTATTCTTTGCATTTGTGCGCTGGTTTGAATTTGCATGAGATTGCCAGATGCCCTGGAAAAGGTGTGCATCCCAAGGGATGAGGGGGCTCTCTCTTTGTCCCACTCCTCCTCTCCCTTTGCTCCGTAACGACACCTTTCCCCATCCTTGGAAGGCTTTAAGGCTGAGAGATATCCACGCTAATTTGGGCTGGAATTGTTCCATGGGTAATTTATGGTAGGAAATATTCACTTACACGATTCTGGGGGTGCAGATGCGCTTTCAACAGCAGGTTCACGGTTTTGCAGGATTCCCCTTGGGGGAACTCCCATTCCATGTGCTGGACCGTAAATTAAGAAGTGGCGTAATAGGTCACATACTGAGGGGAGATAAACAGCCAACCAGAGTGGCGGTTTCAGAGGCAGGGCATTGTGTGAGAAACATCACAGTGAAGACTCAAAAAATCTGATGATTTTTCCAAATGGCAAACTACGTTGTTGTCTCCTTTTATTCAAAATGAACCTCAAATAAAAGTGCATCAAATTGGTTTACAACATAGGATTTACACACAACTAGGTCACCCCCTTTAAATGGCCTTAAATGAAAAATTTAACATGATGGGGAATATTCAATTCTAGCTCAAAGCAAAAGTGGGAAGGCTTTCAATTTCTTTTTTAATCTAGTCATTTAAGCATTTGGGGGCAAAAAGGGAAAGCAGGGCTCTATCCTTTCAGTCATTTACAAAAAAGAACAAAACAGCCACTTAATTTGTGGAATTTCTGGTTCTCATATTCACATATATTTATCCCTGAAACGCACATTTGGGATCGACTCGTTTCCATATAAAATGCATGTTGATATTAAATACTGCTGTTTAGAAGTGAATAAATCTACATTTTGGACAAACAGTTCCTTATAGGACATCCTCATTTGAAATGCATTGAATAGGAAAACAAAAATTTCTAATTAATGTACAAGTCTAATCACCATTCTCCACATGGAAGAGTAATTTTTCACTGTTCATTTGCTTGGTTTAATCTCAAAACTGACATAACAGAAACGCAATGTCCTATAAATCTCCGCTCATTTGTTTCTTTAATATTCATATTCCATTGAACTGCAGCTGCTTGTTGCTGCAGTCTATTACAACATGCAAAAGTGTCGATAAAAATATTATGAAAGGCAAGATGTGTTTCTTCCTGGCTGCGTGTGCCATTTATTTGGGGGAAGACAATAAATGGCTCGTGGATTGTCCCTCGGCCTGCTGCTTGGTGGGTGATTAGTGATTAATTACCTTGCAGCAAATTGACATGGCACGAGGAAATTGACACAGCCCTGATTAATTAACTTTTTATGGGCGGTAGTTACTCACAAAACACTGCGCACCATAATTGAATCTCTTTACATAACGTCATGGTACAAAAGTTTTAGTCAAATCCAAATTAGCCAGAAGTTTCTAGGCTGTTATAGGTCTGATTAGGATGTGTTGAAGGAAATTGCCAAGAATGTGAACTTGGAGAGAAATGCACATTTTTGACGGGAAAAAGATGGTGATGCTGTCCTGGCCTGATTTGTGCAAACTAAATTTACTGATCTAAATCTCTACTTTGGCTAGACTTTGCAGATAAGACTATCAGAGGTCAGCATGTCCCATTTTTCTCTCCTGTCACTTGGCTGTGTCTCAGTAGCTTCTGCAAGTCCTCTCTCCTTTGTCCAGTCTCCAAGGGTTAAGTTGATCCCCAAATTCAGATCTTGGTGCCAACATCACTTCCTGTAAGGGATTGCCTCTCCATCTGGTCTCACGTCTCCTGACTCCCACGCCTGTGGCCATTACATTACCAGGCTGGTTCATTTTTCCTTTACTTATCAGCTTCTTATCATCTTTGATTTCAACTTCATCACACATCTCTCTATTGGGATGTCCTGAGGACCATATTTTGGTCACTACTGTGGCTCCAGCACCTAGCAGATGACCTGGAACAAGGTACTCATTGAAATGTGTACTGATCACATGGTGAGAAGAACCCAGAATGAACTAACTGTAAAACTAACTGAACTAACAGTAGTTCAGTTACAGAAGAAAATGGGTGATGGTTCTTAGACTGGTAAGAGCTGCTAAGAAGCTGCCTAGGAAGGATGCAATATTCTAACCGAAACTCTGAGTGATGGAGTTCATGATGGGGGGATCCTGGACCTCACTTATCTAAAAACCCAGGCAGTGATAACTGGGGTAATCCAAGCAAAGACGCAATTACAATTAGCGCAAGCCCAACCTCTGAAACCCTATTATCAGATGGAGGAGATTCAACGGCATGATGATAACAGCTCACATTTACAAACACATGCTAATTACCAGATCCACAGATTAACCCACTCACTCCTCACAAAGCCATGTGGACCATGATTAATGCCATGTTCATTTTCCTGGGACAGAGATGGAGGTATGCAGAGCAGCTCAGATACTCGCCCCATGATTTGAATCCAGGCAGCCTGAGGCTAGAGCCTACGATACTATCTAAGACCCCACACAAAGGTAGCCCCAGTCAGCTTTGGGAAAAAGCTACTTCTACTCTCTCTGTGCACCTTCAAGTCTCTCAAATTGGAGTCCCTACTACTGCTTGTATAAGCTGCAACATCACCTCCCTATAGCCATCCCACACCTGAGAGCTCCAGCCCCAATTCATCACGGACTGGGTTAATTTGCAGGGGAATCTGTTGACAAGTCTCCCAGAGATCTCAATATTCTCCTTGTTGGGAGCTAGGAGGAGACACTGTGTGTGCTCATGTGCCATTTCTTCTGTTATATATTTATGTTCTGAGTTTTCCAGACACCTGGAAAGGCTTTGCTCCTTTCCTGCTAATTGGATGGGGGCCGAAGGGATCAGCACTGATTTATGTTCCTGATAAGAGTCCAAAGGCCAGCTGTATCCTGTTCCCACTGGGGCTGATCTTCACATCTGGATGTGAGCCAGGGGGGTCATATTCAATGCAAAATGTGGGGAATACAGACTCTACAGCAATAGTGGGCAGGGTTACACTAGTATGGTGTTAGTGGAGGCCACAGTTGTACCCACAAACCTAATTACTGTAAAAAAATAACAAGCTCCTTATGATGAAATTCAACTAGAAATTTTGAATTTGAAAGATTGGAATGAGAAACTCATTTCAAAGTCCTGGAAGATTTGCATAAGAAACTTCCATTACACTTTGCGGGGTTGCATTTTTTTCTGTACATAATCAATTTGTTAATGTTGTTATCAAATATCACTTTATTCACAACTTGGTTTGAAACAAGCTTTTTTTTTAAATAAATGAATCATCTAGGGGGAAAAAAAAAACTCAATGTAATGAACACACAGGGATTTACTCTGAGCATTGCGTATCATGTTCCCAAAGCAGAAAGGTTCCCTTACTTAACAACACATTTAAAAAGCAACAACAGGAGCCAACACGCTACTCATGCACATGAATATTTTTGATCATTTAAGGTCTTTGAGTGAAGACAGCAGCCTTGGTTTTAACTAATTGCCACACTGCTCTTGCTCACCTCCCAAAGTTAGCTGTTGTCTCTTTCCTCCCAGGTTACAAACGGTCGGATTAATCCGACAGATGTGTGGCGCATATCATGGCTGCTCAGTGCACGGTGATGTGCTTTTACTCTGCAGAAGTGGTATCTGGGATCTGTCTACTCTCAGGTATTGACTACGCCCCCCGCAACCCAGGCAGGATTTTTGTAACGTTTCATTCAGCAAAACGAGAATGAATCTTAATCTTGTAGTGTTTAACCTGGCAGGACCGCAGAAGGCATTTGCAAAGGTGCTTTCCGTCCTTTGAAGGAGCGTTGCAGACAGACAAAGCCCTGCAATGCTGAGATCTATTTTAATTTGGACGAAGCAATTCACTACACTCTATTAGTTTAACAAAACCTGTGCTGGTGTCAGTTTAGTTCCTCTCCCCTCCCACCCTCCCCCCAGGAAGCCATGGGGGGAAAAACCCAAATAATTTATATAAATAATTACTTTATCGAGTGCACATACACAGTAAAGTTTCAACTGTTAAATCATTCACAATCTATCTAACAGCTGGCTGAAACAGCAAGCTTGGTGAATTGCCTCTCCAGGTAGGAAGCAGGGCAAGTGAGATAAATTAGCTTCCTTATGCTGGGATGGATTTCCCATGGTTCTCTAGGGCTGCTGCAGCTCCTGAACCTGAGGTCCTCAGAGGGGGCTGGTGATGGCTCACAGGATGGGTACCCAATACACATGCACTGTGCGTTTCAGTTCAGGCCATCACTGTGGGGACAGCTGGTTTGTCAGTGTTGAGGCCACCAGCTTTTGGGCATTGGCTTTCAGACTTAAAAAACAGAGTGTGGATTCTTTGATTAACACCCAAAGCCAACCTGGGGGAAAAGCCACAACCCCATACAGAACAGACTGAAAGAGCATCGTTCACAAATGACCCAGTGGTCTAGCCACTAGACTAATGTAAACCTTCCCAACCAGCTTCTTTGGTGAACCTTCAAAAACTCTGGACAAGATGGCTTTTAAGGAAGAAAAGGAAAAAGTGGCCATTTGAGAAGCCATCATGCCTCAAGAAGCCTAACAGACTCTGCACAAACTCGCTCCTTTCATGCTCGGGGATAGGTGGGTATTCGTGACTATTCACATCGCAGAGACTTGGCCACAGTCAAAGCACTAGAGTACCATGATAATTTACTCCCAGCTCTGCCTGAATCCAGCTTTTTTTTTTTCCCCCACTAAATCACATTGTAGCTTAAGGAGACCTTCGTAAAAACCAATAGCAGGGATCAGGATTTGCCAGAAAAAAATGATCTTGAGGAAATGTTTCTGAGATCTCTGTAGCAAATGCTAAGGATGGGGATGATATATGCCCACGGACTGTTGTGCCTACAGAGAGGGTTCTCCTATATTTGCCTGTTTGCTTTTACATGAAAAGCAATTATGCGTCAAGAGCCTGCGTTGCTTGCACAAAAACGCAAGGAGATGGATCTGAAAGACATGGTGTGTTATTTGGTCCCGAAACTGCATTTTCTTAATGCTGCTCCCAAGTTCTTTGGTAGCAATAAATAGCTTTTGGCATGACAGTTCTTTTATATAAATGAATGCATGATTTAAGAAAATGGTGTTTTTGGCATTCTTCGGGAAGCTAGTGTTTAAATGTCTGGGTTTAAATGAACTATGTCAGGTTCTTTCTCCTTCCAAGGGAGGCAAGCTCAACTTCCTTTCATGCATCTTTGCACTGAGTGGGAGATTTGTTTCTGAAGAGAAATAAGGTAAGGGGAGGAGTGGCCACCTCTGCGCTTGGAGGCATTTTTTTTATGAGTGTCGTCGGATGCTGCTTCTCCTCTCCTAAGCTGCTCACTCCCAGCTCTGTAGACCCGGAGAGGGCTTGGATCAATTTACAGAGCTGGGTCCCCTAGGAATGTGCACCTGTTCCATTGCATCCAGCCGCGCCCTCCTTTATTTTCCAAAAAGCAAGCAGGATCTTCTCTTTGGCCCCTGCAACTTTCCTGTTCAGAGCTCTAAACATAGAACAGGTTCCTCCTCCACCATCCCATTTTAAATTCACGTTAGCTTGAGGAAACAAGTCAATGGCAGATGAGCTCTTAAAAAAATAAACTCTCAGAATAAGCTTCTTAAATGACAGAAGGCTTTCTCTCTTGCCTCTGCTGAGGCCAGAGCAGGGTGGGCATTGTCAAGGGGTTAAATGTGAGAGCTGCACCAGCCAGTTCATCCTCTTAAGAAAACGTGAGCATTAAAAAATACATTCTGTCAATGCTATCACAGGACTTGGGGTTTCCTGGGAATTCCCCCAGAACAACTGCCTCGCTGCCTGTAAGAAACATCTCATCTCGGCCTTGTTCTCTGGCTGTGTATGCACCAGAATCCCAAGGCAACGTGGTTTATTGTTTTAATATCTGTCTGACACAAAGCAAACGCATCCTCCAGTGACTCCTTATCTGTCATATGTATTTCTGTGAAAGAAATATCAAGACAAATAAGATGTTTGGGGGCACACCACGGGACAGTCGTTTTTGCAATTGGCAGCCTTTTGCAGAAGCGAGACCCCCATCTGAACAAGACGAAAGCCACTATTCTGCATTGAGATTAATAACCAAAGCACTGAGAGCGAGCGAGACAGCAGCCACTTGAAATGTGGCTTCCCCTTTTCAGATGCTTCCTGTGAACAACTGGGGAACCTCAACCAGTGTTTGGGTTTTTTTTTTTTTTTAATTTCCCAAAATTGGTAAAAAAGGTCAAAGAAAAACAACGACAAAATGGGCTATGATTATGACTCAGCCAAAGTAGCCACAGACATCAGTAGAAGAGCCGTAGTCAGTGGTGATGGGAGGGGATTGAAAATACAAATGCACCTGTTCTGAGGACTGGTACCCAGGTAGAATAATGGATTTAACCTAGAGCTAGTAAAAACCTCTTAAAATTTCTTTTGTTAATAAATCAGAGATGTGCTGGGCCATGGGGAAAGCTAGGCAGATGGACCAAAGCAAAGAGATGGTGCCTCAGTGATGGATAAAGAATGGTTCTTGGAGTTCACCATCGGTGGGGTGGTAGCTGGACAACTGTCCCCAGTCGTGCACGACCGCTGTTCATTAAATCAGACGTGTGCTGTGACTGAGGCGACAGGCAGAGCATGGCACATAGCAGGTGTCTCAGAAATCTCTCAATCCGTGGGTTCAATGCAGGAAATAGGAACTCAGTAGCCAAGTGAGTCTGTCTATGCTGCCAAATGATGGTAGAAGCAGTGAAATTTAATTCACCTGCTGAGAAGCACCCCCATGGCAGAGTTCACAGGGCACGAGTCTCCTGTTGGGTAACACCTCCCAAATATCCCTAGGAGTGATGCGTTTGCAACTCTGAAACTTTAGCATTATATATCTATTAAGTGTCTCCCCAACCCTGAGAACGTAGGTACAATAGAGACCAACTTGGGAATGTCTTCTTCACGGCATATTTGCAGTGAATAGAATGGCACCTGGCATATGGAAAAAATTCCATAAAGACTGGTTGAAAGAAATAATGAATTTTCAACCCCTCCCCAATCAAAGGGCTGATAAAATGAGTAAAGACTAGAAGGAATTGTTTCAAACAAAATGACAATGGGGACATGGGTATGCTGCCACCATAATTCTGAGCCACAGACACAGGAAAAGGGAGGCAATGTCCAAATCCCTGATTGGAAGGGTCTAGTCCAGAGGGTCTTTTAGAGCCAGCATTGTTGGGAGGGTGGGGAAGGAAACAGAAACAGCCCAGGCAGTGGGTGAGGGGCCCTGAGTACGTTAATGGAGTCTCAACATTTTGCCCAGGGAAACTGGGGCAGGTGTGAGAGAAAACCAACAGCACTGGAATGAAACCTCCAAATCCATATTTGTTCCTTTGTTGTCTATGGTGAGAGCAAAACGAACAATCCATCACTGTATCCAGATCAAACTTATATATACATCTTACTTTAACATGCTCCAGGAGAAGGGTATTTTTATGTACCTATCTTACATTATTTGTTTTAAAATGTGATAAAATGGTAGAAAATGCAAACGGTACATGAGAGTGCACTTTTAAAAGAAGTTTCCTTTTTATTTTCATGCCCAAGAGACCAGCTGCCATATTCTGCCCTTTCGAATGAGAATGACAGCCTGACAAAGAGGTCAGTAAACTATGACCCTTGGGCCAAATCTAGCCTGCAGATCGTTTTTGTAAATAAAGTTTTATTGGAACACAGCCACACCTATTCATTTATATGTAGTTATGATAGTCTATGGCTACACATATAGTAGTCTATGGCTATTTTGAAGCCACAACAACAGAGTTAAGTAGTTGCAACAGAGACCAGATAGCCTGTAAAGCTGCATATACTATCTGGCCTTTTAAAGAACAACTTTTGCTAAGCCCTGGCCAGACATATCAGATAGGGAAAAAATTGCCTCTCCAGAAATCATGGGATGGGGAGGAGAAAGCACAATCTTGGTGCAAATAGAGATGCTGAGCACTGTTCAAGGTTTTGAACGATCTCTCCACGCTCAGCCATTCCTTGCAGCCCAGCATTGCAAAACTTCAGCAGGGGGTGGGGGTGGGGACGGGGGACACCAAAAACTCAGCAGTTACATGAAAAGGATACCCTTCTCCTGGTACATATTAAAGTAAGATAAAAGCATAAATATGATCTAGATACAGGAGTGCAAGTTGAGAGAGTAGTTAAAAGGACTGGGGTTCACACAGGCTTGGTTCAAAGTTGACCTAACTGGGTGATCTCTGACAAGCTCCTTAATGCCTCTAAGCCTAAATTTCCTCATGAGACAAGGTGGCATCATCATCATTCCTATTTCATAGTTTCTTGTGAGGACTAAGTGCAAAAGCTCATGAGAAGGGCTTAGCAGAATGCCTACCACATAGTGAGTGCTCACCATCCATGGCTTGGTTTTCATTGTCATTGTCACCATCATGCCAGGGCTGGAACGAGGGTGATGACAATCCGGCATTCGTCTTGGTTGCAGAACTTGAGTGTGTGTGTGGGAGGAGGGAACACATTAAAAAAAAACCTCAGTAATCAAGATAAATCATGTTCGAATGCAACGTTTTTTAAAATGTCAAATTATTTTTTTTTAAATCCATGATGAGCAGACTATCAAAACATAAACAAAGAAGGATGCAGTAAGCCATACTGAATCCTACGGCTCCAAAAGGAAAAATTAACAATACCCATCCTGTCCTTTCAGGAAATTTCAATGTTCTGTTCATCATGGAGCTTTTCCCATTCATTTTGATTTTGAAAACATATTGCATTACAATGTCATTTGTCTGGATTACTGAATTTTTTGGCACCGCTTTAAATTTTGTCTGAAGTGAGCACCTCGCTGGTTGACACTATCCTAGCACTAGTTATTTTTATTTTAAAAAATCTCTCCAGGAAAGATGAGGACAAAAGCAACTTGGGGACAACCAAGAAGCTCTGAGCTACCAGCAAGGGAGGGAGAAACAAGACACAATTCTTTACACCAGCGTGTTAGTAGTTACCTGCACACGCACTTTCTATCAACTGAGCTCAGTCCATGGACACTTTCTGCGTTGTGCAGAAGAAAGAGGAAGCCGTAAATTAATTTAGGCCCTTACTTTAATTACAGAAAGCAATGGAAGTTCTATCAATTACCTAAAAGTAGAATAGTGCAGGCCTGATTTATGTATGTTTCTGCCACTTAAATCATTGTTTTATGAATTCCACACAATTACTTCCATAAAATCTGCAATTAATATATCAATTAAAACTATGCCACTACCACTTGCCCTTGAGTTTCATTAGAAGTGAATAAATGAGGAAATGATTTTGCATTTTGATAATATTTAGGTTCCCAAGCATTTGCCTGTGATATCAGATTTTTTTTTTTTTTTTGAGGCGAGTTGGGGTGACCATCTCAGGGAAAAATAGCATTCATCTTTCTTTAACTTTAGGATTTGTCCTCACATGGATCTAACATTCAGCTGTGGCTTCCAGGTAACTGCAGAAATACACTCATTTGCATTGATAAGCATATGGAACCATACAGAAATTTCTACCGAAAAATGCTTTTCTAGCCCTCGACAAATAAAACTGGCACCCTTGGATCAAGGGGTTTGCTGCGGACTGAACCGTGTCTCCTCCATACAAATTCGTGCGTAGAAGGAAGCCCTAACCCTCACTGCGGCGGTATTTGGAGGTGGGGCTTTTGGGAGGCAATTAGGGTTCGATGAGGTCTCCAGGGTGAGGCACTCAGGATGGGAACAGCGTCCTTGTAGACGCCAACAAAAGCGTGCGCATGCGCTGTCATGTGAAAACGCAGGGAGGCGGCGGCCCCCTGCAAGCCGGGAGGAGAGCCCTCGCCAGAGTGCAACCGTGCCAGCGCCCGGATCCTGTCTTCCAGCCTCCACAAAGTGAGCAAATAAATGTCTGTGGTCGAAGCCTCCCAGCCTACGGTATTTTGTTACGGCAGCCTGAGCTAATACGGTGCTGAACAAAACGTGCTCACTTTAGATTTTGTAATCGAAAATGCTATCTAAGGCTGATAGCAAATGAAAAGACAGATACATTTGCCTACAGAATTAAAAATGGACAGTGACATGTGAGCCAAGTCAAATGGCCAAAATAGGAAATACGTTTGCAACATCCATGTTGTTTACAGGTTATTCTCCCCAATGAACAAATATCTCTCACAGGGGAATTAACAATAAAATGAGAAAAACTCAGATGAGAAAATGGAAAGATGTCTACTGGAAATTCACAAAAGGTAAAGTCTAAATGACAATTAAATATGGGAAAGAGAGGTTCATTACTAGGAGAAAGGCAAATGCACAAATTGAAATGTTATTTTTCACCTATCCGATTTGAAAACTTAAAGAGAGCAAAACATGTCAGTGCTGGAAAGAATGTTAGGATGAAACTCTCAGTCCCATCTCTGGGAATGTAGGTGTAGAATCTGAAGCGCTGGTGTGTAAGGGTGTACACAAACATTTTTACTACAGGCTTTAAGGAGTGAATATAAAAGAAGTAACTTGAATGACCACGGATGAAGAATGTTGAATAAACTGTTGGCATGAAAATATCACAAAGGCTTAAAGGGAGATGGTCACAATATTTTAGGTGAAACCACATAAGATTAATATGTGTAATGAGCATGTACACACGTATGTGTGTACTCTCCTCTGTATAAGGTCAAATGACTAATGCCCCCACCCATTGTACATGTGTGTGTGTCCTTTGAATTACAATAGAGAAAACGTGAGAAGGTGCTTACTGGGAGTCCACACAGGTGACTTTCAGGGTGTGTGTTACTGGATAAAGTGGGGACATTATACATTATTCCAATCGTGTGTGTGTGTGTGTGTGTGTGTGTGTGTGTGCGCGTGCTTGACTGATTGCAATGAGCACCTGCTACTTTTGTAAAATCTAGTAGATTTTGTAAAATCTATTCATAAAATTGTGAAGAAAACAAAATAAGGATGATAATATTTACCTGCTTCTGGAAACAGCTACTTCATATGTAAATAAGGATCAGGGGCAGCACGCTTTGCTAATCTAAATCAGAAGTGAGCTTTCCCGTCCATGCAACTGGTGATTTACCTCTTGATATTTCAGCGAAGAAAAATGGAAGTCGTGTTTTCATTTGGAAGAAATGTGATATGTTCTTTACCGTCCTATTTCTGCCTGGGGCCGAGTTTGATGTTAAACATTCCCTGCATGCAAACGGCCCTGGCAATTATGCAGCTAGCGCCCTTACTGTGCACAAGAGGAGCCCACAGACCCCTGGCCCTCAGAACGGCCTTGGCAGGAAGATACCACCAGCCCTGCCCCAGCTTCACTAACGCTCTCCACTAAGCATTTGTATTGCTTGTTGCTCAAAGCCTGTTCAAAAACATCAATAATAAATGTTTTGCATTTGATACTATAATAGGTGGTCTTGCCTGATTCCCTGGAGTTTTGCTCTGACTTCATTTAAAGTTTGATATAAAGTAGGCCCATTTTACATTCTGGAGGAGAGTGGGTTATTAGAACATGGAAGAGGATGCATGATGCCCTGTGACTCAAGTTGAACTAGGTTTTAAATCAGCATAAAGCTTGGGGCTGAGGAAAGAAAAAAAATGGGCTAGTTGGGGTCAGATAGGAGAATTTATAGGATTAGGTTGTAGTCACCTGAAGTCATGAGTGAACATGTTTCTCTTAATGCTTTTGTATGTCCTGGGTCATATTATTAGGATGATTCAGTTAGGAAAAAATATGCAAAAATGCATCTTAAAAAGCAGATAACTTCAGTAGGAAGTATTTTCATTACAGACTAATTCAGCAGGGTTCCTTTAAAAACCATCTCCCTTACTGCATTTAAGGGTGTTATTTACAGATGATTAGCTATTTGGTTAGGAAGAGGGGCAATGTAAGTCTAAAACATCCAAAGCCAGTTAAAAATCCATGAAGAAAAAAAGCCCCCAAACAAAAACAAAACTCTGGAGTGATCTTGGAAGTCAGTAGACATCTAGGATCCAGTATACTAACACACCTTTCTTCAGGAGCACAACTGTTAAACAAAAATGGTATACACATGCATTTTCAAGTTAGAAAACAGGCATGTCCTGAAAGATTGCTGAGAAGTAAGGAAGCCTCAGCTTTAAGGAGGATTGTTGAATTCTTAGAGAAAAAGAGGCTGTGCCCATCATATCTCGAAGACAACATATGTAGCTCTTAGC
>NW_012148285.1:5577061-5589634 GCF_000956105.1 Propithecus coquereli | reverse complement strand
ACAGACAGACAGACAGACAGACACACCCTTTATATATACTGGCTGAATTGACTAAGGAAATGGGTGGGATATAGCTTCATACTAGAATATGCATCTTAATCTAGAAGAGAAAAAAACTAAGTGTATGTTGCAAAGAAGCCAGCTAACTGCAAACAGCCCGGACCTAAAAGCCATAAAGCAGCAAGGAAACCTCTGCAATGCATCTTAGGGATGTGCAGATGACCTTTATGCTCAGTCCCACCGCGCAGCCTCAGAGGCCCCTCTGGCTACCACTGGAGAAGGAGAGATCCCCGAGTTGGTCACTGCTACAAAATACTAATTAATTGAGCTTGCCACTCTGAATACCCTTGCTTAAGAGAGCGACAAGTAAAGATTCTTATTGTAAAAAAAACCTAGTTTTTGTTATGCCTTTCTATGGGATAACAGGATTAGTTATTAATTGTTCTTTTCTTTAAAACTGTTATATCGAAGGATGTTTATTTTGTTTAATACTGCAATGAACCTATGTTTTCAACGATGGAAGGGGCAGATTAAAATATAACATAATTAAACAGCAGAGTATTGTGGGGTCATTAACATATTTTCATAAAGAGCATATGGCATGATAATAAATGAAAACAGTAGGATGACTAATGTGTGGGTAATACTGACTGATGATATAATTTAAAAGTCAAGGATGTTGGACACATTCTATGGTTTCCATAATTATTATAAATTTTCACTTTAAACCTAGAAAACAGTATAATTATATACAGTTGAAGTGATATTGCCACTTTATATTTTTAATAATAAAGTTGATCCTTTAAATCAGAGACGGGCACACTTTTTCTGAAAAGAGCCAGATTGTTAATATTTTAGGCCTTATGGGCCACCTATGTCTCTAGCACATATTCTTCTTTGTTTTTGTTTTGTTCGTTTTGTTTTCACAATCCTTGGAAAATCTAAAAACCATTCTTAATTCGCAAGCCTCATAAAACGAGCCCTGGGATGGGTTTGGCAAGAACCCCTGCTTTAGATGGTTTCATTTTCTCTGTTTACTTTGGCTATTTTATTGTGCAGAGTTTGTGAAATAGTTCCATGTTTGATACGTAAGACACACGCTTTCCCCAAATCACTTCATAATAGCTGTACCAATTTAAACTAGCCCTTTTTTGGAGTTAATTTATTCGCTTCTGTAAAGAAAGCTGAAATATAAATAGGTCATATGATCACATAGAGCCATACTGTCCAACATGGTAACCACTAGCCTCATGTGGCTAATTAAGGTAACATCAATTAAAATAAAATCAAAGCAATGCCTCCATCCCATCGGCACTGCACTGGACAGAGCAGATAAAGAAGGTTTCACCCTGGACAGTTCCATAGGACAACAACATTAGAGAAAAAAATAATATAATACCCTAGGACTCAACCCTATGGTACATCAACTCTCCTTCAGAAAATGACATTTATAGAGGAGAAATGAGGGCAGGTAAAGGAAACAATGATGGGAGGTAGAGTCGAAAGGACCCAGAAAAGCAGCTGAAAGTTGAATAATTTCCCCAGGTTCAAAAAACAAATCTACCACATCCTGGCTGTGTGATCCTGGGTAAATTAATCCACTTCTCGGTAGCATCTACTTCCTCAACTGCAAAGCAAACATCACAGTACCTACCTGGTGCGGGTTTCAAGAGGAATAAACAAGGCTGCACATGTGAAAATGTGTAGTGGCATTAATACTTTTAGGAGATATGTGCACACACATATACATTGGCCCCAATGGGACAATTTTCATAAATTCAGAAAGAACTACTTCTTGCCAGTGTGGTTAGATTCTGGCTTCTTGGGGGCACAGAAATATACCTTGCATTTAATTAACGCCAGAACTGTCCTTGATGATTACACTCTGGTTGGGAGAAATAACTGGCTGTCCCAGCCTCCTGAATGTCAGAAACCTCAGGTTTGTCATCTCGTTCCATATTTGCCTGCTGGTAACCCTTGCCCCACCGAGAGGAGTTTGGTGTGTCTCACTCAGCCTCACGCTTAGCGAATTGAGAAGCTGGATTTTGGCCTGGTGATGAGGATTCTCCTCTGTCTCTCAGCCTCTTGACAGCCGTGAGCCTGGTACCTCTGCTTCCCTCCCTACTCCCTTCTCCTGCTGGTCCCCAAAACACCCACATTTCCCTGCAGGGCCCCCAGACTCACTTCTGAGCACTGACCCTACAGAGGACTCATTTGGCAGTTCTGGGAATTTCACAGGACTTACACACGTATAAAATAGGTGACAAAGTCTTGGCTGTGGCTGAGAGACTCTCTGAGGAGGGGCAAACCATCTGGGACAACCTGGTGGAATCAGCTGGAGCTTTAATTCTTCCACCTGCTCTGGGAACTGGGACAGGGATGGGGCACTCTCCACCCTGGAGCATCCATCCCAGGCAGAGGAAACTTTGGTTCTTCCATATCAACACTGTGATCTACTTTCCATATTAATTTTTGGTCTCCTTCCAACAGCAAATGACAGCTGTACTTACATATGTCAACGTGCCCCCACTTCTTAAAAGACATTTTTTATTACTGTTCACCCCCCAACCTAGTTAAACGGGGGAGAACCCCATTCTTCTCTCTCCTCCTCCTCATTGAAATCATACAGCAAAAGACAGAACAGCTTTGCAAACAAGTCACTAGCTGCAGGCTAGTTATATTTTCAATAGCGAGACAGTTGTGCCCAAGACTAGCCACCAAGCATCTTTGGCTAGGCTAGGGTTGCCTTTTGGATGGCCTGCATGGATTATTTAAATTATTTTTAAATTAATTTGCAAAGCTATGATAAAAGGCTATAGCTGTAGCTTTCCACCCTCCCACCACCCTTCCATCAACCCCACGCCCACAATCCTGACAGGTCTAACGAGGAATGGCTAGGACATCTGGGAAGTGAGGATTCAGACGTGAATGGTCATGAGCAGAGGGTTTCAGATGCTAAGGCAACAGGGAAACAGAGACATGCTTATGGACGTCAACTTCACCTCGTAGAGGGCCACAAGCGAGGGTGGGGTGGAGGGAGGGGAAGAGAACTTACATGGCAGGGAAGGTGACTGGACTCAGGTTTATGTCACAAAACAAAAAGAGCCACGACAGTGGGCTTACTTGCGGAAGTATATACAAGTGAACTGGGGGCACTGTACATGGAGGATCCCTCCTGGTTTGCCTGGCACAACAGGACCGTGCCTACGAAAGAGAGAGAGAGACGGTATCTGGTTTGGGAACAGGCACACTACACCTGAGTGATCACGCGAACGAGAAAGGCAGAGAAATGAAAACACAGCCACATTCCCGAGCGCACGACGGGGACACCCGAGGAAGCCCCCTGCCTTAGCCGAGGGAATCAGGGGAAGCCCACCCCCCGGCCCACCAAGCACATGTCATGACTTTCACGTGGGGTTGAGTAGCGGAGGCTGGCTGCCCCAGGGCCCGGATTCAGATCAGGAACAGAAGCAGCATGGCACACTGAAAAGGGAACTTGGGGAACGTCAGAGAGAACTAGATAGTATGCCTGACTCAACACCACTTTGCTGTGTGATCTTGGGAAGTCGCTGTACCTCTCTGTGCCTCAGCATTGTCATCTGGAAAACAGGGGTAAATATACCTACCTCCAAAAAGGGTTGTGAATTGTATGGCTGGAGATGCCCCCAAGGCAGGGGCTGGCACATAATAACCACTCCATGGAGAGCATATGCACTGACAGGTTAAGAGAAAATGTTTCCTCCCCTGTACTTTTAGTCTTTCCAAATTTGTTCTTCAGAGGAAGAACAGAAGGCAGGGAAGAGATAAATGCAACTTTTGCCATCCCTGGGACCCACCCTGGACCCACGCTGGGTTCAACAGCCTTTGGCTTCTGCGCTTCTGGTTTCTTCCCGAAAGCTCTCCGCCTTCCAGCTGCAGAGGTTGCTTAACTAGCCCTGCAGACTGCGGCTGCCTGGCAGTGATGACTCCTCTGGATCTAAAGCAGAGGGCACTGGGCTCATCCTTGCAATGTGGAATTTTACAGTGGCAAGTAACAGTGAAGTCCTGAGATCCCTCCTCAATCTGTGACACGTTTTGAATCACCACCCGCTCCAGGGATGACCAGGATCAGGAACCTTCAGGGTATCAATTCTACCCCCCTGCTGCCACAAAACTCAAACTCAAGGGCTTTGAAAAGGACCAGAGAGACTTTGGAGGACTTTGAAGCCCATTACCAGTGATGGAAATGTCTCCCTGCAGTTTCTGGTCACTTCCCTGGCTGGGAAAGGTCATCCCCCCGCCATTGCCACCACTGGAAAGCAATCACCCATGAAACGAAGCATGACTTGCAAGTGCACCCCCAGGAACAGGAACGGCAAACTTTTCTACGTCCTTGCAGACTTGCCCTAGGGCATAATTCCACTGTCCTTTTGTATCCTCCACAAGATCGACTGAAGTGTGGCTGAAACTTCAAAAGTGAGTGGGGTTCCAGCAAATAGAGGGACTACACTGTGACACGACTCTACCGATGTCCTCTCCTGACCTGCACTCCACCCTCAGGTACTGAGCCAAACAGATGGATCACGTGAGGAGGTCTGAAAAGCCTTCCCCAAATTCCTCTTCCACCCTCTGTTCCCTGTGCTTTTCTAGATTAGTACTTTATTTGCAGGTAAAACAAAGATTCTATTAAAATTCCTAACCCATCTCACCCTTCCCCTATCATCAGGTCTGACAACTCTACTCTTCTACAAGAAAAAGTCATTCACGGACAGACTTCTACCTGAAGGAACGGTCCCTGGTCCTTCTCACATTTGCTCTAGTATCCCAAGCTCATAGCTGGAGAAGAGCCACCCAACCCTAAAATATCCCCGGACTAAGGGTGAAATTAATGGACCTTCTCTTGGTAGTAAACACATTAAGAGTCTAGATGGGCCTCCGTCAGGATCAACCTTTGCTAAACTGATAGTTCTTTTTCTTCTTCACTTAAAAACAGTTTATCACAACATATAAGATGAGCCTTGACATGGTCTAATTTCTCCGGAGTAGGTATTTCCAGTTTTAGCAGGTAACTGGCATAGTAATGGAGATTAATAGCAAACAAACCAAAGCCTAGATGACAGAGGCTGGGATCTAAAACCAACCAATGGGAGGCAAGCTACCCCACAAAAGATACGCAGTACCCCCTGCAATGAGTACTCTTTATCACTAAGTACTCATGTGACTCTGTAGAGGTCATCTGCATGCTTTTGCTCATTGCTAGAAATCTTAGAGAGAAATTAATATTCCTATAGAATATGCAGAGAACTACCAAGTCAGCGTCTTGTAGGGTGGGACCCCGGCAGGTGGATTTTGAGACAGCCCTCCAACTGTTCTCTCCTGCCCACCCCTGGTTAAAAAACATGTTTGAAATAAGATCTGAAGTTTCTTGGGGTACTTACGTTTCAAAGGAAAAAAATATCTAACTGTAGCAAAAACACATCCAGAAGGACATTTCAGTATTGTACAGTTAAAACCCTTGGGCCAATTTTCAATATCTTCAATGCAATTTATGGAATTCCACTGGGACACAACACAGATTCCATCTAGAAAGCTAAACTCTGGCAGGGCATAATGAAGCTTCCCTAATTTTTCTTATCCTGTGGATCCTAAGAAACTGAAGGAACTCATTTGGATGCTTTCTTATAGCAAAACAAAAAAGAAAAAAAATCTTTATGCAATGATTTTGACCTTTGTAAAACAAAATCTATGCCTTTACAGGACTTGGTTTTTATTTTCCCTAAAAACATCCTTCAATTTAATTTGTAAATACTTACTGTGCATTCCCTTAGTACTTTGTGACCTTTTCTTAAAAGGAAGCTTTGAATTCAACAAAAGCATACAATACTATAACCTCTACGCTTTTTGGGGGCATGGACAGGTAATGTGGGTTTCTTCTAAAAAGTCAGTCAAATAGATAATAGGGTAAATACAGCAGTATGAAGAGTACTTGCAAGGTCAGTCAAAGCACTTCCCAATACAGCATCAACATAGCTTTTCAATGAGTCCCCTGAATTGGGTCTTCTGTCTTCCCCCAGCCCCCCACATAGACCACCCAGCTCAAACTACCATGAACTATCATCTGTAACCATGGTGACATCCTGCACTTCTTAGACTTCTATATCTTTGCTTATTAAATGCCTTAAAATTTAAGGATGGCAAGTAGGTTCAATTGATACCAGTCTCTACTCATCCCTTAGCCAGGGTAGACATTATCAATTTCAATATGATCCTTTCTTATTGGCCTGGAATCCTCAGAATCATTCTCAACACAGCTACTAGGCAATTACTATCATTTGTTAGAGTAGGTGAAGGGGATGAAACCTCCCTCCCATTCCTGCTCTTAGTGTTAGGTTAAACCATATGAAATGGACATTTTTATGTCAAATAGGGTTGAATACTGGCAATTTTATGTGGTTCAACTTAAAAAAAAAAAAAAGTGGCTTCCCCTATCTCCCTTCTGTACGGTTTGAAAGTGACCTCCTCTCCCCCAAGTCCCCAGGTTAGAATTAATTACTCTCTCGTATGCTCCTATCATACATTTAAAAAACGTCTCCCTGGTAGATCCTTTGTCATGCTGTATTACAATTTTCTATTTACATATTGGTCTTCTTAGCTACACAAGCTCCCTGGGGCAGAGCCAAATCATACTCATCTTTTTATCCTCAGCACCTGGCAAAATACCTGGTCCTTGGAGGGATTAATGAATAGTATTGAATTATAATACATCTTTAAAGAACTCTCCCTTTCTATTTTCTTTGCTAAAGATAGTGCTTGAATTTCCAACCAACCCTTCTTGAGGGTGCCTCCTTCTGCGTGCTGTTTCCAGCTGGAAGGATGCATGCCGAAAGTTCACATATATTTACAAGCTACCTCTAAGATAGTCACTCTGTTGTCTCGTTTCCTGGTTCTTTTAAGGTTGACTCATCCACTTTAACATGAAACCTGGGCGGCCTAGCGATCCATTTCCTGGACTGCTGATGACTCTATCAGCAACTGGCAGAGACCGGGCTCCACGTGGCAGACCTCAATCTCGAAATAATCAAAGCCTCTCCCAAAGCCTGACAGACTCACTTGCTTACAGTGCAACAATCACCCACATCCCACATTCTGGCAAGATGTCCACACAGCCACTCTCAAGCAGGATCTGGAATCCTCCAGCTGGGAAAGAGGAAACTTGGGTCAGTGTCTTAGATGGAGCAGCAAAACCCTTTCTGCCTCACCTGGAGACTCCCTGCAGTGTAGGGGATCATTTCTGGCCCCTGAAGGCACAGGGAGAAGCTAGAAGGGACATTCCTTATCACAGATAGGAAGGAGGAAGTGTCTAACTTTTCTACTCTGCTCCCAACCCTGAGGAAATTGGACTCAAACGAACAATGGTGCAGGTTCACACCTCCGTGCCTTTGCACTGGCTGTTTGTTCTCCCGGAAGCCCTTTTCCCTCACCCTGGACAACTCCCTTTTGGACTCGGCTCTGGTTTTTCCTTCTCCCAGAACCTGGGGGTCTATTTCTCTCCACCTGACCAGTCAGCTTCCTTCCTCTGCTTCTCTAGATTATGTTGTAATAATCTATTTAATCTATGTCTTCCCCACTGAAGCGACTGATTGCAAGAGGTTGGGAATCATATCTTCCTGATCTTCCCATCCCCATGGTTCCAGGAGGGCTAAGAGGCAGGAAGCAGCAGGAGAGAGAAATGAGAGGGTTTCTGACAGGCAGCTGAGTCACCCTTTCAAGAAAGAAAATTAGAATGGAGGACGGGAAGGAGGAATAGAGAGAGTGTTTCGCATGTCTGCCCCTTCTGTTTTAGTATCAGATGGGTACAGGTGAAGCTGGCACACTGGTGAAGAGCTAAGCTCTTTCCTGCATAATTTCTGGATTCGAAAAAAAGAAAAAAAAGGCAAAGGAACATTCCAATTGCCTGCCAAGTTGGAGTGGCCGATTTGTTTCATTAGTCCCAAGATTACAATGGACTAGGAAAATCGGAGAAGGATGCTCTCATCTCTATGAAAATGCGAAAAACAAACAAAGACAGAAAGAACAATAACAAAACTTGACAAAGTATCTAAAATCCAATGGAGATTCTGGGGCACCTATTTGGGAAGGTTCTGTGTGTGGCATGTGTTGTTTGTACCCCTACACACCTCTACTCTGTGCTGGCCCTGCGTCACATGAAAACGGAGCTCTCTGCTGGGGTCTGGCTTTCCTGCTGTTACTCTACCTAGGAAAGGAGCTGGGAAGAGGGCTGAGGGGATAACACTACAGGACAGTGGCTGAGTGAGTGCAAGAGGCCTTTCTCTAGCTCTCAGCTAGGAAAAGATGGGGCTCTGATACCATCACTCATTCAGCCGGTGTTTACCGGCATCTACCACATACCAGGCACTGTGCTGGGCTCTGGGGCACATTTGCTGAACTCCCTGTGCTTTTCAAAACAATAAGATGCTGTCTTTTTTAGTATTAATATGCCCAGGAACAAATATATCCAAGAAAAGGAATAAAGGAATGATTCTAAATATCAACCCTTCACGATTAGTTACATGGCTGAGATAAATAAAATTAAAAAGTTATTTTAGAATAATTTTTATTAGCTATAACCTTTATGGCTTTGGCAAAAAAAAATTATTCCATACTTCTGCTATAGATTGCTGTGCTAACTTTAAAAAGATCAGCAGTAATAGTAATCAATGCTAGAAATAACATTTTGACTTTATATAGAAAAGAAAAAAAGTTTTATGCAATATTTGCCAAAGAATGTTTACACTGCATCTGTTGCTTCTTAATAAGAGAGGTCTGATAGTAATTGTCCTTCTTCACAGGTGGAAAAAAAGAGGAACAGAACAACCATGGCTTTTTCTAAAAGTCTTATTATCAACCAGAGACAAATGCTATAGGAAAAACAAGCTATTTGGGTTCCTAATCCATTATTCACTTTATCAATGACTCCTTCCTGCTGCATTATAGAATAATTTTTAAATCTTTTTTAAAAAACAGAATAAAAATAGGAAGATGGTCATGACCGAGAGAACTATGAATTGGTAAGAAATAGACACTTTGCTGAAACAGAAACCCACACACTCCTATCTTATCGGAGCTGTACTTTAAGAAACGGGCTGGCGGTGACCCAGGGTTCTCAATCCCTGGTTGTTTCCCCAAATCACCTGCATTTGCAAAATTTCTTGGAGACCTTGTTCAACGTAGGCTTCTGGACCCCTACCCTGGTATCTATGATTCTGCAGGTCTGGAGTGGAGTTTAGAATCCCATGCAATGAAGGGACCCACCTATGCTTTGAGAAATGCTGAAGAGTTAAGTTACCCAAATCTCAAGGCTGTGAATTTCTGCCCTTCCTTAAGTTGGAAGTCTCCAAACCATTGTGAGAGTTTAGGAATCACCTTGAGAGAAGATGCAATGGTCAACCTTCCAGGCTCCACACCTAAAGAATCTGATTCCGCTGTTCAGAAATTTACATTTCTCATCAGAGACCGGAACATCCTACTGTTTTATGGGTGTGCCCTTTGAGAAACCCAGGCCTAAGGCTGTCTCCGCATATTTAGGAGAAAAGCAATTCTGCAGACAGAGAGGTAGAATCTATTTATTTGTTGTCCTTACTATTTTTTTTCATTGATGGATTGTGTCTTTGCTTTGCAGCATTCTAAACAAAAATAGTAATTCACTTCTAGCCCGAGCTACTCTCTTGAATTCTCCGGAAGCACACTGGTAAAGACAGAACACAACATCACCAATTGCATAATCCTAGAGCGGTCACTCTTGGTCCCCCATCAGAAGACGACACGCATTCCTGCCCTACTGTTCTGGGCTGAATTGAAAAATCCATGTGTTGAAGTCCTAACGCCCCAGTACCTCAGAATGTGACTTTATTTGGAGAGAGGGTATTTAAATGAAGTCCTATGGGTGGGTCCTAATCCAATATGACTAGTGTCCTTTTAAGAGGAGGAGATTAGGACACAGTCTCAGATGCAAGATCATGTGAAGATGCAGAGAAAAGATGGCCCAGCCAAGGAGAGAGGACTCAGAAGAAACCACCCCTGCTCATACCCTGATCTAGGACTTCTAGACTCTAGAATTGTGAGAAATAAATTTCTATTGTTTAAGACACCTAGTCTGTAGTACTTTGTTAAGGCAGCCCCAGCAAACGAATACACCTATCTCATAACAAACCCCGCCTCGAGGATGGTAGAGGCATTAGGCATGAGGGTCCCCTGTGAACTGTCCCACAAACCTCAAACTTCTGTCAGACTCAGAAGCCTGGGAGGTCGCTATGAGAACCCTGCCAGTGGAGGTTACTGCTTCCAATTGATAAATCTATCCAAAATGTATCCAGAGCCCCAGTGGGCTGAGAATTCTTTTGCAGTTACGCATTTTTGAACATCAGACTAGCGCCGAGCTAATCCATGTAAGAATATTTTCGTGGTTAATCCCTAATGCTTTTATGCCAGCCAGAAAGACGAGCTTCTCTGAAATGTTACAGTAGAGTTTTAAGCACAGGGATATTTCCATTTAGGCACAGATGTTATTAAAAAAAAAATGTTGTATGTATGTTTAGTTCTTATAAATCAAATCGTGTTTTAATTGTACCAAGGGATTTCCATAATTAAAGGAGCCCTGAAGCAAATCAGTCTATAGTGCAAGTAATCCCTCACTCCAGTTTATTTTTGTAAGTTTTGGTTTTCATGATATTCCAAAAGAAATATCTCAGTTCTTGTTTTTTATTTATTCTTTCACTTTTTATTTTAACATGACTTCAGACTGTACTGAAAAGTTGCAAGAACAGTACAAAGAATTTCTGTACAACTTTCTCCCTGATTATTTATTATGTAAAAATTTTAATGACTCACTTGAACTTTTCGCTTATTCTCCTGCCTCCAAAATTTAGGCTAATAGTGGCTTTGACAGAAAATATTTAATTAACTCAAGATGATAATAAACATAACAATTCCGAAAATTTTTTACTAAAGACCTGAGAACTTCTAGGCAACCCTCACAACCTTCACTTGGATAGTCACCTACTCCTAACAATGCTATAAGACATACCATTATTGCACCCATGTAACAGACTAGGGTATTGAGACATAGAGAACTTTAGGATCTTGCCTAAGGTCAAATAGATCTTGTGGTGCTGAGTGTAAATCATACCAACTAGATTCCTGGACCCATGGTTTTTAAAATAATCTGCATCGGGTGCTGGCAAACTATAGCCTTTTGGCTAAATCCTGCTCACCGCCTATTTTTGTATGGCCTGTGAACGAAGAATAGCTTTTACATTTTTAAATGGTTGGAAAAAAATCAATAGAATAACATTTGGTGACCAATGAAAATTATATGAAACTCAACTTTGTTTGTATAAATAAAGTTTTATTGGAACACATTCATTTACGTGTTGTGTATGGCTCCTTTTCTGCTACAGTGACAGAGCTGACGAGTTGCTACAGAGACCTTATGGCCTGCAAGGGCTAAAATTTTTGCTATCTGGCTCTTTACAGACAAAGTTTGCTGACCAATGTTCCAATGTCCCCTCACCGTTTGGAACAATACTAATAGGAATTGTCTTTTAGCGCACCATTAGCCCTTCTCCAGGGAGCTGGCACTAAATATTTTGGAGAGCATAATAATTCATTTTATTTGGAGGGTTTATAATTCATTTTACCAATATTTATCCCCAAATTAATTTTATTTCAGTTTTGCTAAAAACAACTAAAATTTTTTGAAGACATGTTTCCAAAAATTATCTGCTCAAAATTTCTTTTGAATTCATTGTTGTTCAAAACAAAACAATCAGAAAAACTGTTCCAGAGGGTATTTGTAGAGGTCTAGCAATTCAGCCACAACAAAGACAATGGAAATAAGTTTTATCTCCTAATGTGTTTGTCTTTCAAGGTCATGAATGTCAACATACAGATAAGGCTATACTGGGGCCTTGTTTATAAAACTCCATGCTCTGAGTCACCTGCAGACTCTTAAATGCAGACTCTTATCTAGTAGGTCTGGGGTTGGGCCTGAGATTTTGCATTTCTAGTAAACTTCTGGGGGACACTATGCGGTGACAACTGTGAACTGCTAGGGTCTACATAAGCAGCCTCAAGGACAGTGAATGCTAATGAGAGTGCCCATGAAGGTGGCACTGGGTTTCAGGTACTGTACCAGGTATGCTCTCCATGTAGTATAATTTTTTTTTTCCTTAACAAACCCAAAAAGAAATTAATGCTCAGAGAGAAAAAACAAATATAAGAAAACTCTGAAATTTGAGCCAGCGTTGTCTGACTCCAAAGCTCAGACTCCGGAAGTTACATCTGCTCATCAATGGTGACACTTGTTCCCAAGTTGATTAAACACACTCTCCCACACGGGGGATGATCAACATCCACTATTCCCATTTCGGCTAAGCCGCATCTAAGAATTCTGAAGCTGCCTTTTCTGGCTGGAACACCTGACTCTTCCAAGCTAAAGATTTTAGCTAGAACCTCCTGATCATGTTTAAAAATCTGCAAAAGGGTTTAAATCCAATTAAGAAAGCCTCTGGGCAGAATGTACCTTCTATAGATAAA
>NW_012148285.1:5574136-5575876 GCF_000956105.1 Propithecus coquereli | reverse complement strand
ACCCAGAAGGCCTCCTTCACGCTCTTTCTCATCTTCTCTAGCGTAAGAGCCTCTACGATGCTATAAGAGCCTGAAAAGCCATCCAGAGAGGCTTTCCCCTGTGGTTATTGTCACGTCTCTTATATTTCACGTACTATCACAGACTCCATCTTAGGAGGGACTGGGTATATTTGTGGAATGGAGGGAGAGATGCATCTTGAACTGCCTTTCCAAGCCTTCTCAGATGAGGTTTAAAATCTTGACCGCTCTGTTTCAGTGAGAGTGGAAAACATACTTCACCTCTGAACCTCTCAAAGAGTAATCAGATAAAGTTGTTTCAGTGTGACTCCCACAATGCGCACACTCACACACACACACTCTCCCCCTCCCCCGTGCTACAGCCTGAAAGCAAAAAGAATATTTCAGCTGGCAAAAATTATTTCCCAAAACGACAGAGAACTAATACGGAGGGTTTCAATCTTCACAATACCACGTGTGCCTCAAACAAACACTGGAAACATACAAATAGGTTTGTTTTTTTCTTCAGAGGAAATATCAGTGATATCGGGGTGCTCGTGTTTTCGAACGATACCGGGTTTAATACAATGATGAGTGTGCATTGATTAACCTTTGTGTCAGATTTAAATGCATCACCCATTAACTAATTTAATCTCCCA
This sequence comes from Propithecus coquereli, assembly GCF_000956105.1. Classification (NCBI taxonomy): domain Eukaryota; kingdom Metazoa; phylum Chordata; class Mammalia; order Primates; family Indriidae; genus Propithecus; species Propithecus coquereli. The sequence goes on along the minus strand of NW_012148285.1, from coordinate 5,575,220 downwards.
ACAAAATAACACCCGTTGGCATTATTCTTTGAATAATCCTTGTTTAGTTTCCATAATGGTATACAGTTTAATGAAAAACTCATTAGAATGTAGCATACGGCATAATTAATTCTGGCTGGTTCTTTTGGTGTAAATAGCTAATGCAGATGCTGAATTCCATTTTCCACTGGCTTTATTAATTTTTCATAAACCAATATTTCGACTGTAATGGGTTGTAACTGTTCCATAGAAGTTCTAGAAATGCATTAACTGTCATCAGCGTAGTTACTCTAAGTAGGATTTTGCCATTTGCGGAGTGGATTCTTCAATACCACATTTTCAAAAGACGACAGGACGGCTTTGTTTTATATTCAGAGAATGAGTATCTACAAATATTTAAGAGAAAGGGTATTAAACGCTATTTGGCCAATTTGTCTCTATTTACATACCAACTTAATTGATTGGGGGAATAACAGTGAACTGTAAGTTTTGAAAAGGACATTAAAAGAGGAAGCCAAAATCTTTAACTAAATGGTTTAGAATGGCGTGATCACACAAGTTAGAAAACGTTAAAAGAAATCAAATCACCTGAGGTTTGAATCTCTGGTAATTTACTTTTCCAGGAAAAGATTTAGACAAAACCAGAAAACAGGTTTCACAAGAATCTTTGGGTTGGGCACCAGTTTCGTAAACAAGGACCCAATGCCAAGCGTGGTTGAGCAGATGGTGGTATGGTCCTAATTCTTCCGGCCATCAGGGCTTAACCCACATATATAGCAAAAGACTTTATGGTGTTAGTTGCTGTGAATGTAGATACAGGTGCTGACTCACCACCAGACACTTGTGCGTATTTATTTTTATTTTTTGTTATTTTTAATATGGCTTTCAATTATTCAAAGATAAATTCCAGATTTCAGATTCCTTTATATAAAATGTTCAGGTCTTTCGCAACCTTTCTCTAAAAGGTATCCTATGATATCAACAGAACAATATGTCTCAGCCTTTGGCGGGGCGGGGGGCAGGAAAAACAAAAACCTTAACTTGGCTCAGAAGTTCCCACCAGTAGGTAGCAGGTGAAGAGCAAGCACCTTTTTTTTTTTTTTTT
>NW_012148285.1:5569465-5572954 GCF_000956105.1 Propithecus coquereli | reverse complement strand
TTTTTGTATGCCTGAGGCCTTGGGCGGTACCTTACCAGTCTGATCAGATGGTCTATGGTAACAATGTGATTTATGGTAAATGCCTGTTTTTTCCAGGGGTCTAAGGTTTGAGAGTTGAGGTGAGTCACGCAGGCACAGCATGCCTATGTGATGGACCCCCAATAAAAACACTGGACACCAAGGCTCAGGGGGGCTTTGCTGGTTGATAACACTTTGTGTGTTGTCACACGCCATTGTGGGGGAAATTAAGCACATCTCTAACTCCACTGGGAGAGGAAGCTTTTGCCTGGTTTCTCCTAGATGTCACCCCATGCGTTTTTCCCTTTGCTGATTTTTCATCTGTATCCTTTTGTTGTAATGCACCCTAACTGTGAGTATCACAGCTCTTGTGAGTCCAGTAAGTCCCTCTAGTCAATCATTGAGCCCAAGTGTGGTCTTGGGGACTTCCGGCACAGCTGTTTGTGTTTTTCCCTTCTGGAGTCAAAAAATCACAATGTAATTCCCAGAAGAGGAAACATCACTCTCTTTAAATTCTTTGGCTGCCATTGAGAACTGCTGCTGCTCATACATCACTAGTAGTAGCAACTGGTAGGGCAAGAGAGTTGTTAAGATATTTGGTGCATAGGTGATATCTTTAAGATGCTTCCATTAGGACATTTTGGGATAGATAATTATTTAGTGGTGGGGGACTGTCCTATGCATTGTAGGACATTCTGCAGCATCCCTGGCCTCCATCCCCTAGATGTCAGCAGTGACCCCCTACCCCACCCCAGGATGTAACAATGAAAAAATGTTTCCAGAAATTGCTGAATGTCCCCGGGGGAAAAGTCACTCCAAGTTAAGAATGATTAATCCAAGATATTGAATTAAGTGAAGCATCTGTGGGAAATAACTTGTACGAAGAAAAGAATAGGCTTTAGAATCAAAGAGGTATGGATTCGAACCTACTCTTTAACTTTCAAAGTCAGCAACCTTGGATGACTTCACTTCCTTGGGTTTCTAATTTACCTGCAAGATGAAGGTAATGGGACTTACCCTGCAAACTTTTAATCCACATACATATGTGTCAAAGTCTGAACATGGAGTTTGGCAGACAGCAGGTAATACTAAATGCAAATGTATCTTTGTTAGTTATTATTATATACTAGTATGCGATGACCTAATGACCAGATGACACTGAGGTCATGCCCTAGATGACTTCTACCGAGGAAGCTGCATAGCAAGGTAGTGACAAACATGGACTTTAAAGTTAGGAAGAAAGGCCTTTCTATAGCAATCAGATTTTTACACATGATTTCTGTGTTTCAGGAAAGAAGATAAACTGTCCATGAAGCCCTGGTTTCATAATTTGATAATGAAGATGATGGGGTAGCATTTTCATGAGGATCTGGGGAGACACAAAGAACTCAGCCAGTGCCTGGCACAGAGTAAGCGTCCCAGGTTGGCTTATCGTTGTTGATATTTTGAATTTCTCAATATGTTGATAACAGCAGCTTAAAACTTTCCCTACAAAATTTATCCAGAGCCAGATATTCAAACCTCATCCTCCTCCCACAGCCTAGAGTTGGGGCTTCTTGTACTAGGACCACCCAGCTACCCCTTGCTTTGGTGGAAGCACCCCTCGACAGCCTTTCCATGTAATAGAAAGGAAACAAATTCATTTCGAAAATGCAGTTTTTAGCACATAAGCAAGTACTGATCTTATTTGAAGATCAAAAAACCCCACAGGCTCCATCAAAGACGAGCTGCATTCCCTCTCTGGGACACAGAAGGATGCAGATAAAAATTAAGGCCAAATGTGGGCGGAACTGGAATAAAATCTGATAAGGCAGATGGGGGAGGAGAGGGGAGAAGCAGCGTGAACTGCAACGGAGAGGGGAGGCAAAGGTAAACAGATGTACAAGATAAACTCTTTGAAGTGGAACATTTCCAGGCTGAAAATCCTTTGCTTGGGGACTTAAATCTGGACTCTACTGTTCCAGTTCACTGAAGTGCACTGTATCTGAATCTGGCAGATGTGTAAACCATACAGAACATCAGAGAGCCAAAGGTCATTGTTCCCGAGGAACTGCTCCTTATGGCCAACGCTAGAAGTTCAGTCTAGGTTGGTCCTCTGGGCCTGTATGGGAAAATCTTAGAGCCACAGGGAGGCAGGAGGGATACCTCAATATGTGCTGCTTTGAGGGGTTTGGGTGGTAGCAGGTACCTTTCAAACCCGCCTAGTACTTTTTCAGACTGCTAAGGCACTCATTCCAAACAGAGCATGCTCTAGACCTGGGAGTTCAGCAAAATCACCCCGAGTCCAATCTCAATCCAAATAAAATAAAACAAACGTGTGTCAGGAACCGCAGTTTATCACGGGTTCTAGACAATGCTATTGTATTCAAACTGCGAGAAGGAAGTTGAAAAGAGGTTCATCCAGAAGCAAGACTGAAGGTCATTCTTGTCACTGAAAGTGGATTCAGGGAGGCGGAGGTGGGAGGGATTACAGGAGGGGGAGGAAAGGCCTTCATCTACCTTCCTTTGACTGTGTCCTGAGATGAATCATGGTTCACTGTGGCCAAAGCCCAGAGAAAACCAATACCGTTGTATGAGTAATCCAAGATCAAAGACAGCTGCCCTTCTGAGAGAAGCAATTGCAGAGTGCTACATCCATCCTCTTCATTTCTCAACTTTACTGTGATCCCAACACACTGTCCCATCACCTAGCCTGGTAACGAGCCATGTGGTCCATGTCCAGGTCCTTACCGACATGGACAGAAGCAATGGAGGTGACTTTGACGATCACACTAATCTCTTATACCGGCTGTGAGGTTCTCTTACACTCATCATCTTATCTGACCCTCCTAGCAACCCCAAGGCGAGCTTGTTTCAAGATCTGACCATCACCTTTCAAATGTAACTTTGCAGTCGGGCATGCCTTGTTTTTAGAACATCTTTTTTTTTTTTTCCCCTCTCAAAACCAGAAATTTTTATTTTCTGGAGGAGTATCTATTTAGGACCTCCTTATTCCTTCCAAAAACCTGCTAATAATAGTGTGTCAATAGGAATGTGGATCATCATCATCTTCAAGGTTTTCAAGTTGACATATTCTGTTATCTCTTTACTTGTGACTTTAATTGCACGTTTCTTATCCTCAGGACCTGTGTCTTAGATCTGCATTTCATTAGATCTTTTTCCTTTCCCTATTGATTGTGTCTCATGGAGTAATTTAACTCAATTCCAATTTTCCTTTGCAGGCGGGGTGCTCTCCATCCATGGAAGTGAGTTATGGGTGTTCAAGTGGTGCATCTTATGAATCTTGTTAAGCTTTGCCGCCGTATAACCCCACTGATGGAATATTTAATCACAGAAATGAGTTGGCAGATATGATATACAACGTGGGTGAGCTTTGCAGTGTGCATCTTAACTGGCAATTGGGAAACAGATAAATCTGCCATGTGTCAGTACCATGCCGACAACTTTGTATAACCTTCTGTTATTTATTTT
>NW_012148285.1:5567469-5569105 GCF_000956105.1 Propithecus coquereli | reverse complement strand
TTGGTCTTGAACTCCTGGCCTTGAGTGATACTCCTGCCTTGGCCTCCCAGAGTGCTGGGATTACAGGTGTGAGCCACTGCAGTGGCCTTTTTTTATTATTATTATTATTTTTGTTTTATCAATCATTTGTCTTAAGAATAAGCCTCAAGGAGTATGATGATGATTAGGCTTAGGAAAAATAATCAATGCTGTTTAGCTTTATAGAAAAACGCTTGTCTCTCTTTGGAGAAGATTTATATATGTTCATGGGATATGCTGATTTATGTATATCTGCTCTGGAGATCCACACTGGATAAGCATTTAAAAGACTTCTTACAAGTATGACTTGATAAGAATTCAAAAAAAAACATCCAAAACGAAAGACCTTGTATGAGAGCTTTCTAAATGCTTCTCTCGGCATGTGTGTTGAGAGGGAGAGAGAATGTCATAATTTATCAAAGCAAATTAATACCGTTCGGCTAGTAATTAAAGGTCCTCATTAAGAGGTGCAATGGATCTCCCCACCCCCATCCTGCGTTAGCAATAAAAATGCACTCGGGGCGTCCAAAGGTTATATACGAAAATCAATAACTTGCCATTTTATAATTAAAAGAGAAAATAAATGTTAGGGAAAAGTGCACTAAATTAGGAAAATTACCTTTAGGAAAGATTGAAAATATTGATTTTAATTTACAAAATATGTGAACTTTTCATGCCCCATTCTGAGAGACAATTGAAGGCTGGGTAGTTAATTCTGCATAAGCTTCAGAAAAATCAATAATTATACTATGGGGATATTATGAAATGTGTCATTAACACAAAATCTTATATATAGAAGTGACTGATAAGTCTGGCTTCCTCTCTTAAGCAGATACAAGGCTGGCCTGCTGAATTCCCAAAGCTAATCCATGACAAGGTCTTCATTTCAGCTTTGAGGCACACTCAAAATCGCAAGGTACATCCACATTATTTTTATAGCTGGGGACATTTTAAAAGCCTCATAAATTCTTAATTATGGATATGTACATGGATGATACTAATAATTATACCTGGATATGGAAGTTAATGCTTTCTACATATATATCTTTGCATACGTCCATTCCATAGACACAGGTGCCTAATACTTTTCACTTAAGTCAGCTGGATTCGAATATTTCAAAGGAATCACTCTGGAGCATGGAAATTGCAGCCACATTTGCCCACATTTCTGAATATCATGAACTCTGTCTACCCACATACACAAATACACAGGTGAAAGGAGAAAACATCAGGTTATTTGGGATAATCCAGAAATTTGCAGCACGAAACACAGATACTCAGATTTCTCAAGTAACATTTACTTTCCCATGCCCTGTTTTTTTAGACTTAAGTTTGCTACCACAGCTCACAGAAATAATTTTGTTGTTGTTGTTGTTCGAGCTCCTTTAAAGCCTCCTCTTACAGAACCAACTAATACACACGAATATGGTGGTGGTGGTTGGAATAATTCAGAATGATTACTTCTCTTCTTTAATTTGACTGGTTACGACACAGAGAAGTAGCACGATCCTAGGGCACAGTCGATAGGAATTATGGCTTTTACTATTTATTTTTAAAAATGAAGAAACATATATTGCCTTTGCCCCACCCAAGTATAAAAATGCAAAAAAATAAAATA
>NW_012148285.1:5556013-5567354 GCF_000956105.1 Propithecus coquereli | reverse complement strand
ATTTTATACTTTGATTTCCTCATATGGAACACTGCCATGAGGATGAAATACAATAATTCATGTAAGTGCTTAGAACAGTGTCTTGCCCATAGAACGTATCCAGTAAATACTAACCACTGTTATAACTTACTCTCTTATTATAACCTAATAGTCTAACTTCTGAGGCTGAGCCCTGGGCTAATCTGAATGGCTGCTGTGATGCTCTAAAAGTCACGCAGATTAATTTATTCTTGTATGTATAAGTCCATCCGAACTGTTTCCCCTGTCGCCATGTCCTCTTAGACACCCACAGATATGCATGTGGCTTTGAAAAGCACACTGAAGAAGACATTTGGTGTTTCCCTGGCAGGGAGAGCCAAGATGCCCAGCAAGTATACTCTATCACGCAGGACCAGAAAAAGGCACTTTCCTCTCTCTCTACCACAATCCACACATCTACACTCTACCCCCCCACACGGAGACGTCTTGCTTCTTGTTCCCATTATTTTGGGGAGAAAACACGCACCCAGGTGTGTGCACACGCCCATGCACACACGCAGAGAATCTGCCACTTCTGTGGTCTGGGACTCCACCTCATAGGCAATGCCTGCAGGACCATGGAGGCTGCCAGCTGGCTTTTCTCTTTCCCCATTTGGGGGATTTCATTTCCTTGCAGCTTTTCATAAGAATGTACCCCAACAAAACCTTCTAGTTCCATATGCCCCCTGAACAGACTGCCACAGTCCCTGATCCTAGCATTTAACTCCCCACTAAATGAACATGCTGAAAACCGAAGGACTGGTCCTCTCGTGAATGAAGAAAAGCATCTCTTAGTCTAATATTACAGTACACTCACAATTCAGCAGAATCAGCTCTCAGCTCATTTTCCTTTCACGGCAGAGAGGCAAAACATTAACTTATTCATTTTTATTTATCAAACGTTTACATGCTGCTAGCTAGGAACCACACACTCTTCGTATATTAACCCATTGAATTCTAATAAAAACCTTTGATTTTGTTATTATCATCATCCCCATTTAACAGATGAAGAAACTGAGGCACAGAGAGGTTAAGTAACTTGCCCAGAGTCACACTGCTGGTGAGTAGGGGAGCCAGGATTTGAACCTGGGCTGTCTGGGTACAGCTTCCACGTTCCTCACTCTGCTGTGTGTACTGTCAGGATGTGGGATCCACAATATAATGATGGAGAGCCTTATTGCTAAGTCTCTCCACTCCCATGACAGTCCACACAGTTATTCTGCAGTGATAGAAACCCTGGACTTAACTCAGGCTCCTGATTAGACTCTCACGTGAAGAACGACTACAAACATTGCCTGCCAGATACCCAGAACTCAGGTATCCCATTGCTCCTTCTGATTTATCAAATCCAAAATATTTTTATCAAAATTAAAATTTGGTTACCGTACTAGAGAAGCTAAGTTTCCTGTGTTCCTTTCTCATCTGTGAGGGTTGATACTTAGTAACTTTCTCATCTACTAGGGTTGATACTTAGTATCTTTCTCATCTGTGAGGGTCGATAGTATCTTTCTCATCTACTAGGGTTGATACTTAGTATCAGGAAAATGACAAAAGTCAGGCATCCTAGGAAGAAACAAAGCAAGGGATGCGACTTACTGTCAAGAGGTCACTAAGTGAGCGGCTCTAGATCAACTGGCTATTTATTTCTCCTTACTTAAAAGCAAGAGCCACATCAAAGAACGACTCCTTTTCTATACCCATGTGGCAAATCTCCTGCTAAGGGTCTAGGTGTTCAATGCAGCTTTGATAACGAGCAAGGAGACACAGGCAGTAGTGACAGGCCAGGCTCAGGATGTCAAAACGTGAAATCTCAGCCACTGTCACTTCTGGGTCACACTCTACCAAAATTTGGTGACCGAGTTTTTTTCTAAGAGTGGATTTCCCAGTTTAGGGGTAGCTGGAGCTTAGGCAGGGAAGGGTGAGGAGAGAGACATATCCCTGAAGGCAAAGTAGAGAGAAATGGGATTGCTAAGGGAAATTAATTAATGGAGAACGAAAGACAACTTAATTTTTTTTAGTTTTCTAAACAGGCCTTCTTTTGGCAATTCCAAATCACTGCCACATTAATGTAAAATAATTAAGCCAACTCTCTGCTTTGCCATGAAAAAGAAAATGCAACCCCAAATGGAAATGTATGGCTAAAAGACACATTCAGGCACACTGAAATAAAATGGGCATGAACAGCTCTCCATTTGTTCAATAGGCTATTGAACAAAGTCTCAATGCTTTTTTAAGGCAAAATCAATGTGAAATGTCACAGGGAGCGGTGGCTCCACGCTTATCCCGCAACATAACTTACACGATTCCCCTTTAAATTTTAAAGTGTTTTAAACATTCTTGGTTTTGCCCAAAGAAATCATTCAGAACTTGTTAGGATAGGAATTCACTTGGTTCAGATTATTTTACAAAACCCATTCTTTCTCAGCAGGCAAAGCACATTTAGGAAAGACCAAAAAGACGTCGTGCAAAGAGAAACTCGTTACCTGCATAGAATTCAGGACTGTAGACTGCACCCACAACTGGATTCAATTTCCAGCCTTAAAACAAATATACAAAAACATTATTATCACGTTTGATTCAACAACTTATAATCATTGCAAACTAACTGCAAATAAAACGAGCTAAAGTATTTTATTTTCTGTGGGGTTTTTTTTTTTTTTTTGTATTTTAAAATGTACAGTACATGCAGTTTGGGCATGCATAAAAATATTTGAAAATGACACATAAAAATGGATTTATGCCCCTCTTTGATTTTTTGCCAATGCAAGTTAATGGAATGGAAACTACTGACCAGCTACAGGTGAACCTTTTGAAAAGACGTGGTAATTAATTTTCTACCATATAAATATATTTTAGAGCCATTATAATAATTTCCATTTTTATCTTATTTCATATATCACTGCTAAATGACCCATCATGTCCCTTTAAGTTCACAAACACTTGAAAGCTTGCATAAACAAAATTTTTTGCAGCAAACATACTCTAAAAATTGTCATTCCTAATTATGACCCTGAAATACTAGAGAATTCCAAAGCACTTTTTGAATACCAAAGAAAATTATATATTATGCCCTAGAGATTTAGTGTGGAATACATTTTAATGTATTCAAGAACCATAAAAAAATCTTAATCAATGCATGATATCTAAGGTAACTTTCAAATAACCTGTATATAAGATTAATAGAATCCTGTAATTTTCCAAATGTTCTGGATGGAGAGTTTTCTGTAAAATGAGTCCAGGCCCTTTAGAAATTTTTACTCCAAAAAAGAGCATACAAGAAATTCACAAATCAGGCAGCATGCTACAGATGGGCATTATTTAGGGAACAACCTCTAGCGAATGATCACAGTTTAAGGGTGATGTGATTGTTTCCTTCTCTTATTGGTAAGTCTTTATGGAAACATCTGCAGTGGTCCCCAACCTTTTTGGCACCAGGGACCAGTTTCATGGAAGACAATTTTTCCATGGACCAGGGGTTGGGGGGGGAATGCATCACTGCCTCAGCTGCACCTCAGATCATCAGGCATTAGAGTCTCATAAGGAGTACACAACCTAGACTGCTCACATGCACAGTTTACAGTAGGGTTTGCACTCCTGTGACAATCTAATGTGCCGCTGATCTGACAGGAGGTGGAGCTTATGCAGCGATGTGATTGATGGGGAGTGGCTGTAAATACAGACGAAGCTTCATATGCTCACCTCCTCCTGTGTGGCCCAGTCCATGACCCAAGGGTTGGGGACCATAGCATTACACAATTTTTACAAGAAAGAGGAGGGCAGGTGTATTGTCCTGCCTGGGTCCTTGGGCAGAGGGTCAAATACCAAAGGTCTTTCAATAAATGTTTCTGAGAAAAGGCAACAGTAAAAGTCTGGATGTGAGGGAAGGTATTTCTGACAATGAGAACTCCCTGAAGTTTTCCCAGAAGGATGAGGTGTGACTTCCTGCCCGATCCTAAGTGACATGTCTCTGAGAACAGCTAAGAGGTATTCCTAGAATTCACTAAGGAAGAAAGAGGCTCAATATCTCAAAAGATAGGCCTTAGGATCAGTAAGATTCAGAACTTTCTAGAACTTTCTAAGGATTTTTTTTTTTTCTAAAAAATTTCAATTCTAACTTGCATAAGCTAGGTGGTTTATAGCCCCCAGGATGATCTTAGTTTAGGGTTTTTCAAATGTTGTACTTGGATTATGTGGGAGGCATGTTAATCGGTAATTCCTTGGCCCCGTTTTTTAGGTCTACAGGAAAACACATAAAATTCTGAGACTTATTGCCCCACGAGTTTCTGAAACTTCATACTGACACCTTCTTCTCTTGTATTAACCATATCTTGCCTTATAGGAATTTCTATAGTGATAGAAAAATAAAAATTATCCCAAACATTTCAGAATATATATTTTATGAATGTAGAAAATGACTTCCATTTGACTAACTAAAATTCCACAGCTTCCTAAAAAAGAAAATGCCCAATTCCTGAGGACATGGGAACTAACGTCCACATTTCAAGTAATTTGGAGTCTAAGAAAAAACAGAGCAAACCACTTGAAAATAAAGCTTCAGAAATAGTAAATATTCTCTGCCTTTCTAGTCTTTCACAGAAACCTAGAACTTGTGAACTGAATATATAGAGTCATATTAAACCAATAATTATTGAGTTATCACACCCCTTCCTCTTCTATCTGTTCCCCATCTTATACCCTGGTTAGACTCCTATCTTTTCTTAGTAATGGAGATGGTGTTTATTTCACACTTTTCAACCCAGATGTTGTTTTTTGTATATATCCTTATTACCTTCTTAAATACTTACTGTTATATACAAGGCTAGGACATGCTATTTGCTGAATGTGCCCCTATCTAATTTATGCCAACGACCTTTCATTTTCTCAAAAAAAAAAAAAAAAAAAAAAACACCCAGGTTTCTCAGAGGCATCTAAGACCGGCTAGAAATTATGTTTCTCCCATCTGCCTTTATCTTCCTCATTTGGGGTCAAGAAATCTAGCTATCTACCTACCTACCTATCTACCTACCTATTATCTATCTATACACCATCTACTGTCCGTCTCTCTCACCTGTCTGTCTGTCTAGCTACCTATCACCTGCCTGTCCATCTGTCATTTACTACCTATCTAAATCCATACATCCACCTATCTATCAACACTCCTATCATCTGTCTACCATCTACTGTTTATCTATTTACCCATCTGTCTACCTGCCCATTATCTACTAGTTTTCCAAGTCTGCCCATGGAAAACTTTCACTCAATATAAAAATAATAGAAATTAAATGACACTCTGGCTCCTCAGGAGATCCATGCCATCTCCTGTCTGCAAGTATTCATTGAGAGAGGTAATTGATAAGGTCTCCTCTATAAGAAACCCACAGGGAATCTGTGAGCTGCAAAATGAAATGGGACCGCTAGGGTCATCATGGGAACATCATGCCGGCATCGCCCTGCTTCCCATCCCTGATCCTGTCTCCTAAACTAGGCTGTCCCACTCCCACTGCAGGGGACTAAAGGCCTTTCTGAACCATGCAGCAAGCTTGGAAACCCAATTTCTACTTTCCTTTCTCTCCTGAAACTTGTCCTTCACCAATCTTCCCCCTGCAGCAAACAGTATCCCCATCTACTTGATTGCTCAAAATAAAATTCTTGATCCATAGTTCCTTGACTATTCCCTTACCCCCATACCCCATGTGCAACCCATTAGAAAATCCTGTTGGTTAAACTTTGAAAAGTTCTTCCCTCCTTCTCCACTGCCGCCATCCCAGACTAAGGCACTTCTCTCTCTGCTTGGAGAAGTTCCAGAAGAGAAATACCCTAACTCTCATCATCTCCTCTTACTCCTCCTCCCCTTCCCCCCAACCCTCTTCCAATCTATTCATAGTGGACAAAGCAATTTTTAAGAAGAAAATCAGATATATCATCCTGCTACTCAGAGTCCAGTAGCTTCCTTCTGAGCTTCCGATACACACGCATCCCTTACCCTGGTCTACAGCCCTCACAATCTAACCCTTGTCCGTTTATTCTGTGGCATTGTCGCCTTCTGTTTACAGTGACACTGGCCTTTTCATCTGTATTAAACCTCCCGAGATTATTCTATATAAGGATTTTTTGTTTCTACTGTTCCCTCTGCTTCGAAAACTCTCCCCAGCTCTTCGCAAAGTTGACTTGATGTTATTTAGGTCTCCGGTGTTTTCTCAGAACATGCTACTTAATGTCCCTTCCCCACCTCATCTTAGAATTGCTCTTTGATTCCATTCCCAGTTTTATTTTCTGCATAGCTGTTAATGCTATTTGGTTTGATATTTCTTTCTTTCTTTGCTTGCTCTTAATTGTTTTATATAGCCATCTTCCTTCGTTAAAATTAATGGTAAAGGGGACAAGATTGCTGTCCAGCATGAATTTTCCAACACCTAAACTTGTGTTTGGAAAAGAGTAGGCACTTCATAAACATTTCCTTGGTTTTACTCTAAAAGAATATAGAAACTTTTCTAATGGATTAAGTCTTTTTTGGCTGGGATTGTGTCTCCTTCCAACCTGCAAGCACCTGCTTCCTTATGTACGTTACACATCTAATGAAGGAGGACCCCATCGAGGATGACTATCTTCCAGGTTGTTTGTTTGAAATCTTTCCACTTTTTTGGTGTAGGTGTTTATTGCTATAAATTTCCTTCTTAGCACTGCTTTCCCATAGGTTTCAGTATGCTGTGTTTTCATTTTCATTTGTTTCAAGAAATTTTTATTTCCTTCTTAATTTCTTCATCGACCCAATGGTAGTTCAGAAGTAGGTTGTTTAACTTCCGTGTGTTTGTGCAGTTTCCAAAGTTCCTCTTATTATTGATTTCTAGTTTTATTCCATCATGGTTTGAGAAGATACTTGATATGATTTCAGTTTTTTAATTTGTTAAGATTTGTTTTGTGGCCTAACATATGGTCTATCCTGGAGAATGTTCCCTGTGCTGATGAGAAGAATGTGTATTCTGTAGGTGTTGGATGAAATGTTAGGTCCATTTGGTCTAGAATCCAGCCCTTGAAAATCACCTCTGCTCAGACTTGCAGAGCTCACGCAGGCTTATGCAGATGTATGCAAATCACATGCAAATATGCCCACAGTCCCTGGGACTCCTTCTAGTACCTGGAAGAGACCCTTGGGATAAACCCGTTGGAGATAAGCGCCTGCACTGTCAGGAAGACGAACAAAATGATTCCATTTTTAATTTCTTAGGCAGTTTGTGTACGTCCCCAGGCCTTGCAAATTCAGAGATTTTGATCAAGGACATTAAACCGAACAATGAGGCTTACAACAAAAGGAGAACAGCTGATAAAGCCCACTGCTCTGAGCCTCCCAGGGCCCCTCCGCACAACAAGGCAATGGACCAGAGACCAGACACATTGGGGTCTTGCTCTGTATTCGACACATGAGCAGTTTGGAGAGACCCCTCTGTGGCTGAGCCTCCAGGGGCTGCATCCGAGTCAGCACTCCTCTCCCCAAATTTAGCTTGTCAAAAGTCATATGCCAACCCTCTTCAGAAAAATGCTGGCCGAGGTCCCCAGTGTTAACTATCGCTGCATTGGGTGTTAAAAGGCAAATCTCAATGTGCACACAAAAAACTCAGCACATGTCTTCTCTAGGGCTCCACCGGGCTATATGTCACAGAAACACACACTACAGGGGTTTCAAAAACTACCTGTAAACGCTTTCTGAAGATGTGTACTAAGGACGCCAGAGACAAGGTAGCTGAAATGGTGCAGGAGGCAATGTCCAAATGACAACAACAACAAAAGAAGCTAGTTGCACACCATCTACAGATGTGTTCTGTTTTGGTTCACTCAGTATTTTTTAAGCAGCATGTATTCATTGCCAGTATTTAGATTTCATCTAAAAATATAGGATTTCTGGTTCTCTTGAAACATTGGTAGAAATGGCGAATTTTAGTTAAGAATTCCCCATAGACAGATTTATTGGAGCTGACCAGGGGCTACTGCATTCAACTCTCCAGTTAGTCACACTCAACACTGCCCCCTACAGCATGTCTGGCTGGGAGGCCAAATGGCTCCAATCTTTTGTTGAAATTCTGTGCTATTTTTCCTTCTAGTAGAAAAATATTCTGCTTTACCCAGTATGAAAACAAAGGACAGTCCAAAAGGACAGTTTCTCAGACTCTCTCTGATTTCCTATTTTACCTGCTCAGCCCTTGTTAGTATCTGAATATTTGATCTTTAAACTAGTGTCTATCAGGAAATTCAACTCACTATCTACAACACCAAAAAAAAAGAACAACATGACTAATTAATGCTGAGATTATTGTGTAATTAAATAATATTATGCTACCAATAGTAGTAAAACTTTTAAGGCACTTTGTATACAAGTATTGTGTTTAGTACTTTATCTCCCATAATTTTTACAAATACTTATGATGTAGGTCCTGCTATAAGTACAGTTTTCATTTGAGAGAAGTGATATGGAAAGTTTAAACAACTTGCCTATAGTTCAACCAGACAGAGCTGATATGGGGAACATGTCTACCTCTCTCTAGACTCTTGGATATTTTTGTCCAGTTTTCATCCTTCCTAAGATCTCTAAGAAAATGAAAGAACCACATTGAACATGCACGCTTCCCCAACATCCAGGAATCCCTGAAAATTCAGAACTCGACTTGTTTTGCATATCTGTTGCACCATTTGATTTCTAATGAACGCAGCACACTCCAGCCTCTCTGTGTGGGTAGGTGTTCCTGGGAGAAACTGCAATAGAGAAACAGCCCAATTCCCTCTTTGTGGAGCTTTCTGACAGGTAGAATATCCAGAAGCCTATATTTCATTCTACAGCTTTTGCTTATGTCCATGTTTAAATGTTGTGGGAAGGGATCCACATCTTCTATGATGTTATTAAGTGAAGTCCTCTATGGTAGAAGCTTCTAGACAAGAATCTCATCGCATTTAGGGCTGAGTTTTATTCATCACTGGAAACCCTGCAGCTGCTAAAACTTTTGTTGGATACACGATTGAAGCAATGCATGAATGTGATGCTGGCACTGATAGCTATATTTCGCCATTTGGAGATGACCTCAAAATTTGATGACTCTGGTAATTCATAATTTTGCTGAAGCATGATTTCTATGCTTTGTGAGAATGAATTACACAGCTAATGAGTGAACCTCACCAATTGCTTAATTTTCTCATTTCAATGTGACTTTATTGGTCCTGATTTATCCTTTTTTTTTTTTTCCCATCACTATACCCTCTTGTTAAGGATTTGAAAGGGCTCCATACTTTTCCAGTTACATCATATTGCAATTTATGGGAAATTTTATTTGTAGTGGTGATACTGATGAGTTAAAATTTGGAAAAGCTTGGGGAACTATTTTTCTCTGAATACCCAAATTCTCCATAATCCCCACTATAGAAGCCACAGTCTTTTATATAACTAGGATTCACAATTGTTTTTTCAATCAGTTATACTGTGATTGTCCATCTACCCCTTGGGTGCCATACTCAGCATGTGTGGCAGGAATAATCCTGAGGGCCCCCTTGTAGGTATCTGGACAAGAGACCCACACGATTTATTCCTGGAAACTAAGAATGCATGGCTACGTGGCAATGAGACCTGGGATGTTTATGCCAACATGTGGCAGGAGCACAGGTTGCATATTCAACAATTTTTTGGTTACTGTAGCCAATTTCCATTTGAATGCAGTTCAACAAGATGACAAGGGGAAAATTGATGCTTGATAGGTACCACAGGCATGGCCACAAGATTTTGTCACTTTGTGATAAAAAATAAAGGCTTCATTAATTATTTCATCTCATCTGGCCTCAGTTTTTGCAACTCTAAAATGGGGATAATTATGTCTTCTTTGCAGGACTTCATTTGGGTCCAGTGAATTTAAAACGCTTCACATAATGTGTACATAGTGTCCCAGAAATGTTGGCTATTTATGAAGGGGCTTTGAGTTGCATTCAAAAATTTTACAGGTCTACTTTTCAGTCTCTGGGTATGACATTGATCAATAACTCCTTCCTTAAAATAAATATGCACACATATCGCTTAAAGGAATAACACTTGGCTTTTCTTGCTTCATTTGCTCACTCAGCACACGTGAGCACTTATGCATAGGCATGGAAGCACACGGGTGCGTTCACATGCACACACAGTTGCAACTTCATAATTAAACAATATGCCCAATAGTCAGGTTGATGTTATCCTGCATTAACTCTGGCAAGTTGCAGAGCTATTATTTTTATCCAAGTAGAAAGGCTTCATGTCATATAAATCAGAGGTTTGCTTCATTTCAACACTGGGCATTTCAAGCTTGTTGAGGAAATTGTCTTGAGGAAATTGTCTTTACCATTTAAGGGTATGTCTTGGGTTGCTGGAGCTGAGAAAAATGGTCTGGAGAATAAATAATTCATGTGGTCTTTCAACTTAGAGCCCTACTATATTGAGAGTATATCCCTGTTTAATGGCTCCCTTTTTAAAATGAAGAACAAAGTGACTTTGTGTAATTGACAGCCACTGGCAGAAGAAAGAGAAAAAACAAAACTACCAAATGCTAACATTATTATTTATAACTGTAAAACAAAAACAATTACAGAACAATTAGTATTCAAGCTCTGAATAAACCCATAGATCCATTTTATGGAATATTATGTAACCACTAAAGAGAATTAGTCTGATTTGTACGTATTAACATTGAAATAATTCTATATTGATTTATAAAAGACAATTAAAAATGACATGTACATCATGATACTATTTATATAAAAACATGTACACAACACTGTGAATAGTATAAATACATACCTACTACATGTAAATGAAAATGCAAATTAAAACTACAGACAACAATCTATAATGGTGGCTTCCTCTGAGGGAGAGGTAGGAAATCAGGTTGGCGGTGGTGTTGTTCAAGATATATTTTTCCTTGTTCTTAATATTTTTTTATTCCAGCATATTACGCGGGTACAAATGTTTAGGTTATGTATATTGCCTTTGTCCTGCTGGAGTCAGAGCTTCAAGCGTGTCCAGCCCCCAGATGATGGGCCCTGTACCCATTAGTACCCATTAGGTGTGAATATATCCATCCCCTCCTCCCCCGCCCCACTGGACACCCAATGAATGTTACTACTACATGTGCACAAAACACAATGGTGATCTGGCATCTCTTGCATTATCTTGCATAGAGGTGGAGCCCATTCTACCAAGTGAAGTATCACAAGAATGGAAAAACAAGCACCACATCAAATTGGTATTAATTGTTAATTTTTCTAAAAAATCTTTTTTTTTTTTGTAAATAAAACTATATTTTCATGTTTCATGTGT
>NW_012148285.1:5552882-5555963 GCF_000956105.1 Propithecus coquereli | reverse complement strand
CAGAACAATTAGTATTCAAGCTCTGAATAAACCCATAGATCCATTTTATGGAATATTATGTAACCACTAAAGAGAATTAGTCTGATTTGTATGTATTAACATTGAAATAATTCTATATTGATTTATAAAAGACAATTAAAAATGACATGTGCATCATGATACTATTTATATAAAAACATGTACACAACACTGTGAATAGTATAAAGACATACCTACTACATGTAAATGAAAATGCAAATTAAAACTACAGACGACAATCTATAATGGTGGCTTCCTCTGAGGGGGAGGTAGGAAATCAGGTTGGCAGTGGTGTTGTTCAAGATATATTTTTCCTTGTTCTTAATATTTTTTTATTCCAGCATATTACATGGGTACAAATGTTTAGGTTATGTATATTGCCTTTGTCCTGCTGGAGTCAGAGCTTCAAGCATGTCCAGCCCCCAGATGATGGGCCCTGTACCCATTAGGTGTGAATATATCCATCCCCTCCTCCCCCCTCCCACCTACTGGACACCCAATGAATGTTACTACTACATGTGCACAAAACACAAGGGTGATCTGGCATCTCTTGCATTATCTTGCATAGAGCTGGAGCCCATTCTACCAAGTGAAGTATTCCAAGAATGGAAAAACAAGTACCACGTCAAATTGGTATTAATTGTTAATTTTTCTAAAAAATCTTTTTTTTGTAAATAAAACTATATTTTCATGTTTCATGCGTAATTAAAACTTAAAAAGTGGAAAATTCCATATGTATTTCCTTTTGGTGGTAGTAAAATTACATTATTTAAAAAAATCTGTAAGTCAAAGAAAAAATATCTTCCAGTCTTGCAATTCAACACAACCATTAGTGTTTTGGCACAGTTACTACCATCATTTAGTTAAAATCATGCTACACATGTACTTTCTTATTATTTACTTTTTTAATTTATTAGGGGGCCCTTCACAGTCTTTATCCTACTCATTTTAATGAGTATAATATATTACTAAGTGTACATACTGCAACTTACTGCATTACTTTCTTTTTAATTTTTGGTACCGTTAAGTATGTGATTAGCATAGCAGCAGATTTCTCCCCCATATATCTTAAGAGATATTTCTTTTGAGAAGGATTAAAGAATAAAAATGTTTGAACACTTTTAATAACTCTTCATATATATGTCAATTCTTTTTAGGAGGCGTTTTGAGAAGTTTTATTGGCTAGCAAGGGCAGAAATACATTGTCCTGATGGGGTCTGCAATACACAGCCACATTCTCACCTGGCCCAAAATGACATTAAGCGACCCACAGAGGAACAGGTAATCCACCCACACATTCTACTAATCCCGTAGAACCCTGTTGTGAAGTGCCCTCCAAGCCACTTCAAATGTCTAATCTGTCCGGAGAAGACTCAAAGTCAGAACTAAATTATGTGGTTACATTTCTAGAAATTAGTGATCAGTGAGGAGATGGTAGTGGAAAAACAAAACCTCCATCCTCTATACTTACCATAAAACAACAAATTAAATTACTCAACTAATTCCCAAATAATTACTATATCTCAATCCCGAATGGGAGTTATCCTGGAGAGATGGGAAGGAGGTCATGTACTTATGACCTGAAAGTGAAATTTGCCTTTGTTGTGAAAATGACCTCATGGATGTAGGTGGTTCCCTGTAGCAGGTCAGCAGCAAGGACTTTGGCCAATATGGCTTATTGAAACAGATTCCCTTGTCAAATTACTTAATAGAGTCCGAGGTAGAGAAGATTTCTTATAAAGGACCGATCTCTACTTACCATTTGTGTAAGGGTTGACAGTCTTTTTATTTGTCATTACACGTGCCGTGGCATTATTTACCTATGTACATAGAAAACGCCAATGAGCGCACATTCTAGAGCCAGCTCACAATTCAATTAGTTGCATGCATTATGACTGTGATTACTTATTTAAAGAAAAAAAAACTAAAATGCATTTTAATTTATAAAAGGCAGTAGGTGCATAACAAAATCATACGTTTAAAAAATTACATTTACTTCATAACCATTTTAACTTACAAATCATTTCAGTAAAGCAATGTCATATCATTAAAAGTTTAATAAAGAGACAGTAAAAGCAAATTAAAAGATACTGCATAATTGAAGATTTAAAAGCATGCGTGTACTCCATGGTAACACAGAAACGATAAATATTTTTTTAAACATAAAATAAAGTTCATATGAAGGAACATGCAGTGGAGGAGAAGAGGGAAGAGACAAGGTACAAGGGAACATAAATGTCAAAAAAAGGGACAAACAAGTTTTAGCCGTGTGCAACACTTTAGGAGGAAAGAACCATTGGGAAAGCAACATCTAGCATTCAACACTTGGAACAAGAGCCTTTTACATCGCAAGAATTAACAAAATCATTCAAGCTTTAAAGTCACAGCTAACAAAAGGATAAAAGAGAGGGTGCATTGTTTAACACAATATGGAGTTAACAATCTGAGTAAGATGTGCACCGGTCATAACTCAATCCAGTCAGTGCCTCCCAGGCTAGCTTAGAACGTACACTCAATTACAGGCGTACCAATATCCAAAAAAATAGAGCATCAAGAAAACTTAATACAACAAGTCAAAAAAATTCACGTGGTATATATATATATGTATATAGATATATCAGCACTAAATACGTGAAACGGCAGATGGACTTCACCACTTACCATTCACCACCATCGCCAGCATGGGTTTGTATACAGTTACCATGGTTACTGAGAGTTTGGTGAGGGGCCTAAGCGTTACCGTCGAAGGGGGAAAATGAAAGGCAAAATATGCAACATCTTACTCCAAGGACTAAAGCATTTTTAACTGGTTTTTTTTTTTTTTTTTTTTTAAGTTTTAACAAATATGACCCTGTGGCTATGTTGAGGGAGATCTCAGTGGTACAAATAGCAGACTCTGAGTGTCAGAATTTTGGTATTTATGCTTTCAATGAACAGGGGCCAGATATTGAATGGGAAATCCTGTTTGACTGTTCACTTTATTATTAAAAGATTATAGAAATTCAAACTGGCTTCCTAAAAGGAAAAAAAAAAAAAAATGAAAGGTTTAATGACAAAAACCTC
>NW_012148285.1:5530350-5552607 GCF_000956105.1 Propithecus coquereli | reverse complement strand
TATATAAGTATATATATATAAACAATGAGAGGGAGCAGGATCACATAGAAGACGCCAATGATGCATCTGGAACAACGAATGAGCGTGAAGCAGACATTTATAAAAAAGATGAAAAGGAAAATATTTTGAACATGCACCTCGATTTTACGGCCCTCTACCACGGTGCCGTGTAATTTCTCCCTCGCCCTGTCCGCATCGGCACTATTTTCGAAAGTTACGAAACCAAATCCCTGCATGCAGGAGGGAGAAGGGAAAACAACATGCAGATTATTATTTCAGTCAACGACCACTTGGTAATGTTCTCTCGCTTTAATTTCTATTTCTTGTCCTGGCTTCAGTTCTGTAACATGCAAATTAGAGAAATTATAAGAGTACTGAGATGTGCAATAATTAAGCGACAAATGTGAACAAGATATTTTTTTTCTGTCACCAGTTAGCTGTAACCCCTGAAGAATTCAAAAAAAAAAAAAGAATACCAAAAATACCTTTCTAAATGTCACTACAGAAGAAAATAAATCTAACGAAAAGAAAATGAGATCAAAATAAATTTACAGTGTCTTCACAGAGAATAAAATGAAATAACGAGGAAAAAAAAAAGGAACCACTTTCTTGACATGCAAATTAAAAATAAAGTAAAATAAAACGTGTGCACAAAATTCAACAATGAATGCCAAAATCCTCTAACATTGCCTACAGAGTCATGCCGTGTGGTTTTAAGAACATCTCTTCTTCATGCAGTTTTAGGGTTATTCAAATTTGTCAATTCTACAGCCTTTACTTCTCAAAAATAAAAGTTAAAAGCCTAAAAAAAGGAAAGACCTTTTTTTTTTAAATAATAAATCTTAAACTCTTTGGTCTAATCAACAAAAAAAATCACATGAAATGAATAGAAATAAACTTCAGTTGATTCACAATACAAACAATTCGAGTAATGTTTTTATATTAATACTTTCCCCACCCCCCCAAACGTACATGCTTTTGAATTTGACAACTTTTCACACTACTTTGTTCACCAAAAAGGGAAATATGTACACATATTGTAAAGTTCTAAGACATTCTATTGGTATTCATTTGTCACCTCGACAGATAGCAAAATAAAGAAGCTTCATTAATAGAATGCAATGGATAATAGCACTCTAAGCACTTCCTCTTTTACTGGTGGATAACAAATAGATCCTTTACTTCACCACAGGTACAGTTTGCATTTAATATTTCAGCCTCAAAAAACAACCCCACTAAACTTCATATTGTCAAATTCCATCTTTTGTCTTCACTGACACTGTTCCTAAGAAAAGTACAGAAAATATGGCACATTATTTTTAAAACCCCTAAAAATATTTGTACATCGTGTTCAGAAATATACACCAACCTTTTGAACAATTCCAGTGTAAATTTGCCTAGCTCTTTCTGGTTTTCAAAGTATAAACTAGGTGAAAGAATGCAATATATGGGGACTCCTACTTGCACTGAATAAACCTTACATAAAAGTAGATGTTGGCTCTAATCTTAGTGGAGGCAGTATATTTAGTTTTACTAATAAGATGTACAGCAATTACAAATGCATGGCAGTCGTAATCAAGCGGTGTTAACTCCCAATTCCACATTAGATCTCTGTAGTGACCTCAAAATCTAAGGCTGGGGACAGATGCGTTGTCTAATGGGCTAAGAGAGAACTTTCTGACGATCAAGACGGGTCCCCTATTGAGGACAGGAGCCATGGATGTGGATTCAAGGGAGGGCAGATGATCTGTCAGGATGCTATATGCAGCCGTCCCTCCGTATACGCAGTAGATCAGTTCCAGGATCCCCTGCTTGTACCAAAATCCACCCAAAATCCACCTGTACTCAAGTCCCACAGTCACCCCTGTGGGACCTGAATATACGAAAACTCGGCCCTCCGCTTATGTGGGTTTTGCATCAATACAGACATTGCATTTTCCATCCTCATTTGATTGAAAAATATCTGGGTGTAAGTGGAACCACGCAGTTCAAACCCGTGTTGTTCAAGGGCCAGCTGTACGGGGAATATTAAGTTTCTATACTTTGGGGGATTGGACTGAATCACCTTTCAGAGTCTCTCCTGCAGTGAGGACCTGTGATTAGAATAAGCCTGAATTACTTGATCCATGTAAGATTATATGCCTCCTAACAGAAGGGTCCTGCTTAGTCTTGCGCATACCACATACCATACACCCATGTTGGGTACTCAGATATACCTCCTAACTTAAGAGTTTGGAAATAATAGTTCTTCAAAGGGGGAGGGGGAACACAGACTTGGCGGGTTTTGCTCTATTTGATGACTCTAACTCTGGGCCAGTAGGTCCCAAAAACTTATCTACACACCAGAAGGAACTGGGGAGTATATGAAAGGTTTAGATTCCTGGGCCTCTTTTTGTATCTATTGGGTCAGAATCCTGAAATGGAGTCCAGAAATCTGCCTAAAAAGCTGCCTGGGTGGCTGAGCAGTTAGATTTCCATCACCTCTCATACCACTACGTACCATCAAAAGGAGGTTTAGAATTGTTTTTTTCATGTGAAGTAGAATTTTATATTGCTGGTTTCTACAGTTTTCTTGAGGGGGGATCTGACTCAGTGTTTTGGAGCTTAGATGGAGGAGTACAGCCAAAATCCCACGTCTGAGGTTTCTTAGCAACATTCTCTTTCCCCTCTATAGGGTTAACTCCCTAGCAGCCACAGCCATGCCATACACTCAAAAAGAAACAAGGGAAACTAGATTTGGATCTGTCTTCTGTCACTAGGCAAGAAAAGAGAATCTGGAGCCCCAGTCTTACTGCGGGGCTGGGGGCATCGTTTCTGCCCATGGGGAGGAACCCTCATTATTACCACAGCACAGGGAAGAACACAGCCAGGTGAGACTGGACACTCAACCCACCTGTCCAACACTATACTAGAGAATCTCCCCCTGGTGCGTCACATCCGAACTCAAGGCAAACTTGCCGGCCTGAAGTCAGCCTTGGGGATGTCAAGGAGAGATGAAGGCAGAGATGGAAATACACTTGGAATTCCACAGAAAGAGAATAAACTGAAAAGGAAATTACCCTAATCTATTCCTAAGTTCTCATTTTGTTTGTAAGCAAAGAGAATGTATTGATTCTTTTTATTATTCATTTTATTGTCATTTTCTTCCTTTCTTTCCTTTTATTCCTTCCTTTCCTTCCCTCCCTCCCTCTCTCTTTCTTTCTTCCAGCTGCTCCCTACTCTCCATGTCAAGCTGCTGAGATGACTTAATTGCGATGTGTCAAAGTTGGATTTAGAAAGAGCTTGCTTCAGAAATAGCCCTCAAAATACCAGACTTTCCTACCTGTTCTACTGAACAGTTCTACCTCCCACCCGACAAGAAGTGATACAGATTCCCAGTGTCATCGGGTCATCAGAATTCTCATATAGGGAGCCACACTGTCACCAGAGAGACACTCTCCTGTGCCTCTCTATGAAGCACAGGTACTGGACAACTCTGAAAGCAGGTGCTGAGATTGCTTCTTCGGACCTACCTCATAGTCAGAATTCTAACTCAAGAAAGCCGCAACTAGCACTTCTTAAAAGGATTATGAATATTTTTACCTTGGCCTTAAAAAGGAGAACAAAACAAGCATATTCTGGACTTGGCTTGAAGAGCACAGGACCTGAGTGTGATGCAGATGGGTGACCCTTTAAAAACCTAGACTGCAAGAGGGGCTATAGAGAGGGGAGTCAGAGACACGCCTTCCCAGGGTCTACCTTCGATACTACCAAAGAAATAAAATCTATGGCCTACGATGGGGGTACGATCACTAGGCTAGATCACGGTTACCCTAAGAGTCCTGCCAGACCAGCCTCAATGCTTACTTTAGAATCTTTGCATGAACTCATAAATTCTGGCCCTCCTCCATCCTACTTATTGTTCTCTTTTGGTCGTTGGTATTTTTTAGATGATATCTTCCATTTTTTGCATTCATGAAAATATATCATTTTATATCTTCTTTTGTTAAATTTTTTAATCATTGAGGGTACACAATAATTATATGTCTTTACAGGGCACATGTGATCTTTTGATACAGGCAAACAACGTGAATTAATCAAATCAGGGTAATTGGGGTATCCACCACTCAGGCATTTAACATTTCCGTGTGTTAGGAACATTCCAATTCCACTCTCTTAGTAATTTTTAAAGTGTACCCTGTATTTTAAATAAAGGCTTACATAGGCTTAAATAAAGCACGCTGGATGGATGAATGCACCGATTTTCTCATTTTATATGAAAACTCAAATCCTCTAGTTCCTGGTGCAGAGAACTCATATTTATAAGAGAGGGGCGGTTGACAAGAGTGTGGAGATTCATTTTCCTGTGGGACTAAGAACCTCACGTCTCACTTCTTTGCGGCGACCTTTGCGCGTGCAGCCTCCTCTCTCCGGAAGACGTCCCTCGCTGCCCTCCCAGAGAAATTCTTACTCATCTTTCACTCTCAGTTTAAAGGATCCTTCAGTCCAGAAACCTATCCACCTTCTAACGGTATCGGTCCACTTGCTTGGACTCCTGATAGCCTCTCACGCAGAATACAGCACACTTTATGGGACCTGCCCATCCTAGCGGTCTGTCTCTCTCGCTGCTCCTGAGAACTTAGGAGGACAGGAGTCACTTCTGTCTCTCTCATGGTTGGTTCACCTGAGACGTAATAAATACTTGTAGATATCTATTGAATCAAAGATCAAACTATGTAGCTATTTCTTAGGTATATTAGACAGTAGCTATATCTGCCTGTAGCACCCAAATAAATCATTTCAGAGGTAAAAAAAAAAAAAAAAAAAAATGGTTTGAAATCTCCTAAACGGAAAAATGAATTACAGGATCGCTTGCCCCTAAATTCTTTCTAATTTTCATTTTCAAAGTCTGGTATATCTTTCTAAAATGTGGTTTTCCTGTATACTCACTATCCATATAAACATGAAATACTTACGTTATACGTTTCCAGAATAATATAGATACCACCTATGTATGTATAGGCGTATACGCATACATGCATGCACACGCAAACTCTGCCGGCACTGAGTGACCGCCTCAGGGACTGTGCCGTAGAAAATGAGTACACAGAAGGTGAGTTCCTTGCTCTTGGGGGCCCACCCGTTTCCTGGCTGTCTCTGTCTTCAGGACCAAATGATGGAAAAGAGCTCATCACAACAATTCAGGTTTCTCAACCATTATAATGGAAATGCTCCTCTAAATAAGGCCCTTTTCCACCCAGGATAACGTCAAGTATGAAAAACATCCCTGTGTGAGCCTCTGCCCCCATTTAGCAGATCCCAACTGGACTGTCTCGGTGACATTCCAGCACTACCTAAACAGTTCGCTCCAACACCTGCAAGACAAGTTCTCTCACAGGGAGCAGGCCCACCGAGAGAAGCTATTTTGGACGTTTCCTAAACTAAAAGGATAAAGAAAAGAGAAAAAAAAATCAGAGTCTGGATGCAGCAAACTTAAATGGTCTTTTTCCCTGAAGCCCCCAGAGACAGGATAATCATGGGAATGACGGAAGAAGCCTTAAAAATAGCACTGCCATTGTACTTTCAAAATAGCAAATGATATTCTTCTAATGTCCCAAAACAGCTCCTGAAAGGAATCAAATAGCTTTCTTCAACCTGCAAAAATTACAAAACAAAATATAAATTTATAAAAACAAAAAAAATCTTGAAAGGCAGTGCTGCTGTAGATGGATTCGGGGTTAGAACAAAGTTGGCCAACATTCGGGTCAACTTCTACAATTTTGCCAAGAATACATCAAGGCCTGAGCAAACAGGATTAGGTTGGGCACACTTTTCTCTTAACACACTTTGCTTTGCAGGTATAGAAATAGTCCCTGTAATGATTTTTATGTAAGAAGCAGAAAGAGAGTTACCTTCAAGAATGACTATAAAATATCTGAAGTCATGGAAGAATGACAAGCTGCCTGAACGAGCAGAACCACAGACTATAACGGATTGATTTTTTTTTTTTTTTTAAACTTATCTGGCAGATCGCACCATCATTTTGGCTATGGAGGAGAGATGACGGGAATGCTGTTCCCTCAGTTCCATCAACATCGTCCTATTCAGTTAGCACTAAATCTACTTAGGAGGAGGAGGGTGCAGACTGTCCAAGGAAAAATAAATTCAAATGTCTGCTTCGTGGGGAGGAGGTAGTTACAGACCCAAGAGCTCTAGCACTGTGGCCTGTGACACTCTAGACAGAACAAGTTCTGCTCAGTAACCCTCCCTGCCTGTGTCAGGAAAGTTATGGGGCCAAAGCCAGTATCTCTCTGTCCCCGATGAGCAATTTCTCTCAACATCCACTTCCACAGTCAGAGGATGCAAGGAGAAGGGAACTTAAAATTCCTGACAACCTGGGGGCGTGGCCATCAGAAAACAAGGCAGAGCTATTAGAAGTGTTCACTGTCTGGTCGCTAAGGTCAGCATCCCTATTCTTTTCCAACATCACTGTCTGTTATCACTCAGTGTCTGCTAAGATGCCTAATGTGTCATTTTCCTCAAGGGAGATTTTGACGGGGCCTTAGAGTTTTCCGTGGATGCAGTAGAATGAGGTCACTTTAACGGCAGGAGCAGCAATGAGAGCAAAACACTAGTGGGCAAAGGGGTATTTTGCACTGAAGTGAAGCCTTGGCATTAATCTAAAACAGAAAGACACAGTGTTTATAACGTTAAGGACAGGCCTAGAAGGTCGGCTAAATCACAGGTCCCTGAGCCCCAGTTTCAGAGTTTTTGGTTCAATAGATTTGGGTTGAAGCCTGACAATTTGCATTTGTAATAAGTTCCTGGGTGATGCTGATGTTCGTGATCTGGGACCACACTGGGATAATCTAACCACTGACTGACAGGATGCTTTGGGAGAGTTTGTTTTTTCTTCTCCCCACGTATTTCTATTTTGAAAGTGCCTGAACCTCTCCATACATCCCCTGACTTCTATTCGTGCTAGGAAACTCTATTTAAAAATTAATTTCCTCAAACAAACAAACTCAAAGCAATGGCAAATTGCAACAGATAGATTGGTAAAACCATACTAATGAATAAAGTTATATTCAAAAGGTTGGTGTATATGCACTTTTCTCCCCTACAACCCAGGAAAATAACTGCACTTTATTAATACAGAATAATCACATATTTACCTGCGCATGAGACACTATCAACTCACTTTTTAATATAAAGAACATAATTATCACTGAAAAACAAAAATGTAGCAACATCATTATTTTTTTAAGCATGGATAATTTTCCTCTGGAAACTTGACAAAAAAAAATATATATAAAAGTTTTTAAAATTATATCCCCTTATACGTTTTAAACTGAACCCAATATATTTCCCGCCATTTTGAAAATGGGAGGTGGTCTATAGAGAAATTCCCACTGAAGTGTATTTTCACCATGTGCTGGTTAAAACAGTGCAGTTGTTTCCCCTTATTCGTAACAAACGTTTAAAAATAAGCTAAACAATTCTAAAGTGAATTAAGTTGCTTACCTTTGAGCCTCGCTCATTAAAAATAATTTCAACATCTAAGATTTTACCAAATTGCTGCAAAGAAATAGAAATATTTTATAAGCAAGAATAGAAATGGAACAGATCATATTATGCACACTGGTAATTGTTTCCCAAGTCTGAATTATTTTTTCTTCCTCTTTTCATCTCCAAGGATATACTTTTTACGTTGTTTTATCATTAAGTAATGTGCTTGAAAAGAGAAAATACAACCCTACGTATTTATCATGTTCTTTAGGTGACATGTCCTGTAAAAGGCTGGATACAAAATATTAATCAAGAGGTTAATTCTATTTTTTTTATATGTGTGTGATTGTTTTCCCAGGCACTAAGCAGCTATTTAAAAACAACTAATATACAATATACGCAATGATCTTCCTGAGCTATTGCACTAGCCACTGGGACAAATGCCCTTGATGAGGTGGGTTTTGATAACAAAATGTCCAACTAGAATATGGCGTTGAAGGTTTTGGCCCGTAGCTCACATAAACACTAGGAGCAGCCAGACCCTATGGGACAAGTAAAGACCACACATAAAAGCAAGCTCCACTCCCAGGCACCCATTGTAATACATTGCATAGCCAAAAGAAATACAGACATCCAGTTAAATTTAAACTTTTCTGGGTAAGTATATCCCGTGCAATATTGGGGACATACTTAATAAAATGCTTCTCATTTATCTGAACTGCAAATTCAACTATTGTGTCTTATATATTTTTTTAAATTGTTGAATCTGGCAGTCCTAGTGAGAAATACACATCAGAGAATTCTTGATTCACTTTAAAAAAAAAAAAAAAAAAAAAAGAGAAAGAATGTGGGCTCTGAAACTATAAGTATCTGATAACCCAAAATACTTTTCCCCTGATTTTGGAATCCTTTCGGTTTTCTTAGATCACGTGAAGTAGCCTGGGCATTTCTGGAGTATGGTTCACACTGCGTAAGTGCAGGGGGGAGGGAGTGAAGAGAAATCATGTGGCTTAGGGTAGAATAAAATGGGAATTTTGCTTCAATGTGGAATGAGAGCAAATGCCTGTTTTAGTGACTGAAAATCAAGCAGAACTCAAAGAAATACTTCCATCCTCTTTTTTGTTTTGAGCTTTCCTATCATTCCATTTGCTTTTGCATCTTGGATCTTATTTGCATCTGTTATGACCCTAGGAGATTCTGTGTTCTGTGTCTCTCCCCAGGGTGGAAATTATCAAGCATGCCTTTCTGTGGCAGAGGGCAGCATGACTGTGGTGAGAGGTGGGGCTGTAATAAAAAGGGGACACACAATTAGAATGCAGAGAAGTGGGTGCGGCTCCCTGTCCAAAGTGCTTCAGTAGTGGACCATCGAGAGACCCGAGAGTGAACGTCAACAGGGTCCTGCTGACATTTAAGAAAAAATCATTTGGAACATACCGAGGCTATCCTATGAGACGTACAAAGACATCTACCTTCCTTGGAAATAAAGAAAAAAATACATATAGGTCAGTTGAATACAAACAGCCCAAAACCTTTCAATGAAATAGTTCTGACCATGGGATAAAGGGACCCAAAGCTTGCCATTCTGTGCCACAGAGATGTGCCCATTCCCCAGGACACATACCCTGCCCAGCCAGGGGATCACAGACTTGCTGAGCAGACATACTAGTACTTCTTTATTTTGTAGAGAAATGGAAAGAGAGGAGGAAACCAAGAAGAGAAGGTTCAATTAGAGGGAGAGGTGGAAGGAACTCATTGCTAGCACGTGCAGTGGAAATACCAAGACACGTGCAGCCAACTTACCCTGCGATTTGTGGACACTCAAATATTCTTTTGGTCAAGAGACTATTCTTTCACAGAGCATTTTCAGTGCCCTAGTTCGTGGCAGAGAAAAAAGAATTGAAAACTAAAAAGAAAACTTTCAGATTTGGGAAATGAAGGATTTGCTGTTCAAAAGTGAACTGAATTTCATAGTAAGGCAACCTCCAGTTGTGTGAACTCCTCAGAAACAGTCATTCTGATACGACCACCTTAGAAGATTCAGACCACAGAGACACTGTCCTATTTATATCAGGCAGAAGAGCCTAAAAGCGCATACATTTACAGAGAAAGAGAAGCTTGAAAAGAACTTCTTCCATAACCACAATGCAAATGTCATCTATGGAACATTCTCTAAGCAGTCAACACAGAAACACTTCCTTTAAAATAAGCTCTGGATGAGACAGAACCAATCAAAAAGCAATGTGAGCATGTGTCATTCCCTAAATGAAACAATGACACCATATGCCCCGAAATGGTCTCAAAGTTTGCCTCCTTGGCAGTTGCCATTAGGTTGATCGTTCTCAAAGCCAGGGAAACGAGCCCTAAGAAGAATGCTGATGTCAGCTCCATTTCTAAGACAGTTGTGTCCTATATTTATAGTATCAACAGTTTAATTGGGAAGTTTGGTACTAATGATGTAAACACAGCTGGCACATTTTCAATTTAAATAGACACGACTCATCCGCAGACATAACTAGCATTTGTTTGCGCAACAGAAATGCTCAGCAGCATTCAACAACGCCTCGAATGCACACAAGGTGTCTCGATAGCTGTATCAGGAACGGAATCCAGAAGCTTACGGGCACGCACTTGGGCAAATATGTACCCAGCGTTTTGAGACATTCTCAGATCAAATAATATCGCGCTGAAAAACCGTGAAGGATGTTCAATGGACACAGCATAAAACATGAAAGTAAAGGTTAGTTCAAAGAGTGTATGTAGAGACTGAGAAAAGGCATCATCCCAGTTTTTCTTCGTGTTGGCTTCATGTTTGGAATGAAGAAGTAAGAGGCACTGTGCCGCATCCCCCAAAACTGGCTTCACTGCTTATAACAGCATGGTAGAATGAACTTTGCGATACCACTGAAGGTACAGGCAAGCCGATCTCTACTTTGTTACTGAAGAATGATCATGAAAGCTTCTTTCGCATGTGCTGAAAGTCATGCGATCTGTTGTTTTTTTTTTTTTTTGACAATAAAAAGAGGCTCAAATAGAGCATTTGCCTGCCCAGAGGGTCTGTATTTGGATAATAAAAGCAAGCCTGCTATTTTGTGCAAATTTCTGACTTGTAGTCATTCAGCAACTGTTTCTAAAAACAATTCTATGATGGCGTGTGTTGTATCAGCAGTCTAGATGTATTCTAACCTACTTCGCTCACCCCAAACCCAGAAATGCTTCAATATTGAGTTAAATTAAACATGCTATTGAAGGGCAACACATTGCAATTAATTTGGTGGGAATGCACATATTCCTTTCTTGGGATCATCAAGAATTCAAAGGAAAAGGAAATGCATGCTCACGCCTACGAGGAAGAGCTCAAGGAGAAAGTACAGCCAGGGCCAGAACTAACATCCCTTCCAGTGAGACGTCCAGTATCGAGGCCACTGATAATATAATAGATCTATTCACTCGCACCCCAATGGGTTTTAAAAAGTCTCTGGCTTCTACTTTGTAGTTATAGCCACATAACCTCTTGCCCATGGAATGTTCCACATTACGACAAGAAAACAAAAGAAAGGGAAAGAAAAAGAAAGAAAGATATCTAAGATGAACTACAAGATTTAATGTGAAACATCGGAATAAATGCTTCCAAAGAGAAGAAAATGAAGAATATGAAGCACGTGGTGGAAGAAAGGTCACCAGGTTTCCAGTCCCAACCAAGAGGTGCTGAAGCCACAAATTAAAAATCAGATGTGAGACACCTGCAGTAAACATCAGGCATGCGGCCGTGTGCAAACGTCACGGTCGAATTATTAGCGGTTACAGAACTTGTTATGAACACTGCCAAGTTTTGCGAAGTTTGAAAAAGGAGGTTGCTTTTTTTGTCTTTTTTTGCTTTTGACTTTGAAATCCCATGCCCATATTTAACAGTAGAGACGACGGGAAAAAAAGCACAAAGATCTTTGAAAGTGTTTCTCTCTGTAATCGTCCTCATGGTAACCCCTGCCAACGTGAGGAGACAAAGGCAGAATACAGCACTAAAAGGAGAGAAGATGTCTCATGTCCAAATGATTTGAGAAATATCTAATTGGAATTAAAATGGAGTTTCTTACAGTAACTATGACCTGAAAGAGGAAACCACGTGAAATTCCCTAATCTCCAGTGTTGGGGAGCCACTGAGCACATTTACAGATGCCTTACAATGTGATTCATGCTGCTGGATGTATCACATAACAAGAATGCCTTTGCAGCCGCCAATAGCTGGCCAGGAAGGACAGATTTTTAGTGTTTAAATTCCATTTCTTTAGAATGGTGGTTGTAAACCAAGAAGACCTGCGAGTCACTACGAGGGGTCTGGGAATCCATATATGCCTGATAATTTTTATAGACAAAACTCACAGAAAAAAAAATCTAGGAGACTTTTAAAAATGGACACAGATGCTATCTGTGATGAACAAAATCAATTTTCGTGCTACTGAAGGTATGCTGTGGTCTCTTAATTGATAGGTATTAAGTGTAGGTGTCAGCTTGTCAACATCTTCTTGTCAGTTGCTTGAAAATCTTGACTTTGTACCAAAAAAAAAAAGTGCTCTGAAACCAGTAGATTTTGAACAAAGTTTGATATCGGATAGTACAATCTTACGGCAAGATCTTGCTCCATGCCATCTGCCCCTGACTCTAAAAAGAACAGATAGGTTCAGCTATTAATGCAAGCAGGATCCCTTCCCAGTGATACCTAGCTGTGAATATTTTTGCATCTCTCTCTGACTTAGCCTTGCAGCCTGTGGTGACTTTCAAGATAACCAAGAAGACCAAGAGGGGAAGAACACCTCAGGGGTGGGAGCTGGAGTGAGCTGCAGTGAGCGACACCATGAAACAGTGCCCTAGATGGTCGTTAAGGGAACCAAATTCAAAGCCAACATCAGAGTGGCTCTTGATGAGAAAAGGTAGACTGAACAGCCAGACATCTTCCTAACCTGACACGGCAAAGAGAAAACGACTCCTTTGGCTGCCCATCATTCAAACCTGGTCTTACTGCTTCACACACACTTAACCTCGACTCTCACTTTGAATGCTCTGCACTTTTCAAAGTCATCTTTGACCTGAAAGTGCCCGAGGGTATCTCTGTTCTGCAAGAGTTGGAGGGCTCAACTCAAGGTTATTACTAAATGAGAGAGATAAAAGTGCAAAAGTTGACCTTTTCCTCTGAAATGTCAGGATTCAAGTGTGGGTATCTTTTAAATAGTAGGATGCTCGTTCTGCCTTTGTGTCAGATGCATACTTGATAAGCATCAGGTGAATAAAAGAAATAAAAGGTGCAAGCTAATCCCCAAATCACAGAGCCCTTGAGTAATGAACCAGAGCTCCCCTTTTAATGTGGAGAATGATATCAACTGTGCTCAAAACGAGACATTCAACTTGGGCATCTTCCGATGCCTTTTCAAATATTTGTATCTCTCCACAAACTCTTCAAAGAAGAGTCTCCAAGCTGCCCACCTTTGCTCTAAGTCGAATGTCAAGGATGTAGCTCTTTCCACTGAATCCACAGACACTTGCTGTCATTGCCAGGATGTCATGCACAACGGACTGAATATGATTGCAAAAATGAATGATATCCAAACCCAGTCAAAGCTTTGCCCTCGGGTGGAACTGAGCCCAAGATAATGGTAAACTCGTCCCTTCCCAGAGTGGACAGTGAACATATCTTCTGGAAAAAGAATCAGGATCATGGTGACCAATAAAGAAGCAAAGCTGTCATTCATTTTCCCTGGGTCGGTGGTGGCTTCTGGTCTGCTCCGTGTTTTAGCACAGTGCCTGGGCAGGGCTGTCCTTTGTGGACATAATAATATATATAACTGATATATGATCACAGTAAGTATCTGTGAATCCTTGTCACTGATTCCGGGAGAACATATACTGCAGGAATCGAGTCAGACTTAGAAATCAGATTTTTGTTGTTGTCGTTATTTTGCTTTGTTTTTCTTAAACTAAGCTTTATGCAGAACTAGTTACTCTCTACAGCTGCATCTGAAATCCTAATGCGCAGTGCCTGGGATAGAGGAGGGAATGCAGGAACGTGGCATGAATCACTCTTCCGGGTAATGTGATAGCTGCAACAGAGACCAGAACCGAGAGGGCTCGTGATGTATATGTGAGCTACGATATAGGGTCCCGGGCCACTGGATTTGGGATCATTCATGGGCTTGTTCCAACAGTGGGTGATCTAGAAGTTTCATTTCCATGTGACATTGAAGTTACTCATTAGAGGAAGACCACTGGGCAAAGGGGAAACACGGTGAGCATCTGCAAAGAAGTTTATGCTAAAACCATACTTTCTAGCCACGATGTACCCACAGACTGCCTCCCCGCCTCATGTAAACAGCTCACCTTAGTACTGTCAACACCAAAAACTTACATGAGAAGGGAGGGCTCTGGGGACCCAGACTGGGCACTCCCGAGAAGAAAGGCGGTACTTACGCCAAACATTTGTCGGAGGTCCGGATCCCGGAACCTGAAAGGGATGTTGGAGACATGCAGCCGCTTGGGCTGGGACTTGTTTTCCGTGTTTTCTGAAGGCTGCGTCTGGGGCTGTCCATCTGTCGGTGCTGCGTCATCTGTCTGCTAAAAGAACAAGAGGAAAGCAAAGAGGCTCTCAGTGGACCCAAATGCTCTGTTCCAATGTGCTTTTGCTTCCCCTAAATGGCAGGAAAACGCCAAAAGGATAAGGGGCGGGAAGGAACTGCTGAGTCATTCATTCATTCATTCATTCATTCATTCCAGTGTCCATCATGGATCTGGGCTTCAGCAGTGACCAAAACAGATAAAAACCCCCACCCTCATGGAACATAAGTCTCATGGGGAGAAGACAGACAATAAAACAAATTAATAAAAATATAGAGTTGGAAGAAGCAGCAAAACACTATAGAGAAACAGAAAACAAGGTGAGGGGATTGGGAGGTGCTGGGGTGGGGCATGGAGAGTGAAAACCTCACAAAGAAGGGGACATAATCACTAAAGGTAGGAGAGTATAGATTCCTTCATAGATGCAGTTCAGAATCTTAGGGTATGCCTACGTAATTGCTCAGGCTGTACACATAAAATATGAATAAATGTAGTAAAACAATTTTGAAAGGCTGTTTGGCAGTCTGCAGTCCAAGTGACCAGGTGACCAACTTATTCTTTTTTATATATATATTTTTTTGAGACAGAGTCTCACTCTATTGCCCAGGCTAGAGTGCCATGGTGTCAGCCTAGCTCACAGCAACCTCAAACTCCTGGGCTCAAGCGATCCTCCTGCCTCAGCCTCCCGAGTAGCTGGGACTACAGGCATGCGCCACCATGCCCGGCTAATTTTTTCTATATATTTTTAGTTGTCCAGATCATTTCTTTCTATTTTTAGTAGAGACGGGGTCTCACTCTTGCTCAGGCTGGTCTCGAACTCCTGAGCTCAAGTGATGCTCCCACCTCAGCCTCCCAGAGTGCTAGGATTACAGGTGTGAGCCACCGCGCCTGGCCTGCTTTCACTTTTTTAATTGTACAAACCTGTGCTGTCCACTGCAGTTGACCACATGTGGCTATTTAAATGTAAGTGAATTAAAATGAAATAAAATATAAACATTTGTTTGCATTAGCTGCATTTCAAGTGCTCAAGAGCCGTGTACTTCCGTGTTGGACGATGCAGATATAGAACATTTTCATCTCCGCAGAAAGTTCTGTTGTACTATGTTGGTATAGACATCACGTTATTGGCATTGCTCCACTGCCTCCCCCCACCAAATAAGCCTGGATGACATGACATTATGCTGGTGTCCATATACAGGCAGGAACTAGGAGAAGAGTCACAGTAACATCTTGTGTCATCCCAGCCATTATCTCAGTTCTAGAGTTTTAACATTTCAGACACTTCAGATACTTTCTTTGCAATTAGCATGTACTCCCTCTAGGTGGCAGTAGAAGCCATCAACATCAGGTACCTGCTTCTTTGAAACTAGGACAGATAGCTGATGTGTAAACCCATCAAATTTATGAGCAAGGAATCATCCTCACCTATTTATAAGCAATTTAGAAGCATACAACTGGGACAAGACTATCAATGTAGTCAGCCAGGTATAAAATAATAATGACTTAGAGAAGACAATCTTACAAAGTGAAAAATAAAAGAAACACCTAAATAACATGGGCATAATTAGCAATTTTCTCATCAACCATGGAATCTGCTGGACGATTTCACTTGCATCCTCCTTCACGACACAACTTAAATTGCATTTTGAAGTCAAGACCTCCCAGTGGCGGGCACACCATTCTTCCAAGCTGATTTGAATCAAAAGTCCCCCCACCCCTGATGATTTCTTCAGCTTTCCAGGGCAGTGTCATGATGACAACACAACGATGTACTTACTTATTTTGCATATACTGTTGGAATGAATAGGAAGGAGGATGGCGATAATTTCTTAGCTGGAACATTAGAAATAGTAAGAGTTCACACCTTATAAGGCTTTGTAAAGACAGAACACAATCACATGTGCCAACATGACAGAGTCCTTGGCCCATGGTATAAATTCAATAAATGGAAAGTAATGGATTTTTTTTTAGAGTGGTGGCGATTTTTAAAAAATGTCCAAAGAGAGGAGTAAACCTCTCTTTGGAAACATAAAGGAAAGACTCTCATTTGCCTATTAAACACATCTTTACTGAGCAACTACTATGTGCTAGACACATAAGTCAGTCCTGCCCATTGTATGCAGTTTCCAGCTTGCTGAAAGTCTGAGAGGCAGAGAAAGACAATTATTATACAGACGGTTAAATGCTGGAATGAGAATGAATCACCAAGTGTTGAGTAACCTTAAATCAGGGGCTCACAGCTCAGCTGGAGGTTGAGCAGGGCTTGCCATTTATGGAGGTTAAGTTTTAAGTGAGAGACGTCTAAGAGGAGAGATAAAAGGGACTGACGCTGTATCGAGAGAGAGCAAAACCTGCGCAAAGGTGCAGAGATGTGAAATAATGCTCTGGGTTCAGGGAAGTGCATGTGGACTTCAGAGGGGGTATGTGTGAAGGAAGGGCAGGGACAGCTACAGAGGTAGGCAGAGGGCGGGATCAAAGGGCCCTGTCTGCCAGAGTCTGAACTTCATCCTAAAAGCTATAAGGAACCACTTAAGGATCATAGCAAGGTGTGATGTGACCAGCTTGCGACACAAATGATAAATGCCTATTTAACAGCTAGCCGACGCACTGACCAAACAAATGACTTATCAGTGCAATGAATGAATAAGTGAACAATCAACTTTGCTCCCTTCAAGAGATAGTCACAGAGCACTAATTATAACACTGAGGCCCAAACGGAGCAAAAACTGTGTTTTCTCCTCTGGGAATACGAGGTTTGGTTCCATTGTCCATGACAGAAGAATCACGAGATTGTCACTTTTCAGAGGAGTGAGGAGTTTCAGTTCTCTGCCACAAGACTCTAAATTGACAGTAATATCCGCTAAGACTCCCAAGCTTTTAGTCCATTTTTTTCCACCCTGCTAGAAGTTCCCATTTAAATGCAAAATTAAAATGAGCTCCTTCTCATCCCAAGAAAGAGACTTAGATTTGGATTTGTGCACAAGTGCTGGATGTTTCAGTTTAATAAACCTAATTAGGAATTACAGAGATTATGATTAAACATATTAAATGATTAATAGCATTATGCTGCTCATGTGAAAATTAAAATTAATCATCTCTAGTCAAACAGGACTTTGGAGAAATCTTTGCGTTGTTTCCTTTGATAAAAACATACAACGCTCAATTAATCATTTTGTCGTGTATGCGTATATACAAATGCCTATAAATTGTTACGTAGGAATACCTGTGTGTTAGCAATAACGTTTAAAGAAAACATGTAAAATAAAAAAGTAAAACCAAAAATGTTTCGGCTCATCGTGGTGTATGGAAAGGGAAGAGGAGGAGCGTTAGGATACAGAGGTTGAGAAAGAGCGACAGAAAGAAAAGAAAACCTTCCAGTCTTCCAGACTGAGCACGTGTGTTTTTATGGTGTGATACAACACGGAGGACCAGGGTCTTTGAATCACACGGATGCGTGTGTGAGCTCATCTCTGTTATTCGCTCATCACAGGCAGGTCATTTTACCTCTCTGAGCCTCGGGTGACTTGTCCATCAGAGGACAACGACGGCTCCAAGCTCACAGGATTGCAGTGAGGACAAAACGTAGCCGCAGCAGGTGTGTAAAGCATCTCCCACCCAGCCTGCGGCGTGTTGGGGGTTAGACTTGAGAGAGTCATCATCACCCTTCCATGGAGTGTGAGATCTTTCTCCTTCCCTTTCTCTGGAACCTTTCAGGGAAACCATATTTACTACAAGCATGTGTTTCATGTCTCTGTATTAGTTTCTTGAAAAATGACCACAAACTTGGTGGCTTAAAGCAATAGATCCTTATTCTCTTGTAGCTGTGGAGGCTAGAAATCTACATTTCTTTCCCACATTTATCACAGTTGATGGAGGTTAGGACGTGCACATTTCTTTGGGAGGTCACCGTTCAATCCACTATGGTCCCCCACTAAACAAAGCAAAAGTGCATGTCATAGCTGCTATCAAGGAGGAAATGCACTTTCTGTCACTTCGGGTCCAATGAGACTCTCAGGATGATTGGCCTCAAACCAGGTCCGGAAGGGAGAATGTCCCTTGCAGGCTCCCATCTGTCAACGGGGTCACTCTAAGGAGGCCCCTGACAGAGAGGAGACTTGAGTCTTCCCATCGCCAGCCCAGTCTCCCCGACTGCCTTTCTGCACTCGGCCCTGGATGCAGGGACACCCCTCAGCCCACTGGGCAGCCCCTCACCAGCCTCCCGAAAGGTCGTCGGCACTCAGGGACAAGGACCCTGCCGGCACGTTCCCTGTGCTGACCACCGTTCCTCACACAAATCGGTAGGTCACTGACGCATCTCTGAGAGCTTCGTTGAAGCTTATGGCCAAAGCACAGAGTGAAATTTCTAAGGAGAAAAAAAAAAATGTGAAAAGCTAGGAAACTTGGTAATAGAACCGAGCATCTAGAATGTCCATTCCTGAAGAGCTGTGACCACCGGATTTGTAGTTAAATTCCCCCAAACTGAAGCATGTCAAGGCTCAGTGGGAATTAACTGCTGAAAGAACTCTTTGTTTTTTAATTTCAGAATATTACAAGGGTACAAACATTTTGGTTAAATTGCTTTGGTACCATTTGAGTCAAAGTCATAAGCATGCCCATCACCCAGATAGTGTGCACTGTACCCATTAGGTGTGAATTTACCCATCTCCTCCTCCCTTTCCCATCTGGCTGATGTCCAATGAATGTTGATTTATCTCTGTCTGATATTTCTAAAATTTACTTTTGCTTTCAAGTGAGAACCAACTGGATTTGGAAACGCACTTCACGGCCATATTGGGGAGAGGAGAAGGTGGGACATAGAAACCCAGCAGATGAACACTGACCCATTCACTCAGAGACTGGAGGATGTCGAGCACATCTGGAGAGCAAGGATCTTAGAGGTGCACGATCGAGTGGCCAGGACATCCCCCTCTCAGGAGCCTCTAAACCAGACCCTCCTGTGGTCTCTGAGGCTCAGTGTGTCTGGCCTTTGCCATCTCTTCTTCGTCGGTCTCTTTGCTTTTCCCCCAACCCACTTGGCAGGCCCCCTCCTCAGTCTTCATACTTATCATTCCATCTGCCTGGAAGGCTCTTTCCCCAGACACCCATGTGGTTTGCCCTCTTGACAATACGCTCCCTGCCCAGGTATCACCCTCGGAGCAACTTTCACTGGCTTCATTATCTACAGCAGCCTGCACTGCCCCTGCCTTCCCTCCCTCCTTGCCCGCCGATTTCATCACAGCGCACGTCCCTTCTCACCCGCGTGTTATCTGCTCTCTCAATTTGCATATTACCTGTCTTTGCCACCAGAATATAACTAACTCCACGGGAGCAGAGACGGTGGCTTTTCTGTTCACTGTCTTATCCCTACAACCAGAGTGGGGTTTCTCAACACCGACGCCGCTGACGGCTTGGGCTGGTTCCCTCTTTGCTGTGGGAGCCCGCCCCAAGCACTACGGGGTGTTTAGCGGCACCCCCGGCCTCCACCTGCTAGATGTCAGGAGCCTACTCCTGAGTTGGAGCAACCAAAGATACCTTCTGGGATTCAAATGTGCCCTGGGAGGCAGAGTTGCACCAACAGAAACTTCGGAGCTGGAGCACATGGTAAGTTCTCAGTAAATATCCGTGGCATAAATGACTAGGCCTGGATTTGCTGTGAGCGACCTACAATACAGCTAACTTCATGTCTCCTGGTCTTGGTTTGCATGTGCATTAAGACGATAAACGTATATCTGTCCTGCACCCTTTGGAGTGGGATAATGGCATCCAAGTCTTTGTGAACTGTTAAGTCACATGCATAAAGAGGGGCTGTTATAATTGTTATTATTAACAGTATTAATGACCAGCAGCTTGTGTTTGTTTTCTCAAGTCCATGGCTATGTACGACTCTGAAATGCAGCCTCCCCATCTTGCAGGAAAGGCTGCAGGATCCTACATGGAAAGAAAGTCCATTAACCTCAAGAGGTGGGTTTCCAGGCAGTGCTTGGCAGAGGTTCCCAAATAAGCTCATTAGGACCACAATGCCAGCTTCTGCTCTGGCCCAGTGTGAAGGCCCTATTAGGAGGCGGGATATTTGCCGCAGACTTTTTCTTAATAAACAAACTCCCCAGGTATCGGAGCAGGTTATAAATGTTAAGAAAACACTACCGGCATTTTAATCTCCTGAAGATCACTTAGTGCTTCCACAAAGACCTTAATAAAGAACCATGGGGCTCCCTCTGCTATAATCGTTCCTAATTCAATGAATAGCTCTGAGCAACTCAAGACTAATCCTGGTGAAATTGGATTCTGATATCGACCAATCCAGAGATGACTATTTGAGAGAAAACGCATAGCCGTGTAGAAATACATGCCTTTCAGATTTTGACCCCACCCCACGGTGCCCCCTCTCTGAGCCCACGTAGGTGGACACCACTGAGTCCACCTGTGGGGCTTCTGGTGGTGACCAAGTGACTGGAGGAACAGCACAGGTGAGGGATATTTAAGGCTAGACATCT
Organism: Propithecus coquereli; assembly: GCF_000956105.1. Lineage (NCBI taxonomy): Eukaryota > Metazoa > Chordata > Mammalia > Primates > Indriidae > Propithecus > Propithecus coquereli. The sequence goes on along the minus strand of NW_012148285.1, from coordinate 5,532,025 downwards.
TCGAGTTAAAACCCTAGTTCCATCACTTCCTAACCCGGCTACTTCCATCCTTCTGAACCTCTGTTTCCTCTCTTGCAAACTAAGATAAAAGATTCCCATCACAGGGTTGTCTGTGGGCCCAGGGAGCTGGTGGCAGCCTTCGCTCAGCCAGGGATGGGAGAGTGAAATGTGGCAGATGCACATTTGGGGAGGTATGCCGGGAAGTTGTCAGTGGAAATCAGAAAACAGAGAGAAATTAGAGATTTCAAAGCACGGTGCTGAGGGGAGGGAGAGGGCAACAGTTAGAAATACAATAAGAACTATACCAAATTACATCTGATGGAAATTGAGGATACATGAGTACCTGACACAGCTCTAGGCAGAGTTCGAGGATGCTGTTCAGATACTCTAGAGCAGCCCTGTCTAGTAAAATGTGAGGGACAGAGGCAATTTTAGAATTCCTTGAAGCCACATTTTTAAAAAGTAAAAAGAGATGTTAACATTAACTTAAAAATATATTTATTTTCAGCTAATTAAAAATATTATCTCGACATGCCATCAATGTAATATATTTATATATGTGTGTGTGTGTGTGTGTGTGTGTGTATAATTTTTTCTGGACTCTTTGAAATCTTGTGTCTGTTTTACACTTATCTTATCATCTCCATATGGACACTGAAGTTTCATTGGAAATACTGGATCTATGCTTAGGCTTTGATAAAATGGACAGCTGAAAGGTTTTCCAAACATACTAGGTTTCTAATAACATATTAGGTTTCTAATAACTGAATCAAGGATCGGGGCTCACAATATAAGTTGAGTCAAATTAAAAATTCAGGTCCTGGGTCACACTAGCCATATTCCAAGTGCTCAGCAGACACCTGTGGCTGGTGGTCCCCTGAGGTAGGTGAAATAACAGCCCCTTAAAGATGCTCATGTTCGAATCCCCCAGAACCCTCAATAGGTTACTTCCCATGACAAGGGAGTGTTAAGGTTGCAGATGGAGTTAAGGTTGCTAAGCACCTGACCACAAAATAAAGAGATGTTTCTGGACTGCCTGTGTGGGTTTAATATAATCAGCAGGGTCCTTACAAGTGGAAGAGAGGGGCCAGTGGAGTGGAAGGGAAGAAAGCCCAGGGTCATAGTGATAGGAGGTGAGGAAAACTCAACCTGTCATTCCTGGTGTTGAAGAGGGCTGAAGCGTGGCCTCCAAGAGCCAGAAAAGGAAAGGGGACAGATCCTATCATGGGACTATTGAGAGAAATGTAATCCCGCCAGCTGAAATCCTTTCTGGCCGGGTGATACTCACGCCAGGCTTCTGCAACACAATACATCTGTGTTGCCGAAGCCACTAAGTTTGTGGTCATTTGTTATGGCAGCCACAGGAAACCATCAGGCTTCCTCATAGAAAGCACAGGTACAGAACGTTTTCATCCTCGTAGGAAGTTCTATTAGACGGTGCTGCTTTAGAGCCATGGTGTGTTGGGAGGGATGAGAGGAGAGAACAGGGAGGCAAGTGGGGAAAAAGAGTGTCTTCCCAGGACAATGACAACAGTGTCCTTTGAAATAAAGAATATGATTAAGAAAATTTTCTTTAAGTTTCAAAGAAAAAATTTTAATGAAATAAATTTGGGATACTTAATACCTTCCTTGGGTGGTAATGCAAAAATTAAATATAATATCTACCATGTACATA
>NW_012148285.1:5503677-5529825 GCF_000956105.1 Propithecus coquereli | reverse complement strand
GTGATCTCTTCAAAGTCACACAGCCTGGAGATGGCAGGACTGACTTTAGGATGTCTAACTCCGTATCTTGGACTCTTTTCACCCTCAATGCTTCTCAAGGTCAAGGTGAAGAAGCTCTGGAAAGTCTAAGGACAGCCATATAAGACAACCACAAAGCATTTGCACAGAGGAGTAAGATTCACTCTAGGTTTGGGCTGGAACCGCAACGATGAGCTCTGTGAATAATGCCCTAGCACATCCAACCAACCAAAAAGCAAATGAAACTGGGCTGTTTCAGATGCATCCTCTGGGTTATTAGAGCCCTTAACCCTATTAACCATTTATTCTAAAATTTTTATTTTACTTAATCTTTCTGTCCTCCTAGAATATGAACATTCCACAAATAAAAACAGTATCAAATGCATTTTTGAAGCCCTTTACTGGTGTAGACAGTAGGCATTCAGTACATCTTTACGGAATCATTCCAGGACACATGTTTGGACCCAGCTGTTTCTTTGTCCTCGAGCATTCCCGATTCTGCCACCCAGGTATGGAAACTCAGCGCCCAAGACAGGATGCAAACGCGGCGTGATTTTCCCCACAGTCAGCCTACTGAACGTTCAGTACCTTCCCTTTCCTACCGGCATCCTCCCATCCGTGCACAAAACTCCTCACGGTGATAAATAAAAAGTGTGCTTTGAATAGCCAGCTGCTTCTCCCTCCTCCACCAATCAAGTTATTTCTCAGAGAGAAAAGCTTGTGAGTGTCTTTGAGGCATTATTTGATTAAGTTGACAATATTATGTGATCGAAGGTTGAGTACCCTCTGCGATGCACTTTGGACCAAATTGATTTGTGTAACGAACACTTGCTCTGTCTCTCCTTGCAGCCTGAATAGCGGTCTTGATTTAGCCAGTAATGCCGGGCGCCGAGTGAATTTACAGGTCCACCGTCCCTCTCTCTCAATCTGCAGAGAATAGCAGGGCAGAGCATGGGCTGGCATAATTCAATACATTGTACTATAAGCTCAGAAAATAATATCACAGAGCTCTGCAATATACCTATTTGATTTGATTTGTAAACCTGATAAAAAAGCAATCGAGAAAAGTTCAGGGGGAAAATATATATGTTCTAAGCAAAAATGTAACTATATTGAATGTGTACAAAGAACCAAAGAATGGGGAGGAGAAAAAAAAAATCATGCATACTAAATCAACTCCATACCCTGCATGAGACAATATTGCACATTCTCCATTTAAAATGAAGCAAGACTGTGAAAAGTTATTTTCCATTAAAAATAATAATAACGGTAAGCCCAGGGAATGTGAATTAAAACCCACATTTCAGGTTTTCTCACAATCCGACTTCAAAAAACGGGGCTCGTGTGGATTCTCCTGGCTTCCTGCTTTTTCATTTTAGCTCTGTGGGCAAACAAATAAGTTAATCACACAGCCCTGGATGTAGTTAATGCCTCATTCTGAGCTCGGCTGGGCTGATTCCAAAGCCAGGTGACAGAGATTTAAGAAATACATCGTATTTCCCTCCACTCGAATAAATTCAATGCTCTGCTCAGATGATGAAATGCCTCAGAAAGCAGAAGGGGCTGGAGGACAGAAGGGCTGACTCCTCATTCTTTTGCTGTTTGTTTATTCTTTAGACAAATAGGATGAGCACACCAGAGGCCAGGTGCTTAACACATCAGTAAAGGAGAAGGCTGTCTAGGTGTCTGTATTAGTCTTCTCAGGCTGCTGTAACAAAATGCCGTAGACTGGGGGCTTAAACAACAGGTATTTATTTCTCACAGTTCTGCAGGCTCGAATTCCAAGATCAAGGTGCCAGCCCAGTCGGCTTCTGGTGAGGGCTCTCGTCCTGGCTTGCAGATGCTTGCCTTCTTGCTGCGTCCTCACACGGCACAGACAGGGCAGCCCTGGTGTCTCCTCCTCTTAGAAAGACCCCACCCTTGTGGTATCTGGAATTACCTCATTTCCAGATACCATCACACTGGGGATTAGGGCTCCCGCATACGAATTGGGGATGAGGGGCATAACTCAGTCCACAGCAGTGATACAGAAGCAGGGCTGCCCCAGAGAGGAACAGGGCTCGAAACCAGGTGCTCACTTATCCAATCATTCAAAACATATTTATTGAGCACCTACTGTATGTATCAGGTCCTGGGGATATAGTGGACTGGATTGGAAGTTGGCAGCTGCCTACCAGAAAGCAAAATGACAAGACTATAGAATGTACTCTTTCTCTACTTCTTAATGTTCTGAAGCTTTGGTATTTACTTCTAGGAATAAGTAGTTTAAAAATATAATAACGACAATATTTATAGACTTTGAAACAAAATTATCTGAATTTGAATTCCAGCTCTACTGCTTCCTAGCTGTGTGACCTCGAGCAAGTTACGTAACCTCTCTGGGCCTCATTTCCTTCATCTGGAAAACAGTAATACTATTCGCATCTATCCCAAATGAGTCAATACCTGTAAGTGTTTAGGATGGTTCCCGGCCCATAATGATGATGATTTTCAGCATCCAGAACAGCGGCTGGGACGTGACTGCCACTTCATAAACGCTGGTTGGATGATGAGCACTCTGCTAAGCTCTTTGCATACATTATACTTCATTGCATCACTGGGTGACTCAGACAGGAAGATTCTATTATTGTGCCCATCTTATGACTAAGGAACTGAGGTTCAGAGGGGCGAAGAGCTGCTTTGGGAGTCTCAGTCCGTACCTGGGAGGCAGCGAGGCAAAATGCTTTAGGGCCCCGGCATTACGATCCCCTGGGTCAAGTCCCTTAATGGCACCTGAAGAAGATGCAACAGTTTTCTGGCCACGTGGTTATTAAAACTCAGGATGGGCCGGGTGCAGCGGCTCACACCTGTAATCCCAGGACTCTGAGAGGCCACGGTGGGAGGATTGTTGAGCTCAGGAGTTCGAGACCAGCCTGAGCAAGAGTAAGATCCCATCTCTACAAAAAATAGAAAAATTAGCTGAGTGTGGTGGCGCATGCCTGTAGTCCCAGCTACCCGGGAGGCTGAGGCAAGAGGATCGCTTGAGCCCAGGAGTTTGAGGGTGCAGTGAGCTATGACACCATCACACTCTAGCCACAGTGACAGCATGAGACTCTGTCTCAAAAAATCCCCAAAACACACAAAAAACTCAGGCCAGTCCATTTTAAAGCTTCCAGAGTCAATGAGGCTCAAAGTCTCTTCCCTTTGCTATAGATCTGAGGCCCAATGGACCTCAGGTGGGCAGAGGGCGTTTCCTGCCTCTTTGCTCCAACTTCTCCAGAGGGTCACTGAGATGAGGTCCATCTCTGGGACCTTCCCTCCTCCGCTTCTCCTCTGGGACCTAGCTTCTTTCAGGACTCGGGGCTGGGAGAAGGGCCCCCGGAGGCAGAAAACATCTAATGAAATCAGATGCTTCCAGGTGGTGAGAAGCGTCTCTCTCTGCCTTCTCTCTCCTGCTGAAGCTCTGGTGCCGCTGTTGGCTTCCCTGGGTGTGCAGTCTGTGGGGTCAGCATGCTTGAGTTACGTAGGGCACTGATCAGTCTTTCCCTGTTGCTGCCCGGGGTCCTACATCTCCAAGGCCAGTGGTAATTCCAGCTCTCCCATGAGATGGGGGTGCCCTCCTTCAGCACTGGGCTTCCTGGACAGCCTTAGAACCCCTGCGATTTTCTCTAGCTTCAGGCTCTTGCAAGATCCAGAGGAACCGCAGGGGACAGATGGCGGGTACCTTAATGCAGCCTCCACAACAGTTCTTTCCCTGCTGCTCCGGGGGGATGCTAGCAAGCCTCCGCCTTTATAAGTCCCCAGACAAGCAGCAGGTACATGTCTCTGTGCCATGGCATCCCACACCCAACTCACTGAAGAAATATGTGAAGTTTCCCCAAGAACCTGCCACTGTCTTCCGTGATAATGGCATCATAAACACGAGCCTTCTTGTTCTCTAGCTCAGTGATCTCCCAGCCTGAATGAAGAGGTGGCCTCGCCCTGTGGCCGAAGCTTCTGCCCCCTCTGGGAGTGATTCTCTTACAGCTTTCTCTTCACCCCCCTTAACCTCTGGGTTTTCTTTAATTCCCCGTACCACTCGGAAATCAAGGTCAACCTAAACATCGATTTAACAACAACAAAAAAGGTCGATATTTTGTACTGAATCCTCAGTTCCACCTAGCTCAAAGATTTTTTTCCTTCTAACATATTATGCAAGATTTAAATGAACCAAATGGCAATTCTATATGTTATGCTAATTTTCCAGGCCTAAGAAAACTGCTGAAAGCACAATTCCGTTGCAGAAAATGGATGATGAATTTAAAATGGAACTGATCCTCAGTGAGCATCCCTGGATTTTCCTTACTAATTACTTCTTTCTTTGTACAAATTCCTTAAAAGGAATTAAAAAGCACCCCAAGGGTTTTGTTCTAGGACTGCTGGGGTTTTTCCAGTATATACTGAGACACGTAGGTATCATTCTTTGTGAACACCGATATGTCTATGCACATAAAGTTGACAAAGAATCCTGTCACATAAAATACACACTTTCTGCAAACTGACACTTTTCAGGTTATTTCTGAGTTCCAAATCTTATTTGTCAGTGGGCTAATTTCTCTTGATCAGGCGGGGGACAGGGGGTTAAGTAGGTGTTTGGAAATGGAAATACTAAGAAATATACTTTGAAAATAGAAATGCCTGCATCTCCTTCGTAGTTTGCTCTTAACCTAGACAGGGACAGCACACTTCTTCTTTAAGGGTATAGAGTGAATAGTTTGACATTGCAGGCCATGCTGCACGTGAAATCAGCCACGGGGTAGCAGGTAAACAAATGAATCATGAATGTGTCTGTGTTCCAGTAAAGTTTTATTTATAAAAGCAGACAGAGGGCCAGATTTGGCCTGGGCACCATAGCTTCCCATGGTTGTTCTTAGAGGGATAAATACTCTTGAGTCCGCTTTATTCTATTTGGCTACCATTTAAAGAACTCCTGCTTGTATTACAGCTGTGAAGAACAAAGGATTATGAAGACATACTCTGAGCCCTCAGGGAGCTCCCATTTCTGTGGGGGAGAAAAATAATAAACTATACAACCACAAAACAATCAGTTTTCTGATTGAAGGACTTTTGGATACATCATTCAGCCAGAGGGGAATACGGAATACATTTTAAGAAAGTCTTATTTGTTTAGAAACTCAGCAATCATACATTAGCAGAGCTCACAAGCAAACCTTTTGATGCTCTAAAAGTCCAATTCTTTTTTTTTTTTTTTTTGAGACAGAGTCTCACTCTGTTGCCCGGGCTCGAGTGCCGTGGCTTCAGCCTAGCTCACAGCAACCTCAAACTCCTGGGCTCAGCGATCCTACTGCCTCAGCCTCCTGAGTAGCTGGGACTACAGGCATGCGCCACCATGCCCGGCTAATTTTTTCTATATATATGTATTTAGTTGTCCAGCTAATTTCTTTGTATTTTTAGTAGAGACGGGGTCTCGCTCTTGCTCAGGCTGATCTCGAAGTCCTGACCTTGAGCAATCCACCCGCCTCGGCCTCCCAGAGTGCTAGGATTACAGGCGTGAGCCACTGCGCCTGGCCTAAAAGTCCAATTCTTAAAATGAAGAAAGAGAAACATCTATGAGTCCTGGGGTGGTCTCTCATGCCATTCATGGCTCTAATGAGAAGAGGGTGAGATGTGAAGTGATAATATTTGGGTGGTAGACATGATGCTGTGTGACCTGGGCAAGTCACTCTCCCTCTCTGAGTCTCCATTTCTTCATTTTAAAAAAAGAAATAACAATACCTGCCCATGCTCGGGTCACAGAGAAACAAACGACATTATGCTACAGAAAGTGCTTTGGCCATTTCAAGGTGTTTTGCATCTGCAGTTAACAATTTACATTTCAGGGGAGAATATTCTACATAAAAGCAAGATTTGACCCACACACCAGGATGACAATATGAAAACCAGTGTGGCAACTATTCACTGGGGGGCAGGGGCAGGGTCCTTTAGTTCAGAAGACTTGGATTTCAGCCCAACTTTTGTCAGTTTCTCACTGTGTCATGTTTTGGGGACGAAATTTTCCGCACCTGAATAAATGAAGACAATACATTCGGTGGCCTTGCAGGTACCTGTCCTGTCTAAAACTTCAAGGCTCAGAGACTTGGGGAGGGAGGACAGGGTAAGGCGCCCACCTCAGTAAGGGTTCCTGGTCACCTTTAGCAAGATGCAGGGTTTGTAGCCTGAAAGGTAGACAGGTCTGCCTCTGGTTGGAGACGTAGAGAGATGTCTCTGGAGTCTCATCAGTCTGTCTCCAGGTATCACCTGGTGAACACCTCTGTCTAAGGCACATGTTGAAAATGAAGATTGTTTTCTGGGTCACATCCTAGAGCTCCCTATTCATAATATTATGGACCCAAAAAGAATCCTTTTAAATAATCCCCACGGGTGACTGATGGGCTCCAACATTTTAACAGCCACTGCCTTATACCCTAGGGAGGCAAGAGTGTGAGTTTGTGTGCCCAGACTGAGCAACCACCTGAGATCCGACCCTCCAGGTCCCAGTTATTTCACCTTTGACATGATACATCTCCCCTCTACACCTTACTTCCCGCAGCTTTAAAACGGGCATTTATGAATTCATTCATTCAAAGACTATGGATGGAGCACCTTCACCGAGACTGGATGAGGACCGAAGGATCGAGGCGGGGGATGAAAAGCATCATGCATGCAAAGTGCTCACGTGGCCTCTCGTGTGAGCACGCAGTCACCCCGAGTCATGGCAATCCATCCTTCAACCACCCTCCACGTCCACAAAGTCATCCTTTAGAGGACAAATTCCAACCTTCCATTGTATCTCTCGTGTATCAGGGTTTGCATGCAGCTCCTAGACTGCGCTCACTTTGCGGGGCATGCTTTCTCCCTGAATTAAAACCTCTGCCTAGAAAACAGACTTTTATTAATATATTTTTGAGGTGGACAGGGTGGGGATTGGAGGCAAGTGATGTTTCAAATGGCTTCTCTAGCTGAAGTCAAGCAAGACTTCCTTATGGACTTCAGATATGAGGAGATATATAAAGGAACAGGAGAGACAGACAGAGACAGAGAGAGCAAGAGAGCAGGAGGAGGGAAGGGAGACAGAGACCGAGACAGAGGGCAGGGAAGGAGGGAGGGAGGGACAGAGTGAGGGAGGGAGGAGAGGGAGAGAGAATGAATGTATGTAACATAATACAATCACAAAGTCGAATTCCACGGCAGATATAACATTCTGATGGAGAAGCTCACCGCTGACTCTGATTATTTGATGCTTTCGATCTTTTATATTGAATTTGAGATTACAAACCTACTTCTCCATTCAGCCCTGCCCTGCGGCTTTCCCCAACATTTTGTTATCTTTGCCTAAACCTTTCAGGAAAGGCCTGTGAACCTTCCTCCTACGCTGGCTGCCAGGGAAATAGGATTACTACCTCCTTCTTCAACAGAGAGCAAGCCCTCTCCATAGAAGGGTGAAATAAAATAAAACTCTGAAATATTTTTATTCCATTTAAAAAGAAGGGAAGGGAAAAAAACTCTTTTAAGAAGAGGAACAGTGGAGTTCACTTAGCATAATGCCCACGAGCCTTTGCTGGGAATACGAACCCCATCTGCATTTTTCAGATGCTTACCACGTTATGTAGCATTAATATTTTCATACCCTTATGTCACATGCGCTCTTAGAAAGGCTTACGGCACTGGCTTAATGCTTTGAGTGTGCACCGGAATCATCTGGATGCTTTTTTTTGTAGAAATGCAGATTCCAGGGTTCCAGACTTTTCTGTGGTGTGTGTCGGTCTAGGGTATCTGGTGGAGAGCCAGAGCCAGAGCTTACTCACACTGATCTGTGAGAGTCTACGGTTAACGCGTCAGGAATTTGTGGATCCTGTTGTTAAACACAACTTTTAACAAAAATTAAATGCTATAAACCCACAACTAAATAAAGTATATTAAAAAGGTACTAAATAAGTGAAACTTCTCACTTCCTAGTTCTTTTACTACATTTTACTATTATCTATGTTCTTGAGTTGTTTTTTTTTTCCCCCCCTGCTTATGGTACCTGTATGGTGGAAATAACTATGTAACAGTGTACCTGTACACATCTTTTCATAACTCTGTGTTTGGGATGAGGTCTTGGTATCTTGAATTTGGGAGTATTTGCACCATGGAAATTAGCAAACGCTTCAAGTCAGTCTCCCCAGCCTTCTCCCCCTCCCCTACCGACTTCCTCAAACATTCACCAGCACATCACTGGGTGGAGCCAGCAACATGCATTTGTAACATGCACGCCAGGCAATGCTAATAAAAGTGGTTTCTGGGCCACAGTTCAAGAAAATGCTGACAAAGGTTTATAAAAAGCAGTCACTGGAGAAATCGTATTCTGGTCATTCTGCCAGTCGCTTTAAAATTCTCCTTGGTGGTAAGGCAGCGACGGGTGCTGACGAAGACCTCTGCTACAGAATGAGGAACGTGGCCCCCGTGACTTGTGTGTGACACGAGGCAAATTACTGAACTTTCATGAAGCCTCAGTTCCCTCATCTGTAAAATGGGTTTCCAGTTCTCACTTAGCAGACTCACAGCAAAAAAGGAAGATAATATCATAAAGAACGTAGCATCAAGCCTGCCTCCAAACTAATTGTTTCCTAATTGACGTTAACGGGTGTGTGATGACGACCACGATGATGTCGTTGTTGTTAACAACGGCATTTGGGGGAAATCCTTGGAGATCATAGAACTGGCCGATAGATATTAAACTAACTTAGTATTTGAAACCAAGAAGCTTCCAGAAAAAAACCACCACCACAACCACTTTAATATCTAGTTCAACTCTTTCAGTTAAACGATTATATTCAAACGACCACGGTCGTTTATGCCGGCGCACACCGATTATATCGCTTGTCCTCGGGACGCTTCTATGAAGTTGGTAGATTCCATAAATGAGAAAAGCCCCACAGCTACCAAACAGGAGAGTGGACACCAGAACTGAGGCCTTGGACTGAGTTCTAAGCCAGTGCCCTCCCCTAACGTCACGCAGCCTTCTCGGTAATGAGACTCCTTATCCGCAAGAGACAGTTGAAGTCGAAAACAAAAATGGGCCCATGAAGGAGAAATGCAAGGGGAAAGTTTCATATCGGGTTACTAGTAACACACGTAAAACACTCCAGAGTTACCTGTGACCATTAGGAGAGACGACATGTTCCATACATTTATCTTGGATGGTACCACAATCTAAGAAAGAGGTCCAAGTTACACAAACAGCCAACGTGATGAGTTACGCTATTTCTATTCCTTACGTGCCGTGGTTTTAAGGAGAGGGGGGAGGATGCAATTCTGGCAGATGATGTGGCGTAAAAGAAAACAGAACTGGGTGCAGCATTTGGAGATCCAGGTTTAAATCCTCACTCTCAGATTTGACAGAAGAGCTGTGTGACTTTGGGCAAAACTTAAGACTTCTTAGGGCTTTATAAATGGTGGTAATACTTCCTACATTTTAGGCTATTAGGGAGATTCCAAAATCTAGATAATTTAAAGTTCTTAGCACAATGCCATGATTACCAAAGCAATCAGCATGGGGTATTTTCTTCTTTTAGTTTAGAATTTAATATTTAGGCTCAACAGATATTCATCAAGCACTAAGTATGTGCTAGGTATGATTCTAGGTGCTGAAAACGCATAGTGGAGAAAGTAGGTAAGAATTCCTCCTCTCAAGGAAGGTAAGTTCTAGTGAGGGAGGGAGAAGACACATCATTTCCTAATAAATAACAACATTGCAGAGTATGTTAGAAGTGTGAACACCGTGAGACAAAATACTGAACGGGAGGAGAGGGAGGATCTTGGGGGAGCTGGGGTGGGTTTGAAATTTTCAACGTATGGTCTTTCAGAAAGTGACATTTGAATCCCAGGGGTAGCTCAGGCAATAATGGTCCAGTCACAGAGGCAGCCAGTGCAAAGGTCCTGGGGTGGAAAAATCATGACATGCGAGGCTGGTACAGAGCATTCAGGGGGAAGATAACAGGAGGTGACATCAGAGACACAACGAGGAGACAGGATACAGGCCATGCATGTCTTTGTAGGTCGCTGTAGGAACTTTTTTGGAATAATTTTAGGTTTACAGAAGAGTTGCAAAGATGGTACCGAGAGTTCTCACTTATCCCTCACCCAGTTTCGCCTAACGCTAGCGTCTTACCTAACTGCGTGCATTTTTCAAACCTAGGAAGTTAATGCTGGCATGTTACTATTAACTAAACTACAGATTTTATTCAAATTTCCCCAGCTTTTCCAATAATACCCTTTTCCTGTTACAGAATACAATCTATGATATCAAGTTGCATTTGCAGGATTTTGGCTTTTACTTTGACAGAAATGGGGGACTCACTGGAGGGCTTTTAACAAAAGACGGAGATGAAATGACTTATGTTTTAGCAGGATTTCTAGATGTTTTCTTTCTCTACTTAAACCTGAGTTCAGAGCAAGAACATGGGGAGGTAGATGACTAGAATTGTAATTTAATAGACTTCTAATAAAACCCCCCTTACGCTACCCACAAGAATAGCAAATGCCCTCTATCCAAGTTATACCAAAAGAAACAACCAAAAACAATTATCAGGCATTTTATAAATACACAATGCTATGCAAATGCTAAATAATAAACATAACACTCATTTTCTTAGTGTTCTACTTGGCTTTCATTACTGCAAATGCTAATTGTCCCAACACCTTAAATTTATATTATTCCTTTCTCCCTAATAACCAAGTATTTTCAACTTCTGTTTTCTTAATTGTCTGAACTAATAAGCTTGCCTAGTTAGAACATGGTGATAATGTGGCCAAAATTACAGGTTTGATGTCATACGTTTGGCTTTGTACAAGAAAAAGAAACAAGATAAAAGCACTCAGCACCCACAAAAATTGTTTCAAATTGGGAATAGTTAAGTTATAGGTGTTAGGTGCTTTTTGGAAAGAAAAGAAAGAGAAAGAAAGAAGCTAAAGTTGCCTGAATCACTAATCTGAATTCCTTGAAGTTCAAAGTCATCTTCTCACCTTTAAAATTGCTACACAGTGAACACACCCCTACTTCTGACAGGACACTGAGATCTAGAGATGTTGTATCTGTTCCCTCCAACTACGTGGTAGAACAGCTAATGATTAAGAGGCTGAGCTCAAGAATTTCATCTTCTTTGTTCGGATCTTATTCTATACCACATGCTGCGCAACCTTGAGTGTGTTAGTTAATCTCTCTGAGCTCAGGTTGCTAATCAATAACATTGACTTTTACATAAGAGTTCATAAAACATAGGATTGCTGTAAAAATAAACTAACACATGGAAAACATTCAGTACAGTGCCTGGAAGATAGCAGTTGATGATTAACTGTTCGTGGGATGACTGAAGATCTCTGTGAGCTTCTCCGGCTGCCACTCTTGCTTCTCCTAGCTCTACCCTGGAATATACCTTGCTAAATGAAAACTGTCTGCTAATTTTCCCATCAGCCCAACTAAAGTCTGGACTCTGAGAAGCTATTGGAGCTGGGTCTTTTTCCATCCTTTATCCCCAGTGCCTAGCACAGAGCCTGGCATATACTAATGGCTTCTGAGCAGAACTGAACTCTTCAAAAAGACCTCCCAGGCTGAGAGCCTAGACACAGCTGAGGTTGGATGTCACCATCTACTAGAAATCGTGTCTCTTCTTGGCTGCAGAATCAGCCTCCTTGGCTCATGAATTCATCGAGATTGGGTTGTGACTGCCCAAACGTGTGGACCGAGTCTGCCAACTCGGTCCCATGGTAAGAACTCCCTTGCCCACTGGGGGTTACCAACTGCACCTTGATAATGCTAACCAGTACCTTCTGAAATGTGCCATGCATCTTAAATGAGTCCTACATCCCCCAAGTGCACTGGCCCTTGGAGATCTTCGTTCGAATTGTGACAACTCTTGCCGCGTGCTTTCCCTTTCTCTTGTGAGCATACAGCGAGGCTCAGTAGTACCTCGTGGTCCTGTATATCCAACACTAATTTTTAATTTTTATGAAAGGTTTTTAAGCTATGTGTACTGCTCTTAAAAAACCTGTAGACACTGGAAAATTCAAGAGAGAAGGGAGGGAAGGGAGGGAGGAAGGAAGGAAGGAAGTAGCACACACTTTGTTCTTCCTGCAACGTCTTATATGTTTACCGGGAGGACGGGATGGGTCAGAGGATGCTTGGGAGTGGCAACAGCCCATGTAAAACCAAGGACGGGGCCTTGGAAATGCTCAAGACATAAGTCTTATGGGGTCATGAACTATGGATTTCTTCTACTTCTGCAATGCATATTAAGAATTGAGCTGAGGTTCAGTTCAGATTTTGCCATAAAAAGCACAATTATCAATTAACATTGACCTGGTGGTCACTCAGGCCAGCGTTCCCCAACCTTTTTGGCACCGGGGACTAGTTTCATGGAAGACAATTTTTCCACAGACTTGGGGGTGGGGTTGGGGGCTGGTGAGCGATGGGGAGCAGCTGTGAATGCAGATGAAGCTTCGCTCAGGCCCCTGCAGCTCCCCTCCTGCTGTGTGGCCTGGTTCCTAACAGGTCAGTCCGCAGCCTGGGGGTTGGGGACTGCAGATTCAGGCCGTGCTATCAGGTTCAACTCTCAAACTTCTCTGAAGACACCCCGGTGCTCAAACAAATGCTTCCAGAAAAGGTCTTCTAAAGTCTTTTCACCTTCCAACACTGAAGTCCTTTAGCTCTAAGATGTTACATGGGTATCCTGCTTTTGTTTGTATTTTTAAATCTCCTCTAACTGTAAAAGAATGCCATGGATTATATAAGAAACGATAGCTACCGAGCAGAGCTTTCACAGACACAGAAATAAAGAAGCATATCTGGGAAAAAGAAGTAAAATTCCACTGGGGGAAAAATGGGAATAAAGTGGAAATAAAAAAGGAAAGGTGAAGAGAATGGAATAAACGGCTAACATGAAAGTGGAATGACGACGTCATTATGGGATTGCAGGAAGTGTGGAACCTCTGCCCTTAACATTGCAGAGGGTGGACGAGGGGAGCATGTGGACGCAGGACCTTTGCACGTGCCATTTCCTCTGTTGGAATACTCCTCCTAGGGTTTGCCACATGAATGATGGGCTCTTCTTCATCCCCATGTCTTGACAGAAATGGCACTGCTTTACAAAACCTTTCCTGACGATACCGTCCAATAGCATGTTTGAAAAAAACAAACAAAAAAAACCCTGCCGATTTCTGTGGTGTAAACACCACATGGTGTAAACATCTCACATCATGGCTTATCTCAAGCTACTAACGTGATCTCTCTCAACACAAACATGGGAAGAAATGCTCACAACTGGCTCTTGACAGCCAGTCCCAGCAGCTTTCTGTGCCCCACTGATCGAGCTATGGTATCTCCCACCCACTCCTCCAAGCTGCAATATTCTATTCCATTACCCCTTTTAGTTCCTTTGTAACATTCCTCATGTTCTGAAATTACCCTTATTCCTTTGCTTACTTTTTGAATGTTTCCCCCAAAACTGATAGCATGGAGCTCTTGCCTGACTTGGGCACTCTTGTCTTCCCAGCGTCCAGTGGCTGGCGCCCAGCCAGTGCTCCCCGAATACTCCTTATTCAGGTCCCTGGTCCCCTGCCCTGTGGCTTGTGAGCTGGGGCCACCGTAGGGTTCATCTCACTTATTTCCCTTGTCTCGGTGCTTCTTGTCCAACGTCTGAAATCGCCGTTGCGTATATGTTGACCATTTTCTCAGTTGTTCGAGGCACCAGTACAAACCAGTCCCTGTCGCTCCGCCGTGATGAAAAGCAGAAGTCCCTTAAGTATTTCTTCTTATACGAAAATCCTGTAAGTATTTCCGAGTCTGGGTGAAGGGCATAGTCCTTGTGGTTACTGAGAGTTTGAAGATTCAGGACGAAGTCTGAAAACCCACGGCTGGTGCCCTCCGGTGAGTCCAGAGACATGGTGCACATTCTAGAAATTTCCAAGCCTTCCTACTTCGATGAGGTTGGAATTACAAAATGGGAATCCTTTTTGAGCACTGTTTGTTAATATGAAAAACATCATTTAATTAGGACTAATATAAGATGCCCTGTAGAGTGATAATTTAATAATTCGGCCGTTTTATTTATACAGTGCCTCCGGGCTCCTCATTAAAAATGGAAGAGAAATTCAATGAGACAACATGGCTCTGCCGCTACCAAGTGCTCTCAGATCATAAAGTCCCCCCTCTGGGCATCATAAGAGCCGTCTCTCTAGCCCGAGAGCAGATACGCGTGTTGCCAAATTAACCTTCGTGGACAGAGGACTCCCAGCGACTATTTGTTTTCTCTGGCACTTAAGGGGATTCCCCAGCCCCAGCCAAGCGTAGTCTCTGGAGGAGCCCACTGGAGAGAGGGGCAGTCTTCCTGCTACAGAACTCCCTGGTGGCTTCCCCTTGCTCTTAGCATTAAATCTAAGCTCCTTGCTTGGCTAGGAAGGCCCCACCTTTATAACTTCATCCCAAGCACCGATTTTCTCATTCGCGTCCTTACAGCACTCGGCAACGATGACAATTGTTCCAGATCGGGGGCCAGTTTTGCTCTTCAAATACCACCAGGGTGTGTCCCACCTCAAGGCCTTAGCACATGCTAGCTCCTCTCCCTGGGATCTCTTCCTTTCACTGTTGGCCACGCTGAGTCCTTCTCATCCTTGGTCATCAGAGAGTCCTCCCTGTACCCCCCGTGTTACCCAGTAGTCTTCCTGTCTGTGTCTCTCACATCGCCCTCCAGACTAGCAACTACTCTGATGAATGTGTTTCCTTCCCCGCCCCTGGAATGTAACCTCTGAGAGGGTGGCTTATTCCTAGGTCTTGTTCAATATCCTTCCAGATCCCAGCGAGGTAGGTCCTTCCTCGTGAACCCTTAATTCAGAATCAAGTGGGTTTCTAACTAGGAGTATGGCGTGGACGTGCCACCACGCCTGGAGTTTCGCCTCTGCTTTCTGCCCGTCTGTAGCACAGCGCGTGACTCAAGACAGATGTGGACATGGCGACGTCAAGTGTGAAAGAAACCACAGAGCAAAGCCGTCTCCCCTCCTTGTGACGCACCCGGCGATGGAAGCCACACAGGGATGGAAGCAGACCCTGGCTGGAGAGGAGAAACCTCTGTCCCTCACTTGTCTCAGTTCCCACACCGTCCTGCTCAGCCCTGCGACTGCATCTGCCGCTTGCGCTGTTCTACGCCACCGGACACTGATGGGTTTCTCAAGGGCGCGGAGTGTTTCATTCGCCTCTGTGTTCCCAGAGGTCAGGGCTAGATGTAAACTTTGTTCAGAAAACTAATAACTAAGAGAAAAGGGAGGAAGAGAAAGAAAAGGTAGAGAACATGACATGAAGAATTCCTTGGTTTGTTTCTGAATAGTCACGTGGTGAATAGTCACTGCAAATTAACGGGATAAATTGCTCAAAATGTACATGTCCCGTTTTTTTCTGGTTCACAGAGTGAGATCTTTCACAGCAATCCAGAACAACCAAAGCACCACGCAGGGGCAAATGCTGAGACGGGCTTAGGAAAGTTCATCCTTAATACCTGGGATTTGCTTCATCACCAACGGAGCAAAGCCAAGTGGGCACAGGGCTGTTGGTGTCATCCATTCTGGTTTGTCTCCTACCAGGATAGATTACTCTTCTGTTTTAAAATACACACGACCTCTATGTTCATTAATCATAATAACAGGTTTCAACTTCAAACTAGCTCATCCGAGAACAATGGCATAGAGCCATGAAACCTGTTTCCACCTGCGAAAGAAATGGGATAAGCAAGGTGCCTGCCTCAGAAACTTCAAAACATGAACAAAATAATTTAAAAGTCTAATTTCTGAAAGCACATGCCTTGCAAGGGTACAGTTATTTGTCATGCCTGCCTGGATTCTGATTCTGACACTGCCCGTGAAGTGGTAAATTCACTGTTAATGTACGAAAGGGATTATTTGCTTTATTTTTTTCTTCAATAAAGTATGTTGGTTTTTAAGTATCCCTAGCTTGCAAAAGGGATTAAATGCACAGTCAGATTCACTAATCACTTTCTTCTTTCCCTGTATCTTCTCTTCTCTTCCACCTCTCATTTTTGGCATATCGCAAAAAGGCAAGGTGCTCACTTAATAAATTATGTTTGCAGAAACGGCGGTGCCAAGTGACACAATTATGCACTTGTTGAGTTAGTGGGCACTTACAAACAGACTTTGTAAGTCATCACACTCCATCCTGAAAGGTGCTAATGCATCATTATGATCTAGCAGGTTGCCTGCCGGATTTTACAGCATCGCACACTACATTAACCTTTGGTACCACCGATATTTATGACCTTATAAGAAAGTATTTATCAAGCTGAAAGCCAATATGCAGCACCCGTGCGTTAGCCAGTGCTGTTCAGAAACCATATCGCTCCTTTCTCCAAGCATTTTAAATCACTCCGGATAATGCCTGGTGCTGGCTCTGAGTGCAGGAGATGGGACACTCCTGGGCAGTCTTCGTGGGAGTTTAAATTGGTATGATCTTTCTAGAGGGTGACTTTTTTAGTTTTATCTGACTATCAAAAAGCCTTAAAAAATGTGCATTTTTACTCTTTGATCCGGCAGTTCTACTTCTGGAAATTTATCCTATAGAAACAATCACGAAAGTGTGCAGAGATCTGCGAGAAGAAATTCATCATAGTGGTATTTGCCACAGTGAAAAACGGGGAACAGCCTACGTGTCCAACCACAGGGGATTGGCTAAATAAACTATGCCCAATCCAAACAAGGCCGGACGATGAGACACAAAGAAGCCACTGGATAAAAAAAAAAAAGTTAAAATATATTTAAAGACTTGGAAAGATACGGCCGATAAGTTAAAGAGCAAGTCACAAAACAGTATGGCTGGTACCATCTTGGTACTTTTACTTATTTCCTAATTTTTTGTAAAATATTGCAAAAACCTCTAAAAGGATAAACAAGGTGGCTAATTAGGTGATAAAATAATCACGATGGTTATTATTTCCTTATTTTGATTTCTGTCTTTCCAGTCATGAATATGAGTTACTTACATCATTTTAAAAAGTCATAAAGGATTGGGTTTTATTTTTTTCTCAATTTGCAATGCCCACCACAGGGTAACTGATTTTATTAATTTTTAAATGAGCTCCAAGTCACAGAATAATGGTAATAATCGCCCCTATTTTTATAACACGTCCCAATTTCTAAAGCATGCTTATGTACGCTGTCCCAAGAGTCTTCACACAGTCCCGTCTGATGGGCGGGACCAACATTGCTGGTTCTGCTCCCTGGATGCAGAGACCGAGACTCGGAGGCTGAGTGTGACTCGATGACAGTCACGCCGTGACAAAACGGCAGAGCTGAGACCTAATGCCACGTTCTCCGGCTCCTGAGCCCATGTTCCTTGGCCTCCAACATTTGCCTTTTTCTAAAAAGAGAAGCCAGGAAGCACAAGGCAGCCCTAGGTAAACCAAGTCACTGTGGAGGTTGACTCGTCATGCAGAGTGTTTGGCTTAACTCTAAATTCACTGGGGCAGAGGCAGACAGAATGGAGGTCACGCTGGGGTTCGGCACAACAGGCATCACAGATAGCACCGTGAGCCCCCAGAAACAGCACAGCGCTGCCCAGGGCCTCCCAGCATGGCTCGTAGCTTGTGCAGGCTGCGGGAGGAGGGGGACTGGGGCTGGGGTTTTGATGTCTCCCAGAATTATCGACTAACGTGCATCTGTTGGACAGAGAGATGAGATCAAAGTCTCCTGAAGTGTATAAAGGCGGAGGCCTGGCCTCCGGCAAGGGGGCAAGAGGGCTGCAAACGGCGCCACCTCCTCTGGCCCCCATGCCTGGATGCTGCTCATCTCGCTGGTGGGCTTCGGGTCTCAAAGGGAAACTGCCGTTTCAGGAAATGAAGGGTGGGGGCTTCTTGCCCACCCTTCTCTGCAAAAACAGCCTCTACTTTAACTGTGTGCTCTGAGTCCATGCTAATTTCTCAAGTTCTCCGTGGCTCTCGGCGAGACAGGGGGACCCTAGGAAAAGATGATTCCTGCCTTGAATGATAATCCAAATAGCTTTTATTTTGCAAGCCTGCTCTTGGCCACACATTGTTTCGTGTGATTTCACTGTTACTCTGCTTAATCTGTACAACAGCTTCATTCATTCATTCATTCAATGCACACATTGCAACTGAGCACCTACTTGAGTAAACATACGGGTGATGAACAAAATGCAACGTGGTGCTGATGTTCCAGCGTGGCTGACAGACCAGAATGAGTAAGTAAATAAATAAACTATTGCAAGTTGCAATAAGTGCTATAAAGCAAACAAATACCAGAAACAAACATCTCATATATTATCAGTTTCCTAGGACTGCCATAACATATTGCACGCACTAGGTTGCTAAAACGACAGAAACGTATTCTCTCATAGCTCTGGAGGCCAAAAGTTCAAAATCCAGGTGTTGGCTGAACCATGCTCCCTCTGGAGGCTCCAGGAGAGCATCCTTCCTGCCTCTTCCTGGATTCTAGTAGCTCCTGACAATCCCCATGTTCCTTGGCGTTCTTCCCTTTGTGCGTCTTCACGTGGTCTTATAAGGACAACACTCGTTGAATTTAGGGCCCACCTCAATCCAGTATAACCTCATTTAATTGAACTTATTATATCCGCAAAGATGCTATTTTCAAATAAGGTCTCATTCTAAGGCTCCAGGTGGACATAAATTTGGGGGAAACTTGGGAACTCAGAACACTGAATTAATCCCATTCTACAGAACAGGGGACACATCCGGCAAGTATTCAGATACATGTTGGTCTGACCCCAACATCTGCTTCCCCTGAGTCCCAATTTCCTTAAAGTAATCATTATCCAGCATCTTTAATCTCCAAAAGGCAGCAGTGAGAAATACAACGTAATGACTCAAAGCCCACTCCTAGGAGTAAGCATTGGGTTCAGCTCAGGCTTTCCTGGTCTCATTCTCCTACTGCACAGAACAAAAGAGAACACATAGACTGCCCAGCCAATAGCAGGTACTCAATAAACGATGGCCGTTAAAAAAAATCCTTAAGAAACATTTTTCATTTTTAACGTTGTAAGACTGGGTTGAACCCAGACTTGCTCCCGTGGGCACACACACCATTTACCTTCTCTGAGATGCCACTGTCTCATCTACAAATGGGAAAGACAGCTTTATTCAGGAGTTCTTGAGATCAGCTGATACAAAGGACAGTGCCTGGAATGCAACTGGTTCTGGAAAATGACAGCTGCTGGCATCCCTCTTATCACTACCAGGCCTGCAAAAAAAGTCTGGTATTTTCCATCAGATCCAAAACGTCTCCTGGAGCTTGACACCTTTCAGTCTGGGTGAGCCATGGGACTGTCATCGAACACTGGGTCTCAAACCCTTGTGTGAAGTCACGAGTCAGGTTGGCTTTGCCAGACTCCCCTGAAGAAGCTGCTACAACTACATTCCCACCAGCCACGCCCCAAGGTTCAGATCCCTCAGGGGTTGTGTCACTTAAACTCCAACCCTGGGAGGTTCCAGTGCATAGCTGGGTGCAGGGACGGTAGGAGAAGGGGTGCTGCAATAGCACCGTGCCTGTCTCCCTAACCTCTTCCCCTCTACTCAGGAAGGGTGAACACCTGTGTGGCTGTTCAGCACCTGGAACATTCACTGAGACTCAACCTACAGTGGACAGGGCCACTGAGCCTCAAAAGTCAGTACCTGTTGCAGTGATGTTACTTGTGTTCTCCGCTGCTTATCTGCTTACATGTGGTTGCTGTTCTTGTTGTTTTTAGGAAGACAAAAATTACGGGGTGGCCCTAGATAGATCCCGCCTCTCTCCCCTGCTCCCTCCCCCTTTCTGTCTCTCCCCCTCCCCTGCCCTCCCCCTTCATGCCTTCCTTTTCTTTCTCTCTTTTTTATTATATTTTGCCCTTTTCCCTCTGTTCTACTTCCTCTGTGCTTGCAACTGTCAGGTGAGCCAAGCTTGAACCTGACCTAGGACTCAGGTAAGCCAGGACAGGACATACGGTGAAAAGCCAGGAGGAAGTTCTATGTCTGGCTTATGCCTTTGGGCCTAAGTTACCTGCTCCAAATCTGTCTCTGTCATAGGTCCCCGTGCTGGAGGAGATTTGCAACTTGCCTAGATATTTAAAGGGGAATATTTGGTCTCCCCTTTGGCCGGTCTTGTCTGTGTATCTCTCCCAGTCAGGTGCCCCACGGGCTTGGGGGAGTAACAGACTCAGTTCAGAATGTTCTGGGCTCCAGCCTTTATCACACTGAGCATCACCAAAATCCCATCTGCTTCTCCTAACAGGGAACCGCTGTTCTGGATAGCTCACAGGCGCCCCCGACAAAGCCGCCGATACCCACACTCCTTTCCCAGCTCAGGTCCTGCGAGAAGGAAAACCTCAGATACCAGCTGAGTCCTGGACTCTAACCACAAACAACAGCTCTGGCCCTCGGGGATCTCGCTTTGCTGGAGGAAACTGAGGCTCAGAGAAAGCGTCAGGCCCAAGGGCCATGTGGTTCATGAGGAGGAGAGCGCGGCTGCTCGGGCTACAGATGCCTGGTTCCCGCCATTGCGATGGGCCGACCCTTTTACCCACTCCCCAAAGTCACCACTAAATCTTGACGCCAGAAATGGATGAAAGGAATCATCCCCAAACCTAGATGAATACAGTAGTGTCTGGGATAGACGAGGTGGAATAAACAGTATTGTCATAACAAATGGACATATGTTTCCTACCCCCTAAAGGACAGTGAACACTCAATGGTAAGTAAGATAAAAGTCAAGAAAAAAAATGAAGAAACACCTGATGGAAAACGAACACTACCCATATCCTTCGGTACACGACAGTGTGACAGTGGGAAGCAGGACCCTCCTATCAGTGGGGTTCCTTCTGGAGCTAAATCCAAATGAAGAGAAATGTGCGCACACGGGCCTGGGACTTGAACTTGAACTTGGAGCCGACGAAGGGTAAATGTTCCCTTTTAGAACTGTCAGCGATAAACTCCTCTTTTTGAGGGAATGCGCCGTGTGTGATTTTGCTGAATGGCTTATTTTTGAGCGTCGGTGAGAGCTCTTTGTACTTGTCCTTACATATGTATTCTGAGTAACGAGGGTGAATTTTCTTTCTGCTTGAGGTGTACACAGCCGTTGGGGATGAAAAGGAACTTCTATGAACTGCTCGAGGCTTGGATTCCCGGGGGTTGGGGGTGGGGGGCTGCTTCTATTAATAAGGGAAAACACCCCTGGTCTTGGGCAAGGTCATGTCTAATGTGTCTCTCATCTGACTCTCTGAGAGGGGCAGCCAGTCAACTGATGGAATTAACCAGGGTCATCAAACTGAGGGTCCCTGGAGGACACAGGAGAGGCTTTACATAGAGGGGCTTTTGTGGTACATGGCACTGGGTATGAGTCCAGCCTGGGCCCCTGAGGAGTCTTGGATTTGGGGAAAGTTATAAGGCTTCTATGAGCCTCAGTTTTTTAAATCTGTAAAATGGGAACATTCCTACCAGCCTAACACTGATGCTGGGATGACTACATGAGATTCCTTCTGCAAAGCATCTCATAAGTGCTTAATTTTCAATCTGCCTTATTACTCTTTCAGGGAGAGACAGCCATAAGTACTAACGGTGAGCCTGAAGCTGTCGTGGTTATCACGAGCATGTTGATATACATCTTCTGTGTCCATGACAACCACCACAGAGACGACAGAGATAAAGCAGTCAACGATCATTGAATGTCCTATAAGCCTGGCACCAGGCTAAGAACTTTGCCATCACTGACTTGTGCTGTCCTCACAACTACCCTCTGTGACAAGTACCTCAATTACCCTGATTTTATAGCTGATGATAAATAACACAGAGCAGTTATGTCATGTGGCAAGTCTCACATGGGTAGTACACGAAGGAGCCTGGATATTAACTCTGCACGGGAGCCCACTCTTCCGGCCACATCACCTGTGTGGCGTCACAGTGCATCAGTTTAAGGTACCTCGAGTAATTAAAAATACTGCTACAGTCAGAGACCAAGGAGTTCCCAGTGAGGGCGACAGTGAGGTCTGGGGAAAACAAAATGGTACAAGAGGTGAGGCAACATGCCAAGCTTGGGGTATGATATGAAACGTAGCTCTAAATCAGCAAAGCAAGCCCTTGACAGGAGGAGACAGAGGTTCGAAGGATCACACCAGTGAAGGCACCTGCCTCACTGAGCACTGGCCATAGGAACAAATCAGCAAAGTAACCATGATGACGTGCGTGATGGTAACAGAAGGAAGAGCAGCTACCACGTGTGGAGCACGTTCTACACTTCAGGGCTTAGTGAGATTCAGTAGCTTTCCCGAAGTCGTGCAGTGAATAAGCAGCAGTGTTGGGACTCGAACCCAGCAATGTCCTGCTCCACGGAACTGACTGCTTTTTCTATAAAGGAGAAACAAGCCAGTGTGGGGAAGAAGCTACCTTTTTGTTTTTTCTTATCTATCTGTACATTAAATTCCTACTGTCCCGATAACGAGTCCCCTCCCACCTTTCCTCTCCTGATCCCCATCCGAAGCTGCACTGAGGGGGCAGGGGTAGCAAGCCAGGCACTATCACGGACTTGGTCACCAGGCAGTGGGCTACTCTGCCTGGCCCTTTGTGGCTGGACATAGTCTCACTGTCCTCATCCCTGCACTGTGACTCATCCTGGTCCCGCCAACACCTGGTGGCACTGCCACTATGTAGATGATGACAAGTCATCCATTTAAACATGGTACTTTGGGTGGGCTCATTCGGAAATACATACAGAAAAACAATGATCACTATACACAAGGCATCTACTGAGGTCAGCAGATTTACTACACTATCTCTTGCCTCAGATAACACAGCCAAAAAGCAACGAAGACAGGATTTCACCCAGGCTTCTCAGATGTCCAGAAACATACTCTTTGCACTCTACCCTACATCCACCTCCAAGAAGAGAGTCCTAATTGGAAGGGAGGGTGGGGAGGCTGCACTGGGGATTCAGAGAGATGGGACATGTGGCTTTGCACATGCTCTTCCCTCTTCCCGGAATGCTGTTCTCTCTCATGCTCGACTCTCTGTTATCCTTCAGAGCACAGCTTAACTGCCACCCCCTCCAAAAAGGCTTCCTTGACCTCAAGTCCCTCTCTCCCTCATTCTTCTTCTTCCTTCTCAACCTAATATGTGTTTGTTTGCTTCAAAATACATCATGGTGGATTTAAGACAGTTGCAAATTCTCTGCCATTTCTCCTGGTCAAAGGTGGAGTCTTTCCGCCTCTCCTTGAATCTGGGATGACTCTATGGCTTATTTCAACCAACAGACAAAAGAAGTAGCAAGGAGCAAATACCAAGGCTGAACTTCAAGAGATAAACAGCTTCCTCTTTCATTCCTTGAGACGCTCCCTTTTGGAATTCAGCTACAATGTAAGTGTGTGTGTGTGTGTGTGTGTGTTGTAAGGATGCCCATATAAGAAGTCTGATTACTTGAGACAACCATGTTGTGAGGAAGCCCAAGCTAGTCAAGTGGAGAGAGGAGGAGACATACGGACAGTCACCAACTTCCAGACATCTGAGGGAAGCTTTGGGACTTCCTGCCCAGTCCAGCTACCATCAGTAACTGTACCAAGCTGATCTGTACAGCTAAACCCCACTCGTGTTTCCTGAAGCATAGGCTTGTTAGCAAATAAAAATGGTGGTTGTCTTAAGTCCCTATGTTTGGGGAAGCCTGTTGGGCAGCCATGCATAACCGAAACAAACATTACAAACTGCAATCATTCAGTCACATTGATTGCTTGTTTCAGTCTGTCTCTCCTACAAGAACATAAGCATTCTAAGGACAGAAACCACATCTATTTTTGTCTGTTCCTGAATCCCCGGTGCCTCAAATAGTAAACACTCAACAAATAATTTTCAATGCATGATCTACCATTAAAGAAAATGATAACACAATAAGAAGTAATAGTAGTAACAACAGGGTAGGGGTAGGGGTAGCTACCTAGCTACCTATTACTACCTTGTAGTAATAATGGTGCTCGTAGAAATACTAACATAATAGTAACAGCTACTGCTACCGTGTTGAGCTAGTGGGGCCCCTGAGGTGCACATACCATGGCTTGGTAGAGGCTTTCAAACAAGGGTCTTCTTGGTGGGGAGAAAACAAGCGGGGAAAAAGCCATGCAATTGAAGCCCAGGCACAAGACACCCTTCCTCAGCAACTCTGCACTCTCAGACGCTCTGGCATGTCCTTGTTCTCTCCGGCTGGCTGTGCGTCCCCCGTCCAGGGCACTCGGGGACTCCCCTCCTCTCTCGATCTCAATGTCTAACCCAGAGCTGATGGCTCAGTGGGCGTCTCCCTTGATTTCTCATTCTTCCTGGGCACGGACAATGTCTGACTCATCTCTGTTTTCCAGTAAGAACCTGGCACACAGTAGGTGTTGATAAATGTTTTCTGAACTAAATGTAATTGGGATCAATGCCCAAAAAGCAGATTCTCTCATTTCCATTGTTTAAAAATACCACGGATTTCCCCTCATGCATTATGTATGACAGAAATTAATGTATCCAGAACTGTTTTCCAATGCACAATTTCCAAAGGCTCTAGTCTGAATTCTACCAAAAATCTGCACAGGGCTTGGGGGTGGTGGTGGTGGTAGTTATGTGTGGTTAGTGTGTGACTCCTGTGTTAATCCCAGACACCGTTCCTGAAGTGGCACAGTGATAAGGGCCCGGGTGAAATCGTGTCCGAAGCCAACATTTCCCGGTTCCCATTTCCCCAGGCAAGGATGCATCTTTCTGTCGTCTCCTTGCTCCAAGCTCAGTGGCTTTTCCATTCTTCTAGCTCCTTAGAAAAAGGTGGCAGGAGGAAAAGTTGTGGGTATTAGTGCAGGTTGAAGAGTCCTGATAAGTCAGACTTACTAGTGATGTGACCCTGGAAAGGTCACTAAGTTGTGCCGACTCTCCGAGCCTCAGTTTCCTCACTGAAAAGACAGTATCATCACATCTGTACTCGATGGCCGTTCTGAGGATTAAATTACTAGGGACTATACGATCCCAAATTAGGGACACAAGTTTACATGTGTGTATGTTTCATATTACAAGGAGCTTTGGCAGATTCTTCAGTCGTTTGATAATCACTCCTATCCAAGTCCCAGACCAGAGTACTTCATGTTGCCATCTCTTGTCTAGACCATTGCAACGACTGACCAACTGTTCTTTCTGCACTATCCAACCTCATTATTCCTTGCTTCCAATCAATTTTCCATGTAGCAGTGAGATCATTCTTAAAACCAAATCTAATTATGGCATTTTCCTGCTTAAAATCCTCCAGTAGCCACACAGTGTGCAAAAGATATAAAATCACCCATATGGCCTGCAAGGGCCCACACGACTGTTTCCGCCTATTTATGCTCAACTTGGGCCACCTGCCCCCTGCCCCTCAGCCCAGCCACACTGACATTCTTCCACTCGACTATGCCAAGTTCCTTTCTGCCACTCAGTAAGGGTAACGGGTGAACAACGAGCTCTCCAGAAAACAAGACCAAAAAAGCCCTGACTTGCAGCACTGCCAATGCCCATGGTGTAAATGCTCTCACCATGGCCGTGTCAAGCTACTAACGTGACACCCGTCACACTACAAAGAGATGTGCACAATCAGCAATGACAAGCCAACAGAAGCTGGCCCTGTCGCACCACTGCATCTTGCTTCTGCATCTGTTGCCCCTTCTAGAACATTCCCCCTTTTTCCTGGATATCTTTCACTTATTCTGATTTTTAAAGTCATGTTTCAAGGAAATCTATTGAATCTCTACCCTGATTTACGTCCCCAATTACCTGTTTGCAAAGCACCCTATCCCTTTCCTTCCTGAAACTTTTCACAAATATAATTACAATCAACCCTCTATATCCACAGTTCTACCCCTGTGGATTCAACTAATCAGAGATGGAAAATACAGTATTTTCATATTTCAATGGGATGTAGAACCTGGCAGACATGGAGGGACAACTGTACTTAATTGTCTGATTGATGTGTTTCTATCTGTTTTGCAGTGGACTGTAGGTTACTTGAAGGAGAACCTACCTCTATCTTATTCACTCTTATACTTCTAAGACCTTTCCCTGCGCCTCTCAAACAGTACAAACCCAA
>NW_012148285.1:5497608-5502907 GCF_000956105.1 Propithecus coquereli | reverse complement strand
GGTATCAAAAATTATTTATGTCTCTTAGCTGCAACACTCAGTGAGATGTCTGGGAACTTGGTTGGCCAATGACCCCACCATAAATAAAAACAATGTGGACCAATTGCTCCCACCTACGAAAACCTAAGTGACTGTGAAGTCAGATTCCAAGCACCCAGCTACAGAAAGGGCCTGCGAGCTCAGAAGCCCTGGGATGGCCCAGGGAAATGATGGGAAATTCAATTTTAGAAGGGCTGTTTGCAAAGTAATCCAATTCATTATGGTGTGTTCATTATTATTGTATTATATTGAGTAATATCACATTTAAGGAGATTTCATAGCATCATAGCCATGCACAAGGGAATATAAAAGCAGTTAATAAAAGAGAGAAGTACAATTTCCCTTCAATGTTAGTTATGTTCCTATTATACTTGGAATAATAATCAGAGGTCCACTTAGCCTGACTTGTGAAGTAACAGATCTGTAATTACCTCATGTCTACGGTGTCTTTACCAAAGGCTCAGTGTCAGGACACTGTGAATCCTCAGAGAGCCTACAGGACTCACTCCCTAAGCTAGAGAAAGACAATCGAAGGGCCCCCTAAAACCACGCACTCATGTCGGGGTGAGTCGAGATGCCTGCGCAGCCCATAGTGGACTCTATGCTGGAATTAAGTGCCACGTGAAACCTGGATCTATTCATTAGAATTCCCCTCTGCCATGGGTGGGTATCCTCCTATTCTATGAGCCCTCATATGGGAAAGGAAACACGTCATTCCCTCCTCCCAACCTTCGTTCTCCCTCTGGTGAGCCTGGTGTGAAAAAAATGCTCTGAATATTTGCTGAGAACAATGGAAGATGCTTTAATGACTTTTCCCAAAACTGGCTGTCAGTGGCTCTAACCAAGCCTTCAGGGGCTCTTGCTGGGATCAACGATTCCAGCTACAGGAGAAGTGACCCTGGGGCTTACCACAGCCCACATGCCAGCTCCAGAGATGGGCATCAGTGGCCTATCTTAGTTAAGTTCTGGTTCTGCTGTCTGTGCCTACTGTTTAAAGGGTTGCCACAGTGTGTGAGAAAGCAGGACTGGCTTTGAGTTCCCTGTCCATCACTTCCTGGTGTCACCAGTTAGGACAATTTACGTCACATTTCTGAGTCTCTATTTTCCTTATCTGTAAAATGGGGGTAACGCTACCTGCCATTAGGTTTAGAATTAATTGACTTAAATCATGAATACATTGCCCAGCACTGTTATTATTTGATCTACTACTAATGACAAACAATTGTGACATTCATTCTTTGACCTCAGAAGAATGTAACATTTACTAATCCTGCTTGGGTTTAAATCAAGGACAGTACAGATGGTCCCCAACTGACAATGGTTCAACTTATGACTTTTCAACCTTACGATGGTGTGAAAACCATAAGCATCCAGTAGAAACCGTATTTCAAGTACCCACGCAGCCATTTGGTTGTCCCTTTCAGTACAATATTCAATAAATTACAGGAGATATTCAACACTTCATTATAAAATAGGCTTTGTGTTAGATGGTTTAGCCCAACTGTAGTCTAATGTAAGTGTCTAGAGCACATTCAAGGTAGGCTATACTATGATATTGGGTAGGTAAGGTATACTAACATTTCAACATATGACATTTCAACTTATGATGGGTTTATTGGGACATAGCCCCATCATAAATCAAGAAAAATCTGCAGTGACATAAGTTTCAATTCCAAAGAAGATTTTTTTGAGAAAACAGCTGACAGCTGGACCAGACAGAGAGAGAGACAGCCAAGGCCCTGAGTTCTAGGGGTGCTTCTAATCCCCCCCTTCCACCAGGTCCCCTCTGGTTCCCTGTCAAGAGCTTCAGTGACTTAAAACAGGATTAATACTTTCTGTCTCCCACTGGTCCCCAACTTCCATCTCCTAGAGTCAAAGAGACTCTCCGCGGCTTGTCCCCCTACCCCCACCTGCCCCGCCCACTGTCCTCTCTTTCCCTTTTGTGCAGCCACCAGATGAATGTCACCCAGAGACACTGCCTGGAACCCCAGGCAACTCCTAGCATAATTGCTAACCGACCTCCCACTTGCAAGCCAGTTAGAGAGAAGGGGGGAGGGGAGGAAAACCCACCTCCTGTCATTGGAGCACTGCCGCTACCACCGCTTTTCTTCCTTAAAGAAAAAATGGTAGTTAATTTCTCCCCCTAAAAAAGGCCAGGGAACAATCTGTTTAAATTATAGTGTTACAATGTGAAGCAAAGATGCAGAAGTCAAATACAATTTGGGTTATAATTAGCGATTTCCTTGTAGCAGGTTTCTCTGGGAGATGCAGGCTTCGTCTGCCAGCTTGCCAAATGGTCTGAAGAAGCCCCTTCACTCACTGGATGCCACCGTGGGAGGGGGTGGCTCGGAGTGGAAGGGGTGTGTGTATGTTTGGTTGTGTACATTGAGGTAGTTCAGAGCTACACAGAACCATAGGACCGTTAAGATATTTGTCTGTTAGGATGTTATTATGATTGATAATTAGCAGGGAATGTCATTTAGGTAAAAAACTACTGCCGATGGGGAAATCACATAAACTAGGTTCTGGAAACTGCCAGGACTATGTTTGCTTTTACTTAACCCCCATGCCTCAGTTTCCTCATCTGTAATTTCGGTATCATCCCACCTATTCCATGATGGGTTATCGGGAGGAAATGCACAGTAAGACACACGGCTCACAGAGGACCCCAGCATGGAGTGGGTGAGACGGTGGACCCGGCTGCCTTTGAATCCCATGTCTGCTCTTACCAGCCTCGTGACCTTGGACAACACCCTTGACTGCTCTCTGCTCTGATTTTTTCACCCAGGTAGTAAGGGGTTAATTATGGTGCCTGCCTCCTCCAGGTGCTGTGAAGATTTGACCAGGTCACACTCAAAACTCACAGCACCACTGCCATGGGCACCTGGTGTGAGCTCACTAAGTGGTAGTTATTGTCATCCGCACATTCAAGACAGGATAGTTGCTTCCTCTGTTTTTCCTTCCTTTCAGCCCCAGAAGTTTTTTTTTCTTCTTCTTTGTACATCAGAATGATTTATTGAATTTTCAAACCCCTTCCACACAAAAGTATAGAAGTTAGGACATTATTATTTTTTAAACAAACTTGAATGAATTCAAAGTTATCCCTGTGATAAAGAAGTTTTTATTTGATTTTCCCAATCTGCCAATCAGAATGCACATTTACTTTTCTTCCTTTTGAAAGACTAAGGTAGCCCTTATTGTTGGAATTGTATGATTTGACACTCCACATCTTTTTTTTTTCTCCTACAGAAAAACTGCTTTTTCACTTCCAAAACAAGCCAGCAACCCTTAAGCGCTTCAAGTACATTGGTCCTAATGGCCCAATGGTTTGTTTTGAGCTGTGCAGTCTGGAAACCTTGGTTTATGGAGAAAGAACTTGCCCGTATAGCTTCCACCCCAAGGACACTGAGACTGCAGAAAAGTCAGGTCCTCAAGCCCAGGTACATGCTGTTCCTGATGCCAGAGGGATGGCTTATTCTCCAGGTGGTAATTGACCTTCTGTCTGGAGCCCAGATGTCAGGAAGCCCATGAAAGTCTCCGTGGGAACTCCGTGCTGCTTGGCTCACGGCCTCCGTAGAGTCTGGTTTCTGTCCGCAGGGGGCGAAACCCAGCCTCTGAGCACCCGCAGAGCTTGTGCAGTAAAATTGATCCTAGCTCTCTATCAAAGCTCTATAATTTGCCAATTTGGCAGGCTCCGCATTCCTTAGGGACGCAAGGTAGGAATCCAGACCCCCTAGTGAGAGCATCCTGACCGCAGGACTGGAGTTGGCAGGAACACATGACGCTGCCCAATCTGCACAGTCCCAGGATTGCTAGGAGAAATCGAGATAAAATGAAGACTTTTTTTTTTCAGAAGTCTGGAAGTCTTTGTGAGAATAAGGTCCACGAGTAGCTGAAACCTTTGTCTAGGAACCAAAACAGACTAGCAAAGAGATTTGGAGCCTCCAATTGCATACCCCAACATGCTCCTAAAAGCACAGCATTGGGGCTTTGTTTATTTCAATGCAAAGATAACACTGAGTAAGTGGATTTTGAAAACAGCTACAGAAGATACAGGGAGAAAGATAGAGGGAGATACACAAGATGGAAAGAGAAAAAAAAAAGGATTGTCAAAGCAAAGAATACACAGGGAAGGGCGTGGTGCTGTGGAAATTCTAAGGACATCCTATCCTGGGCTCTGCTGTGATACTCACTGTACGACTCAGGCACGTCACTTCCTCTCTCTGTGCCTCCGCATCCCTCGTGAGGAAGCAGGTAGATGAGTTGGTCATTTCAAGTTTAACATTCCATGAATCTCTGTACTGTCTCACTAAGCATCCAAGCTGTCTTTTTTATGAACCTGAGATACAGTCTCCTTCAAAGGGTTAAAGTTCCTAATTTTACCTCTTGCTTATTAAAAAAAAAAAAAAAATTTCCAAGATTAAGTCAGGAGTCGAAAGCTCAGTATCTTCAGAAGCTAGGCAGATACCAAAAGTGAGTAAAACAGGAGTAAACAGGAAAACATGTAAAATTCCAAACTGCAGCTTACTCTTGAGAAGCAAAAAAATCAAAAGATGTTACAATAGCAGTTCAGAAATCCAAAGTAGCA
Organism: Propithecus coquereli; assembly: GCF_000956105.1. Classification (NCBI taxonomy): domain Eukaryota; kingdom Metazoa; phylum Chordata; class Mammalia; order Primates; family Indriidae; genus Propithecus; species Propithecus coquereli. The sequence goes on along the minus strand of NW_012148285.1, from coordinate 5,498,280 downwards.
ATGATTGCATGGACTGAAAGGGGCCTCTTCCTTTGGACAGACCATGTGTTCTCTCATCTGCTACAGGGTCCCCACCAAAGGGTTACATGGCATCGTCATGCCCGTAATTTTATAATCCCCATATTAATGGAGGAAATTATTTATTTTACCTGTGTCTCTAAAATAAACTGACCTCTTTTAAACATTCATGTTATTTGCCTTGACCTGAGAGTATTTGAGTTATCACCCCCTGATATATGTTATCTTTTCAAATACGTGCAATGAAGAGATTAGTCTAGGAGAATTCTTTCGCTCCTTCCAGCTCTAACACTCCAAGGTTTTGGATGAATCATCTCTGAATCCTCTGTTAACAGAGAATGGCCAACTTCTTTCTCCAGCCTTGATTCAAAAAGAGCACATAATTCATATAGACTCACCATAAACCTAAACAGTGCCTGGTCATGAATTAAGGGTATAAAATGATGGCTGGCTAATGAGTGACCCAAACACTGCCCACAAAATGAATTAATGCCTGCTTCTAAGTTCATTTAAAAACAAACAGAAGCAAAAACCCCTGCCAAATGGGGCTATGAGCTATGCAAAGGTAATTTAGTCCTTTGTATATAGCTCATAGACAGTTGACTTCATCTTCAAACTCTCCAATCATTATCCCAATGATTTAAAATTATACTT
>NW_012148285.1:5492335-5495019 GCF_000956105.1 Propithecus coquereli | reverse complement strand
AAAAAAATAGCCGGGCGTGGTGGTGCATGCCTGTAGTCCCAGCTACTTGGGAGGCTGAGACAGAAGGATCGCTTGAGCCCAGGACTGTGAGGTTGCTGTGAGCTAGGCTGATGCCACGACACTCACTCTAGCCCGGGCAACAGAGTGAGACTCTGTCTCAAAAAAAAAAAAAAAGAATGCCTAGCATAGTCTGTGGACCAAAGCAGCCCTCAACCAGTGACAGCACACCTTCGCGTTTCTTCTCCCCGACACGAGACAACTTTTAAAATACTTTTGTTTGTCAAAGAGAGGGACAGCCATACCCAAGCACACACAGTCGAAGTGGCCATGAGGCAAGAGTTTGGCCAGCGCACTGTGTTGGCAAGAGTGTGGGCAGCGGGCCTTCTCAGGTACTTTCCATGAGGGTGTACATTCGTGCAAACTCTCTGTAGGTAACTGATCAATGTCTGCATTTTAAATCCACGTACCTTTTAACCATTCCCACACAGAGACACTCACAGATGGACAGCAATATGTGTACCTAGCTCCTTAGTACAGCCTCATAGGGACTAACAAAACTACAAAATAAAACCAAGAAACGACCTCCATTCCATCAGTGGGATGCCTCTGTTTGTAAGAATACACACAAATATGAAAAGGAATGCATTGGATCCCCAAGTACAATACAGACTGATGTCTCAGACATACAAGGGTGCCAAAGTGGGTGCTTGGTAAATTTCAATTCTGTTATTTTGAGAGGGGAACTAGTGAGAAGTTAGAAGATGTAAAGGTTGAGTTAGAGGCAGATGATAGAGACAGAGAAGCAGGCATATGCTTGCACTTGCACAAAACACTTCTGCAAGGAAATGTAAGGGATTAAGAACTGTTACTTCTGGCAGAGAGACTAAGAACTGGGGTTGTGTTAGGAAATTTTAGTTTTCATTTCACATTCTTTTCTAATGCTTGACTTTTTAAACCATAAGCCTGAATTGCTTTAATGATAATAATAATAATAATAATAATAGCTAGTTAATAAAAAGGAATATACTGAACAAGTTTGCCCTATTCCTTAGCTATTTAATTGGCTTTGACATCAGAGCTGGCATGTAAAGGGTTAAGAACAGGATGTCATCACCAACCAATATCTTCTCTTCCTAAAAGTATTAATGAACTATCAAGACGCAGTTAACATTGCAGTGGGAAGTGGCTGAGGCCAAAGAAGAACCTGGCTCCTTAAACAGCCCTTCTCTCTCTTTGTAGAGCTCGGAGCTCAGGGACTCAGCTCGGGCACCCACCTTCTTTCTCCCACCAGGGCTCAGAGCCAGTGGGAAAGTGGTGGGAGCCTTTTAAACAGACTGCAGAGGTGTTAAAAATAGAAGTTAAGTTGCTATTGGAGATACATGGAGAATTCACCACTTGCAAATCTCTAATTATAATATGTCAAGAGTAAAATACCTTGTCAGGAACAGGATCTAATATAATACAGTATTGGCTCTGTCAGCACAGTGATCCATGATGTGTTTGGAGGCCTACATTAAATAGAAATTCAGCAGAAAAAATGTCCCGCGGGGACTCAACCCTGGCCCGTGGGGAACTGAAAGGATGACCTGGTAAGTCCTTTCTGTCTGTATTTTGCTTAGCCCTGGTTGGGAGCTCTGGGAGCATTCTGCTTCCCTTCTACAGATTCTGCACTTTGTGTTAAATCATGTGCATATATTAGATGTTCTTGGAGCCCAACAGATGGATGGATGTTTTCTCTTACCCAGAAGTACTTAGTTTCTCAAAGAAATAATGGCCCCCACAATGCCCTTAGAATGACATTAAGCACCAGGGAGATACATGTCAAAAGGCAGCAAGTGATAGCAGGGACTACCCTACCTGGTGGGGAATGACTTAGGTATTCTCCCAACAATAACTTTATATACTGAAACAGGGCTGTGTACCCAGGTTTGGGGAGAACCATAGTTCTGACCCACTTTGAGGATAGATTCCCTCCATAGGAAATTCAGAACCTGGAGGGAAGAGAAGGTGCACCAGTGAATGCATGGAGCGGCAGAAGCCACTAGACGTAAACTGGTCATAGACCACATTCTGCTGGTTCAGATAGGGAGAAGACAACTAAGAGCTAAGTCGCAAATAGAAACAGCAGCTTATTTTTTTATTTTTGGCCAAAGAGAGAGAAATATATATGTACGTAATCATCTACAGCAGCAAACCAGAAAACAAGATGGCCCCTTTTATGATCCCCATCCCTACCCAAAACCAATTAAGAATTTAAGTCCGAAAATTTCCTTCAGGACCAGCCCCAGAGCCTACCTGCTTCAGCCTATGATGGCAGTCTTTCCTTTAAAACCCCTGTAAGAGTGTGCATCATTCAAATGTCGCTAGATAATACCAAATAACTGCTAACTAGTATCCGCGCACATGCACATTCTCCAAACTTAGGTGCCCCCTGCCATCCAAATACTGCAGGGATAGTCTGAGGAAGATTCCTGACAGGTTTGCCCAAGGTCAGGAATCTTCCCTTATTTCCAAAGTTCCCTTCTCATTCTCTTGTCCATAGACAATGTCGCCTTCATGAGTGAGAAAACGAAGGCAAAACTGAATGACCTCTTCCTGTCATCTCCTAACTTCGGAATTTCACTACATCCTCACACATTTACTCTTCCTTCTCTTTCCTGTTTCAAAATGAAAGTGCTTCCAAA
>NW_012148285.1:5489746-5492285 GCF_000956105.1 Propithecus coquereli | reverse complement strand
AAACACTGCCCACAAAATGAATTAATGCCTGCTTCTAAGTTCATTTAAAAACAAACAGAAGCAAAAACCCCTGCCAAATGGGGCTATGAGCTATGCAAAGGTAATTTAGTCCTTTGTATATAGCTCATAGACAGTTGACTTCATCTTCAAACTCTCCAATCATTATCCCAATGATTTAAAATTATACTTACCTAAGACTAACAACTCAATCAAAGATAGAGACTGCTTAGTCATCCTGACAGGGTAAATTGATGACAATAAATACAGGCATGAATAAGCACAAAGCACCAAGTGATGGGAAGGTCACGATGAGACTTCTCCGATGGCTACAAGACTCGCAACAGAAATTTGTCAATGAAGTGCCCCTAAGGACACATTAAATCAAACCCTTAGAAGACGCCTGATCTTTCCTCATTTAGCAAAAGCAAGATGTCCTCAGGCCTTACAAACAAACCTTCAGTCATTTCTTTCTCGAATAAATCCTACCTTGTTTGCCCATGACCTAGACTTAAGTCAATGAACAACTTGTACTGATCGGTTATACTCAGATGTGAATAATTGAAAACTGTTTGTCTATAAATAATTAAATATGAAAATTACTTTCAAAATAAATCTGGGAATTTGAGTCTTAGCTGGATTCTTAACACAGAAAATTTCACAATTCTTATGATGGATTTATTCCCCTGGAAAAAAAAATTTAATATGAAGAATCCAGGACCAAGGAGACCACTCTGATTTCTCATTATGGATAATGTGATTTTCTCATCACTATAATGGCCTATCTGGTAGAGTGTTTACTAAGTGCCTGTCACGGTGCTAAGCCCTTCATGGATATATTGTTAGGACTTCACAACTTCTCTAAGTCTCACAAATACATAAATGAAGAAACTGAGACTCAGAGAGGTTATATAACATGCCGGTGGTCCCACTCTGGGTCAGAGCTGGAACTCCAAGGTCTGTACCTAGATTCTACTCTGCCTCTCCTGACAGTGCCTGAGGATATTCATCCAGTGCCACTTTTTTTTTTGACCTAACATGAGAACCTTCGATGCTGCCAGAATGGAAGGCTGAAGTCCCAGAAGCGAAACAGAACATCACACAGGTGGGTCTTTGACACTCAGAGCCTGCTGCTACCCTCAGACTCATCCTAAGCTGGGATCAATCATGCCTTTCAGTCCCTCACCATCAGCCACTCTTTGGTGAACGAGGTCTTTAGAACAGTAAAAGGACCCTGGTACTGGGTAGTAATGAGGGCCTTTCATTTATCCTGAAAGCCAAGGGCCATTTATTCCAAAGAGTATACAGGAGGCACAAGCCTAATACATGGGCTCGTGAGGAAACAGGAGACAGTACCTGCGTCTTCAAATTAAATGTGAATCTTAGGAAAATAGAACTGCTGTTGACAAAACAGCTCAGCCACACTGTCATCTGAAAAGACAATTTCGAAGTCACCGAAACATGTTATTGGAGTTTGCTCAAGGCACGGGTCTCAAACACGAGCACACTCTAAGTCTGTGATATTGCACATGCTTGGGTCCGCTGGGGCCTTCCCCGGGGTGAGCGGGGTAATTCCCGCACAAAACATTCCTTTCTGCAACAGCAATCTATTCAGAAAAGAGGCCGGTGTGGCTGGGCATGCCTGGGGGATAGCTTCTGGACTTCCAGCCCTTCAGAATTCTGGCCTTGAGTCTGACATGCCTGGTTTTGAGCTCCAACTCCTGTCTATTAGCCACTCTGACATTTAGTAAGTTACCTGCCTCAGCCAAGGGCCTCTAGGTGCGGTTACTCTGCACCTATAACATGGGATGATAACACTTCATAATACTATTTTTAGGGCAGGGGAAGAGTCAAAATTAGTTGAGACTGTGCATGTAAAGTGCTTAAAATATAGTCTGACATTTACTGAGCAAAAGTTATTATTTTTGAAACTATTATTTCTTGCTTCCCATTTTGATATCCTTGCTTGCCCTATTTTTAGACGTGACATCCTTCTACGATTTTGCCAAACTTCCAATGTAAGTATGTGAGGCTGAAATCCTCTACCAGGAAAGGCCCTCTGGTGCTCTGTAACCCATCTGATGGTTGTTTAGAAGGGAAGCAGGAGGAAGTTTGAGGAAGGATGGGAATGTTAGAAATAATAAGAGCAGAGGGGTCCAATGACCAGCGTGAGGTCCTTCAGCTTGTAAGTGGTGGAGCAGAGGGTCGAATCCTGACAAGTCTGGGGCCAGGTACTTAACTGCACCTGCTTATCTAAATTCGACAGCAGGGATGGTGAAAATAGCCATGGGGAAAAATTTAAGATCTCCTGCCCTGACCTCAGGCACTGGTCATCGAAGCCATTGGCCAAGAAACTTTCTAGGGGACAGCCGGAGATTGGAGAAAGACCCTGGGCTTTGACATCAGACATGGGTGACATCCTTAGCCTCTTTGTCTCTTTATTTCCCCGGCATAAAATGAGGGGTACTATTAACAATGCCATTTAAAAGTTTTGGTGTGAGAACAAAATGAGGAGTAAAAGAACGCCTAGCATAGGCCGGGC
>NW_012148285.1:5453115-5486536 GCF_000956105.1 Propithecus coquereli | reverse complement strand
ACGTATGTTTGTGAAAACTCATCAAATTGCGTATTTCAAATATGCAGTTCAGTGTATGTCTATCAGGCTATAAAAATTTTAGTGTTTTTTTTTTTCCCCTAGACAACCTACTCTATCCCAATACCCTTGGCCCTATTCCTTCTTATCCTCTCTAAAACACTTTGTCCCTTTCTTTCCTGAATCATTAGCCCCTATCTCTTGTTTCCTGTTCCATCTGTGCCCCATAGGGACTGTATCATTGGCATAAATCAGTGAGCCTAAATCAGCTGCCCCACAAACTGCTTTCTCTGAACTCTTTGCTCCTTGGCTGCTGCTATGATGGACCGTGGACACCCATCTATTCCTCAACTCGTCTTCCTAAGCTCACCACTACCCCAGCAAAACTGCTTTCTCCCAGTATTTGGTGATGCCCAAACCACCAGCTTCGACAATGTCTTCCCAGTGTACACCCTCGGGGCTCCCACGGCCCCACACACGCCTGCTGGAACCCCCAAGCTGCATATCCCATTGATGTCTTATTTATTCAGTAGCTCCTCTTCCTCCCAACCTCACCCTTAAGAGGTCTCCCGTGCTCTGTGCTTGTCTTTCTCTTCTCCCCCTGCACCTGACAAACATATCAATGTAAGTCGCTCCATGCGACGGCTCACTACACTACTGTAGCTCCGACTATTTTCGTCTACCTGGTTCCTTTAATGAGTTGTTCTGCAGGCACCTTTTATCCAGGATGCTGGTGAAATGATCCTCACTCCCTGTATTTGGGTATGAAGCTCCTCCATGGCCCCAGGGCCTCAGCCACTGAAGGAAGGTGCCACCACACAAGGCAGGGAGAGGGAGTGACTCCCAGGGCTTGCATGAGACTAACCCAACCGCCCTTCCTGGACCTGCCGGTTGTGATGACAAGAGCCTGCACGTGCAGGCAGAGAATGGAGGTGCACAAAGAAGCAGAGATGGATCCCACTGGACCCTGACAGATATGTGCCGAGAACCAGGCTGTGTCTAAAGTGAACCTTCCCCCTGGACTTCCTGCTGTGTAAGAGCCAACACGTGTCCTGCTGAGTTTTCAGTTCCACGTCAGAAGACTGCAACGTATATTCCTCTAACAATGATTCTGAGGCCGACCCCTCAGAAAGCGTTTTCTCCTACCATCATCATAATACATAAAAGCCGTGAAAAACCTTTGCTCCAGAATTTGGCACATTATTGTAATTAACAGAACACATACCCTGTGTTCTCTAGTGGACCCAAATCTCTCCAAGGCAGGAGAACCTGTCGGCACATCATTTTATCTCTCTGCAGAGCCCGGGGCACAGTGGACACGCAACATGCTATTTAAATTTAATTGTGCTGATCTCTGAAGTGCTCTTTTTGCAGGATGAGGATGTTGAGTATCTCAGCTTCCCAACTGGATTAAGATTCCTTTGAGCTAGGCATCATTAAATCTTTCTTTTTACATCTCATTTCATATCTCTTCTGCCTTAGACTCTTCTCAATGGCTTCCCATCTCTGCTAACTTGGAATCCCAACCCTTTATGGGACCCACCTCACCTGCAGGATATAAAATCCCTGCTAATTGCTTCTAGTTTATTTTTTTGCCACAAGCAATCCCAAACCCCCGCCACCATGCCTTAAACACACTGGGCTCTTCTCAGGGTTTGGAAGGAGCTGAGATCTTTTCAACTGTAGGACCTTTGACCTTGGTATTTCCTCGGCCTGGAATGCTTTGTCTTCTCACCTTAAATATTATCTCCTTAAAGAAAAGTTCCCAGACCACCTGTTTGCAGGGAGCACCTCTGTTCTTTTTCTATCTTCCCACAACACCCCTATTTTCCTTAAGAGCATCTGTCAAACTTGGTGATGAGCACATGTTCACTCTCTGCCTCTGGTACTAAGTTACAAGAGGGAAAGATCATGTTGCTTGGTTCAACTATATCACCTAATATAAGTCCTGGCCCTAAAGATGCTTAATAAGTATTTGTAAATGAATGAATGAATGAATAAATCTTTCACAGTCATTAGCTTAATAAATAAGGTCTGATTGTAGTTTTTTTTTTTTTTAGTCTGAGAATAACCTACCAAGACACTACTCTCACTGATTATCACAATATAACCAGCAAACTATAAACAATAATACCATCACTACCACCAGATAGTCAACACAAAAACAATAAATACCTGCTAACCCAGCAAACCCATTTAATAAAACCATCCCTAAGGTACAGCATCCAAAGACAAAAAGGCCATAGCAGAACTGTTCACAAGAGCCCAAAGCAGGAGACAACTCAAATGTCCATCCACAGGTGAATGTGGTACCCACAAAATGTGGTATATCCACAGTGGCATATTCAACATAAATGAATCTGACACATCATGATAAGACAAAGATGCCAGACACAAAGGCCATATATAAAGCAGACTGGTGGTTGCCAGAGACTCAGGGGAGGTAGGAGAGGGGGAGTCTGCTTAATGGGTACAAAGTTTCCTTTTGGGGTGTGAGAATGTTGTGAAACTAGAGAATAGTCGTGGTTGCACTAGGCGGGGAATGCACCAAATGCTACTGAATGGTGTACATTAGAATGCTTAAAATGGCAAATTTTACGTGATAGTTATTTTAGCAAAATAGATTTAAAAAGGAGATGGTGATTAAAAATGTCAGAATGAATACTATTTCTTAAAATCCCCAAAACTAGCCTTCAAATGAACGAGGTACCAAGCAGCAAAGTTAATCAGCAGTTACTTCCTATGATAGGAAATAGATAATGGTTCAAACTCATGCACTTCTTCACAAATACTGGTTTTCAAGAGGCCTGAGCGCACAGGGAAGAGCAGAATTACCTTGCACCTAAAGAACGCTCTAGACTAGAGGCTTGGCGTGCCCAGGCTTCTAAAGAATTCTGCAGAACAAGGTTTCCCAAATGTGTGGTCCACACAGATGTTATGATATGCATGATTATTTTAGATGATACACACATGAAGACTGTTTAATATAATTATTTTTGTTTAGGGTTATCTTTGATGAAGGGCCAATAACACTAGTTTTTATTTATAGTGATGATAAAGTAATTTCTGCTGTTTGCTTGTTTTCAATCCATTTGCGTGGAATAAAATTTACTGTTTTTGTTGTGCAAAGTTGTATCACCATTGCCACTGAGATACGAAGAGTTCCCTTATCCACCGACATGCTTTCGTGCTGCCCCTTTGGCAGCTCACACCTTCTCCCTACTCCTTGGTCCATCAATAAAAAGGAAGAAACTGGGGTCAAACACAGTGACAGGGGTGAATTCTCAAATGCATTAGCTAAGTTAAAGAAGGCGGACTCAGAAAGTTGGGGTGGGGATGGGGAATAGCCACAGTCATAATATTTGTTTTTAGGGTGATGGAAAAGTTCCAAAATTAGACTTTGGCAATGGCTGCACGACTCTGCAAATACACTAAAAATCAGTGTGAGTTGCACACCTAAAATAGGTGAATTTTATGTTATGTCAGTTATAACTCCATAAGGATGTTACAGAAAACAAAAGATTCCATTGGGATGACATTCTGGGAAAAGCAAAACTATACAGAAAATAGATGAACGCTTCCCTTTGCAAATAAATGCAGTTCATGACAAGTATGTCGATTTAAACAAACAACTGGAAAAGAACACACGTAGATGAGGTCAACTTTGGGAAGCTGCTATGATAAGGATGGTCTTAGGGACCCATCTGCTGGCCAGAGGCCAGAGTCCCTTGGTGGATGAAGGTGCACCCACCCCCGCTGTCATTTTCAGGGCTGGGGTCACCCGTGCCCCTTGGAGAACACGCGCCCCGCACAACCTTCTGGCCCCCAGGGAAAGCGCCCACTTACTGTGGCGGTGCCGGAGACGGTCTGCGCGCTCGTGTCCGCCGGGCTCGGCTCGGAGTGGGACTGGGCGGGAGGGTACAGGTTTAACGTGTGCTCGGGGACGGTGGTCTGGCCTGTGTACTCTGGCGCGGGGTGGGGATGAGGGGCTGTGTATTCCGCGGGGATGCCGTTCTGCGGGGGAGCAAACTGAGCCGAAGCGTAAGGCTGAGCCATTGTGTCAGGGGCAGCGGCTGCTTCCTGATTACCCTGAAAAATCGACAAAGTGGAGAGAGGAGAGAAAACCGTGAGTAGGCAGCAAGCAGATCCTTGACCCCAACCCCACGACGACCATTCCCCAGACACCTTCTGGGAGCCAACAATCCCAGCTGACGATCACCAGATCCCATGAAGAAATAGTAACTGCCACATACCCCCACTTTACAGATGCTGTAACTGAGGCTCCAAAAGATAAAGTCACTTTCCCCAAGTCACCCAGCCTAATATTCACAGATTGTGGGGATGTGTCCTACTGTCCTGGATATTTCGGGCAGATCCTTTTTTATTTCAGTCCCATTTTGGAAGCTACGAGCATGGAGTTGTCCACACTGACAGCAGAACCTTGATTTGACACTTAGAGTGCCAAGAGAGATTAAATTGAACGTGTGTGTTCTTGAGAGGAGAGACAATTTATCTAAGCGTTTGAATTTAATCAAAGTTTTATGTGGCTTGGCTCACATAATGGATGCGGGAGGGTCCTTTCAACGGCCCCAGTGTGTGTGTGTGCGTGTGTGTGCGAGATGTTCCCAGTGCCAATGTGAGGAAGCCAGCGAACATTTAGGGCCTAATTAGGACAAAGATGGCCCTCTGCGATATCCCCATTTTAAGCATCTCTGAAAAATATTGGCCTTAACGCTTAGCCTCATTAGTCGATGCCTCCCTGTCCCTAATGCCACGTCTTATTTTTTCACAAGCGCAGAGTATTACATAACAATTCACGCTTCAGATCTAGGCAAAACATGCAGTAGGATAATTATAGCCAATTCAAAAAAAAAAAATTTTTAAGAAACACAACAGAAACCTGAATTCAAATACTTCCATTTCAGGAAACATCAATCTCTCTCTCCACCTCCAGCCTGACAACTCTACTTCCCTACACACACACACACAGCATGCACACACACACATACATGCACATACACACACACGCACACAGAGAGCATAAGAAATTGCGATCCAATGTCCGAATTTCCCATGGTCTCAAGAGACGAGATTGCACAGTCAGAAAGAGAGAACAACAACAAAAAAATAATAAAGCTTAGCAATTAAGCACACCACATAGCTGCTTCTCCCATCGTCTGTGGTCAATTAGATGTGACTTTGGCCTCCTGTAATGATGCGAGGGTGAAAATGTCCGAATTGCTCACATCTCCTCAGTACCTGCCACCAGCGTTCGAGAGCCTCATCCTCTGAGGCAATGTGGGCCCCGAAGAAACATGAAGACAGAAGTGGGGAGAAAAACGTTTGTTCTCAGAGCAGCACACAGAGCTGGCACATTTGTTTAGAAGGGACCTTAATTAGATCGTTCAAGATGACACTTGGAAGAAAACTAAGCTTAGGATAAGTTTAAATGTTTTGCAAGAGAAAACATTCTCGTCCGGCTTTCTCCTCCCCCAGACGAGTTTCTCCAAATGTCTGCGCCACTGGAAGCAAAAGTGCATGCGTGTTCCTCTCTCTTTTTGTCACATTTTCCCGCGGCAACGGGGCTGGGGAGGGTCTCCTGTGCCCAGGCTGGAGAGCTAGACGTGCAGATTTAACCCTGTCCATTTTGGGGAAGCCACAGAGGATGTTTAATGTCCCTGCTGGTCAGTCTCCACTCCTGTTTCTGCAAGGACAACATCCCAGATTCCTTCCGGGGGGAAGTCCCACTCTCGGGCCGTGTGGGGCAGGGGCGGCTGAACCCAGCCTCGGGGTCCCTCTAGGTACAGTCACGTGACACCAGCCTGTCAAATCACAAAGTTTCACTGCCATAGTCACGGACTGGGAGTCACGCCCATCTACCTAGTGCGTCAGTTAGTGAGTTATGCCCTAGTCGCGCCACCAAGAACTTGTCACCCCGGGATTTTGCTGCATTTGGGGAAAGACTTCTTTCCACTGTGATTGGCAGCTTTAAAAAGAACCTAAGCCCGGAGCTGCCAAGAACTGCCCCTTGCAGAGGACCTGCCTATAGCTGAAGCCAATGCAGAAAACGAAGCCAAAAAACTGAGAAACGGAAAGGTATCAACTGAGTCTTGGTGACATCATGTGACATCTTGGATCCTGCTTTACCTGCAGTCAGTAACGCCCCTGTTTGTTTTAGTTACACAAATCAGTAAATGTCCTGTTTTTAACAGCTTTACTGAAATGTCATTAACATAAAAATTATATATATGTAAGGTACATAATTTGATGTTTTGATATGTGTATACATTGTGAAATGACCACATTCCAGGTAATTAACATATCCATCACTTCTGTGTGGTTACCATTTGTGTGTGGTGTGTGTGTATGTGTGCTGAGATTTAATTTAAGATCTATCCTTTTAGCACATTTTAAGTATACAATACAGTATTTTTAACTCTCATCCCCATGCTCTACTTAGATCTCCAAAACTTATTCATCTTGCAAAACTGAGAATTGGTAGCCTTGTCTTATTTTGTTTAAGCTAGGTTTTCTGTTACTTACAACCAAAAGGGTCTTGATTGACTAAAAAAAATCCCTCTGCCGTTTTATAACTTCGCTAGCATCGTTTCCTTTTCTGGACTATTCAAGGAACATTTCTTTGTGTACAGAATTTCCCCAGTGATGCCGCTTCCCTATGGCTGACCAAAAGCCCCAGAAATGTTGGGATCTTAAGAACCGTCCAAAGGGAAATTCATTGTGCCAGGGACGGCTTCTGCCCAGAGGTCTGTTTCTGCCTCCCTGACTCTCCGCCTGGCCCATCTCTGAACTGAAAGGTACATCTGTGACAACTCCAGGTGTAGCCACATAGGGAACACGGACTGATCACATAAACAACTGCAGAGACAAAGGTCACACCAACACAAGGGTTTCCGGCAGAAAATGCTTCCACCAGGCACATACAGGAACAGGTGGCTGTTCATCACTGCAGAGCAGTTTCAGGAAGAGTGACCCATTCTACAGGCTCTTGCAAAAGAGCAAGGGCTCCCTGCTGGGATCTGAGCTGTGTATTGGGGCAGAGAAGGGACCTGCCCTCAGGAAGCTCACGGTCGGTTAAGGGAGAAGAAGAGCTCCATCCTCTCAACACCACCACGTCTTCACTTTCGCTGCCCCCCTCTGCCTGTAAAGCACCCCCCGCTCCCTTGCTTGGCTGGTCCCTGCTTACACAGCTCCGGATCAAGAGGCCCCCTTCAGCAAGGTCCCCTTCAGCAAGAGTTCGTGGACACTCAGACTAGTCAGCCGCCCACCCTCTGTGCTCCGTAGCTGGTGGCCAAAGCTCACATAACTCCAAGCGCCGCCATCACCTGTTTGCCTGCCTGCGAGCTCCCTGAGGGCAGGACGCTGCGCCACATTCCCCGCCCCATCCCCAGGACCCAGCAGCATTCTCACTGCAAAGCGGACACTTACGAGTGTTTGCTAAGTGAATGTGCGCTTGGAAAATGAACTCCAGGCTCCACAGAGCTTAATCTGGCAGCAGGAGATAGGAGGGGAGGTGTCAGAGAGAACTCGGCAAATGACTCATGGGGCAAATCTGGCCCACTTGTTTTTGTGAATAAAGTTTCACTGGGACACAGCCACCATGCTCATTTGTTGATTGTCCATAGCTACGTTTGTGCTACAAGGGCAGGGTTGAACGGTTGTGGCAGAGACAGCACGGCCCACAAAGCCTAACGAATTGTCCACTCTCTGGTCCTGTGCAGAAAAAGTTTTCTAACAGCCTTGGCAGAATATCCTTTGGTATGGGGACACCAGTTAAGAAGCCATCCTTGCATCAATAGTTTAAGAAGGCAACAGAGCTGGCGGTGGATCAGGGAGAGAGAGAAAGGGGGTACCTTCTACCTAAACCAAGGAGGGGCGCTGGCTCGTCTTGGAGACAGACAGTGCTAAAGATGGTGCAAAGAGAGTGAGTCGGAATCTTTTTTGGAATTTGCTTTTCACCACCCGATCTCTGACCTATCAACATGCACAAACATAGGCTTCGAACTCGGCGGCAGGAGGTTCATGAGGACAAGAACATCATGGCCTCAGAATTCTATGCTCTGTGTGAAAGGCTTCTTCTCCTCACCCGTGCTCAGAAAACAATGGTCGTGGGTGCCAGGCACTGTGCTGGGCACTTTACATCAGTAGTTCTTAAACAGGTGTGACTGCTCCCCAGGGGACATTAGGCAATGACTGGAGACATTTTTGGTTGTTGTGACAGGTGGAGGATATGCTAATGGTATCCAGTGAGTAGAGGCCAGGGACTCTGCCACCCACCCTACAGCACACAGGGCAGCCCCCACCACAAAGGATCATCCACCTCCCAACGTGAACAGTGCCTAGGCCTGGAGTCCCTACTTTGCATACACGGCATCTCCAATCTTGCCTTACTTTGTGGTCAAAATGTTCCGGCCCAGAACTGGGCAATAATTAGACCAGGTCACAGCCACAGGTAGTTCCTAGGGAAGCCAGGAGTCATCTCTCAATGTGGCAAGAGAATCACCCAGTGGGGTGTTTAGTTTGGGTCCCATTTTTAAATACACCAACTGCTCTCTCACCTACACCATTGACCCAAGATCTGTTTGTTATCTGTTATTGTGTTACTCCCTGTGGGGAAGTCAGTTGCGAGGGTATTCGATTCAAAGATGCCACAGTTCCATTTGCCAGATTAGGTGGGTGACCCTTGGCAAGTGGTGCTGCAGTAGCCTGGGAAACTTCTGCACCATCTCAAGCCTTAACCCCAGCTTCCAAATGCTTTGAGGCTATCCCAGGAAAAGCAAGGACCAGCCACAGCAAACTTGGACCATCCTGGCAAACACAGGGTACCAAGCTCTGGGGACCGAGTCCACAGTGGCCAAGGAGCCTGCAGTTAGCATCCCGGTACACGGGGATTTCATCCTGTACCTGGAATTCTCAAACAGATGTTGGTGGGACCTCCCCCAGTTACTTATTAACACTGACAGCCGTTCCAGAGAGACCCTAATTAATATTCCCAACATTTGCACTTTAGGCTAATTACAGCTAATATTTAATTAAGATCACTGTACTTCCTATGGAATTATTTTTCACCTTCAGATGGCTTCAGAGACGTCTTTGTTTCCTCCCTAGTGATGTTCCTGGATTCCTAACTTGGCTGAAATATGTTTTCTGGAAAAATACTTTAACAGGAAGGGCACCTTTTCCACTCTGGGTCACAGCAAGTGCTGGACACGGGAACAGGCTCCTGGTTGAAAGCTGAGGCCAACTTCATGGAGGGAACGGTGACGGGCACGATTATTTGGAGCATTCAGGCTAGACGTCCCCTCATCTGCAGAAGCTGCCTTCGTCTTCCACTGCAACGCCACCCCCCCTCCCCTTGCCTTAAATAAGTAGAACGATCAGACTCTGATACTTGCCAAGTCAGGGAGCCTGTGGGTGTTCCCAGCTGATGAGAACGATCTGCTTTGCAAGTGTTCACATCATCAAGAGACTGCTTCGAGAGCTTTTGCAAACTTAACATTTCATTTTTAGTGCCTGGACTTTCTCGGGTTGCTGTTCAAAAAAAATAATCTCACGTTTTAAAAACCCACTATTTCTGCTGCAGAACTGAGTAGAAGCATGAAATAAAGAACGCTTATTAGGATAAATGTAGAAGAAATGTCCTTGTCCTCATGCACCAAACCTCTCAGTCAACGAGAGCAACTCAACAACAGCACGGCGACGTGGAACCCCATCATTACCCAGGACACCCCAGTGAGTAGCTTTTACTACAATTACCAGGAGCTATTAAAATGCAACCAAGTCTGATTCCTGAAAGAAAAAAAAAAGTCATTTCAATTTAAATATTTTATTGAAGCATGAAATGGCCAGGATATTATTGCTATTTTAAGACAAACACTGTAATCTATTAGCAGAGTGTGTTAACTTTGGAGCATGCATACGTTCAGAAAGCCACTCCTCTGGTGCACAGAGAATTTCCTTGGTCACCGAAACATCCTGCATCCTTCTTTTTCTCTCTAAGGTGGGCCCAGGAGACAGAGTCAGGGAGAAAATGAGGGGTTTTTCTTTTTAAAGACATTCCCCTTCCCGTATTCACCTCCCTGAGTGGTTTAATAAAGTAGTTTTGGGAAACTATTAATAATAAGAGAACAAAGGGTGGCGGAAGTCACACTCCGCAAAATGTTTTGGCTCAAGATCTAATGCAAACCATATTTCAAAGGAGAAAGCGTCTTTACGTGGAAGAACATGAAATGGCTTTACTTTTTTCCATGTGACCACCTGACTTTCACCGAGAGGGAAAAGTGTCTGGTTTCATAGCTATCAAGGTAGACTTTAAAATAATCAAGTATTCAAGAGTATGCGTGTGTGTTTGTGTATGTGTGTTTCCCCAGCTTTGCAATTAAACTTCTTCAACACACCCTCCTTTCTTGATACTGGAATTTATTTGCCCCCACTCTATTTCTTGCCTGGGAGAACCTCTTCTGACCTAAACACAGCCCCTTACAATGACGGAGTGCACAGGAATTGTCAAGCTCTAATAGGCCGGCGGAATGCCTCTGTCCATACAGCCAAGGCAGGCAGTGGCCCCCACAGCAGGACCCACCCCCACACAGCATGGACTCGCTGGAGGAAACCACCCATTCTTGGTGGTTGCCTGCAGTCTCCCGTCTTGCTGACAGTTTGTTTTACTTTAGTTTAGTAGCATGGTCTGTTCTACTTTGCTGGCAAGAAATCGCGCATATTCAGAGAAAGCCTCTTATGCTGAACTGAAATGAGCTAAACTGCATCATGCCCCAGGGGCATTGAAACAAAGAAGAAAAATGCAAAATGACACCATTAACCTGCTGGTTCTAAGACTAGCTCAGTTCTACACAACAAGCAGAAAGCCAACACACACACACACACACACACACACACACACACTCTCTCTCTCTCTCTCTCTCTCTCTCTCTCTCTGAAACTCCTCTCCTCTCCTAGGGCAACCGGGCACGATTCAAGGAGCAAACGACGTATCACAGAGAGCACAGACTTAACGCAAGGAAAGGTTTCAGCTTAATTCAAATCACAATTCCGAGTGAAAAAACGAAATGGAAAAAAAAAAATACCTGCTGCACCATCCTGCTTCCTTTCTCCTCCATAAACTTAGCAGCTGTTCTTGTCCCACACCACCAAGCATCTGCCCAGAGCAAGCCTCAATTACCAGGGAGGGTGTTCACACTGTGCGATGTGCGGATGATTGGGGTGTCGGAGAAGGGGGAGCTGAAACCGCCCGGCTGACCTCCCCTCAACATCTCACTGCTCCCCAAAGCAACCCCAGATGGGACTTTTTCTGCCAGAAAGGCCCAGCCCATCAATCACAGCTCGCTCCTCCTCTGGCTCCTACTCTCGTTTCACAGTGCGCCACTGAGCAGATGATTATATAGAGCAGGAAGGGAAAAAAAGAAAAAAAGGAACGGCGCTCGACTACATTAATAGCTGTTTAAAAAACATTAGAAATGCTATTCTATGCATCGCCTGGAGCTAGAATTTTTCATTACTAAACTAAACATATAGTATGCAAAGTTATAAACTCCAGCAGGGAGCTTGCTACTATCTTATTTTTTTAAAAGGGGGGAGGGGAAATATTTGGGGGTAGCAAGGGAAGAAAGCTCAAAGAGAGAGAGAGAAATAGGTAAATAAAAAAAAAGATACTGTGCAAACATCAGAGAGAATGCATTTATAATAAAGCTGCGTGCTTAATTGTAAATTCATCTTAAAATACCGTAACTGATGATTACTTGGAAGATTTTGAAATCCGGTTCTTTTGCAGACTTGCTGTGCGATCTTAGACAAGTTGTCATCCACCAGAATTTGCTTCTGTTTAATGGGGACGATGTGGAGTGACTTCACGGCGTTATTGTGAGGATCAAAGTACAACAAAAGAAACACACAGGGCCTGGCTCATATATTCGCTATATAAACGCATTCATTCATTCGCATCCAATGAAATGGCAAGCAAAATCCAAAGCCATCTCTGTCCCTATAGACCTCACTGACACACCTGTGGTAGCAGACTTTCCAGAAAAAAAAAATGACCACAAAATCCCAGTGGTGATAGATGCTATGAAGGAAAAGGACAGGGGTCTTGCTTTTGCCTTTTCTTGAACTTTTATATTTTCCTAGATTATTCATTTATTCCTCTCCCCCAATGAACAAAAATAAAACCTCATACCAAAAAAAAAAGGAAAATTCCCTGGTGAAACCCTGCATCAGTGCCAAATGCAGCCTCTATTTAAAGCTGCACATACTTTGTTCTTCCTTTATTATTAAAACTACAACACCCAGAGTGAAATGTCAAAATGATTTCAGTTTTTATTTGGTCATGTCTTCCTCACTCGTCGAGGGAGAGGTTTGGAGAGTCCCATCCACCCTTTCGCGGATGGTCGCTTATCGCCGAGACTCCTCGCTACGGAAAGAAAGATCTTGCTGCACTGGAGGGAGCGGACGGGGCTTCTGAAGTGATTAAACTGGTAATTAAATTGCACGACAGAGGAGGAGGTGAGGGCAGAAGCAGCTGTCTAGGGGAATTCAACCTTCCTGCTGGTCTGTCCTGCAGGTAATAGTTCAGGTAGCCCTGGGTGATTTTTTTTTTTTTTTTAATTCCCAGCTTCCTAAGGTTGAAAAGAAAATCTGGAAGAACAGTATCTGAGCCATCCTTACATGTCCGTTTCCAGTTATACCTGGGGATATCTCCGACACAGCAAGTAGGTTTAAAACAAGCAGCCCTTTCAGGTTCCTTAAAGGACACACGTAGGGGCTCCCCTGTCTGGACTAGGTAACCACAGAACCCCAGAGGGCCGGTCCCGCAGGACTCCAGCTCGGCATGTGGGCACAGCAGCCATTGGCAGAGCCATGAGCTCCTTGTTCTCACCGACAACGAAAAGCCAAACTTCTGTCCTTTAACCTGGGAAAGAGCAATGAGACTACAACAGAAAAATTCCCTGGTGAAAGCACCAATGTTTTGGGGAATGTCAGAGAAAATACTCAAACACAACCAACCAGCCAAAACAAACAAAAAACAAAACAAAAAACAAAACAAAAACACTAGAGTTTCAGGTGGAAACAATCAGAGAGTTGCAATATGATATTGGTCCTTAATCAGTGGAGCACGAATTACTTGGATACTCTTTTTTAAAAAAAAAAATCAGATGCCAGGGCTCCACACCTAACCTCAGACCCTCTGAGGGTAGGCTCCGGGCACAGGCACCGTCCAAAGTTGCCGCAGGGTGTTCTGATACACAATCCTGGGGGAAAATGTTCCGTTTTTCTTCCTGTAGGTGTGATCCCTGGTGTCTGTAAGATCCAGGTCAGGGGTCATCCCACCAACAGTCTTTAAAAGAAATCAAGCACACCTCGTGGGAGAAGAGTAGAACAGTTAGTGTAGTTTCATAAAACCTCTGTGTGGAGGAACTGGGTTGCAGTGTGAAACCATTTATGCATTGTGGCAAAAATAAGTAAAAGAGAAAAAAAAAATAAGTAAAAGAAAAGACATGATGTTAGGTAATTCTAGTGTTGGTGACCATCTAAGCTTTCGATGCTGTGGCTTTGGAATCAAAGTCAAATGCCGAGGGGTCAGGAGCACGATGGTGGATCTACCGGCAGATCATTCAACCTCCCTGTGCCCCGGTGTTCTTATTCTTAAAATATAAATAGTCATTCACATTCTTCTTCCCAATGAGACTCTTACAAGACTTTAGGGAGAAAACCTCCTGGAATGTGTTTCATAATCTAGAAAGTCTGGTAAGCACACACGTCCCATCGTTGGCATGAAATTGGCCCCGTGTCCAGATCAACAAAGCTCTTCCTTTGGCGAACGGAGGAAGAGGTGAGGTGTGTTGGATCTTCCCCTGCTGTGTGTCTGGCACCTACATTTTCACAGCCACCCCCGTGAAGCAGACATTAAAGTCCCTTTTACAGATAAGAAAACCAAGCTGAAAAACAAGAAAAAAAAAAATACTTCCCAATAGATGGGAACTAATAAATTAGTAAGTGGAAGAATGATAATTTTAATCTAATCTAGTCTTATTAAAGGATTCCTGTTACTGAATCCATTTGAAGATGAAGATGGTAGTAGTGATGATGAAGATGGTGATGATGATGATGATGACAGTAAGAAAACCTTTCTAGAGCACCGACTGTGTCCTAATCATTGTTCTAAGCACTGCAGATACAAAATTCAGCAAAGCAGCTTTGCCTACAACACCTTATCCAACAAGAATCCAACGTGGTGTGTACCGTTATCCTCTTTTTCTAGGGAAGCGGAGCGACTGGTTTGTACTCACACAACTGGTTAGTGCTGGCCGAGTCCTACATTCTACAGTTTTCAGTACTTGGAGATGCATTCAAACCCGACCTCATTTAAGTAAACATAAAACCTTCGTTCCTCTAACGGTGCCAGCTTATAGAACAAAGAATTCTGAAGTGGTTTTGAAGTCGTAATTCACAAAAACAACAGAGATCACAACCATCTATGTCACAGATTCCAGCAAAAGCAACTCGTTTCATTTCACTTCCCCTGCCTCGATGCGGGAGCACAGGGAGAGGAGAAGCCATCCTGCCGTGGCCAACAAGCACCCCAGAATCACAAGCCAAGAGAGTGGGCAGCAGACTTGCAATGGCGAGGTGTCGTGTTTGCAAAACGTTCCATCCTGGTTTTCCACATGGAGTTACAGAAGGCAATGCAGAGGTTGTTTTTTTCAACTCCTTAGAAGTTAGTGATAATTAAATATTTATGGCACTCTGTACAAGTCAGGGATGTGGCCATGGCCACTTCTGAGGTGTTACTTCCAATGGGGAATGTACTTGTCTCTTAAAAAAATTAGCAACCTCTGGAACGAGTGACGTTCCCAACAAACAGCATGAGGCACTTAGGAAGATGGGTTTTCTCACCTTGCTCATCACTGTCCCAGAGTCTCGGAGCACCCTGCTTTGTCCTTTAGAACTCTTGTCAAAGTCTGACGTTATACACGCATTTTGATGTCTATCTCTGACTGGATTGTAAACTCCATGAGGACAGAAACCTCCTCTGTTTTTCTTTTTTTATCACCATTGCCTCAAGCATCTCCATATCTGAGGTGTGTGCACACATACACACATACACAGAAGCATTAGAAATGTCGAATAAAAATGAATCCCAAGCTAGTCCCTTCATCCTTACTAGTCCCAAGACATGCCCCGAATCACTCAGCACCTCAGGGCACTGAGAACAAGGTCAAAGTCATCAAGTCTGGCTCTGCGTTGTGTTGAAAGAAACTTTCCTCATTGGAACATCCCAACCTTGCACTGAAGGATTTTTTTGTTGTTGTTGAAAAGTCATGCAGGATAGAGCTTCACTTGTTTGTGAAATAGCTGCAAATGCCTTATTATTGTCTATCATTAATACCAAATAGAGTCAAAGCAGCTGTTATTCACCAAGCACCTTCTAAGTATGAGACAATGTTAGTCACTTTATATATAGGCCTTAACTTCATCTCCACAGGAGCTATAGTAACAAACTTATTTTTAGCACACCCACTTCATGAATAAGGAAGAATAGAATCTTGAAACTAATAAGTGGCACATCCAAGTCTCAAATCCAGGTCTTTCTCCAAAGAAGATGCCCTTTCCATTATTTATAATTGACCTCGTTGTGGGCAGAGATGAGGGGTGCAATTGGTAAGAATTATAGCAGAACGATTCAACCCCAAATACTGTTGAGACATTCTGACAAAGTCCTGAAGTATTCTGGGCAAAGTTGGAGGTTTCCAAAAAGGCGTGAGACTTTATTCCTGATGCCCTAAGATCCAGAGCCTGCGTAAGTTAATAATGATAATGATGATGGTATTATGGATAACATTATTGGTAAGAACAATAATACACTTAGAAGGGGGCTCTCACCGTGTGCTTGCTACTGCCCTAAATGTTTTATAAATGGAACTCCCTTAATGCAACCCTCAGCCCCACGATGTGGGCACAAACGTTTTTATTTGATAGATGAGAGTCTTCAAGAGGCTAAGAGAACCATCTCAGATCACTCCAAGGGTGCACAATGAAATTTGTACCAATCCAATTCTGATGCCAGAGCCTAACCTTATGACCACTATTATTTTTAACTTTTTTATTTTCAAATAATTATAGATCTACAGAAAGTTTCAAAAAATGTAGAGAAAGTTCTTGTATAGTCTTCATCCATTTATCCCAATGATAACTTCTTGCATAACTCTGACACGGTGTCAAGACCAGAGAGTTCAGCTGTGTGAGTATTTTGCTATCAATGCCACCCCCCCATCATCACCATTGCCATCTATCCCTGAGTGACAGCTGGAGCTGCCCACCACTGTCACAGATATAGTTGTGCAGACAGAAGGGCAGACAAACAGTAGAAAACTGAGCCGTGCAGACAAACATTGGCAAAAACCATTCTCATAAGAGAAGGAACAGACAAATGCACTTTAAATTATAACGCAAGAAGGATTCTTCCCCTCCTGGGTATGGAGGAACCCCCAGTGCTGAACAGACTTCCACAATCCATCTCCTTTCATCAGCTCACTTTTTTTCTAAAGAATTGGGTGGGGTGGGGGGGAGTTCTCACTACCACCACCAGAAGAACATCAGTGTCAAGTTCATACTCAAGATGAATTTAAATGATTTGCACCATTGCTAATACTACTACGTTTAACCAAATCCACAAAAGAAGGATGGATTCTGTCTCCTTAAACAGCTTGCTTACAGTCACCCAGCAGATATGATGTGGGGTAATATCGCTGTGTTACCTATTCCATCAGAGCTAGCCGGAGGATTCTATGCCTGCTGCTAAAGTAGGACATTGATAGATTTGGTGTGAGACAAGTTCCTTTGCAAGAGAGGAAGTCACCATACATAACAACAGAGCCAAACAGCCCAGAGAGATGGCACCTTCCCTGTGGACACTGCTGACGAAAGCATCTCACTAAGAATGTCACCAAGGGTCTGTTACTAGATCTGGAAAACTGGGAGCATTAAGCCACAATGCTGAAAGAGAATCCTGTACTCTCCCCAATGGGATGATGTTACAGATGATGGAATATTCTAGAGAAGAGAAAAGTAAACATTCTAGATACATATCAGTGCAAGGAGTGGATACCATTGTCTTGGGCATGGATAAATTTAGAATCATTTCCTCCCATATCCCATTATAAAGTTTTCCACCCATCAGAAAAGTTTATGCCCCACTTCCACTAATCAACATTTCTTCTTCCTCCTCCTCTTCTTCTTTAGCTCTTTCCCAAAGCTGTGCACCTAAACACAGCCTAATAACCCCATGGCTTTGAGGAGGCATGACACAGTTAAGACTCAGCAACAACTTGCTGTCCCCATGTTATTTATAATGAATTTAAAAAACCAAACATTTGAGTGAACTTTTAAGGATCCAGTTAAGACCGCTAAGGGCAGGTACTTGTCCCATGCATCTTTAACATTTCCTTTTCTCTTACATTTTGTAATCAGGTGTTGGGCGTGATAAATATCAGTTGACTTGCATTTGCTTCACTTGTAGAAAGATGTCTAATCTGGTTATTGCAACAGGCAAAGATGATAAAATATGACCTTGTCTTTCATTGTGTGTTGCATAAGTTTTAGCCTCTAATAGTTTGCCAACTGGAAAGAAAAAAAAAAAGACTGTCATAAAATGAATTATAGTTGGACTTGGAAGAAATGAAATGAAAAGAGACTACCCAGAAAGCAAAGGCAATGAACTACTCAAATAGGCAAGAACATGATATCTGTGTAATTGTTTCAGCAGCTAAGTATCGATCACCTTGTGTATGGCAGATGCTGCGCTAGGTTTGGGGGCTACAGCGCTGAACAAGGTAGACACAGACCCAGTACCTCTGCAGCTACAGGCTGGAAAGACTCATAGGATAGTCCAAGATTTACAGAACAATGGGGTATGTGCCATGAGAAGAAAATATAACAAACTCCAGGGATTATTTTTTTAAAAAAAGGCTTTCCAGAAGAACTGATGTCTAAACTGGGAGTTGAAGGGTGAGCAGGAAACCAGGTGGTGTGATAGAAGTTGACAAACAGTATGTGCAAAGGCTAATTGTAATGTTAAGTGTCAGGAGAAAATCTCTCATCGTCAGAGTGGCAGGATCAATGAGAACAGAGTAGAAGAAAGCAATGAGGACATTTTCAGAGTCACAGGACCTACAAAATATAGGGCTGAGATAGAGACCTGGTGGCTACTGGGTTGTAAGGCTCATGAGAGTAGAGACCCAAGTCTGTCTTACAGATCACTATATGCCTGGCACTGCTAGCATGGCACGCCCAGAGTGGATCATCCAACACATTTTGGTTAAATCCAAGAGTAAATGCAACAAGGATCCATGCCAGGACAAAGCTGTCTTAGGCATTCCCTTGTCTTAGGAAAGGAAGAGGAAAGGTAAGAAAAGAGAGGAAGCTGATAACTTAAGCTACACCAAGACATTACCTGTTCACTTGAGGCAGCTCAAATGCTTGAAATAAAAGAAATACACAATGGGAAAAGGCAGCCAGTTTAAGAAAATAGGACAATCATTTTCTTCTCCATCAGCATTGTCACAATAGTTCAGCCAGGGATGGAACGTGAAGGTCACTGGGAGCACTCACACACACATTATCTTTTTGAGCCTTCCCTGTATTGGAAGGTAGTTCAGATGGATATCGTTCATGCCCATTTAACAGAAGAGGAAGGTGAGGCCCAGGTGAGTTAGTGACATGCCCAAGTTAAGAAGGTTCATAAATGTTCTATTTGGGTTTTGAAGCCTAGATATATTCCTGTTGCATCAAACCTCTTCCTAAATGTTCCATCCTTAAGACCCGACAAGTATAGCCACACCAACAGGCTTAGCTGCATGATGCATTTCTGTGTGTCCTCCATTCCTGTCTCATAAACATTTACATGGACAATAAGAAAACTGAATATGGAGGTCATGATAATTGAAACACAAAGTGGCTAGACTCTCATCAGAACAAACGGGAATAAAACTCTGTTGGCTTTACAAATTCAACACAGCCCAGCTAAGCACAAGCATGCCAGTACTGAAGTTCTTTCAGAGGGATTGAAGCCAAATAGTTCCATCTTCCCAAGTGAAGAGCCAAATTCAGCAACTGGCCCTGTCCACCATGAGATCTCTAAGCCCGTGCATCAGCCACTGTACCACCTGAGACTTGCCCTAGCGAGCTGCTCCATCTGCTATGTGCCAGACACTGGAGACAGAGTGCTGCCTGAAGTCACTGCCTAGTTCATGAAGTCTGAAGTCCAACAATAGAAATATGACAACCAAGAAAACCAGCTGAGGATGCGGTGACATTTTGTCCTCTTGTCCCGTTGTTTATATTTATGAGGAGAAAGGTGGGACCTGTAATAATTGTCACGTGATCTCATTTGCTCTCTGGGAAGTAGGTAGTGTAATTCCAGTTGGATCAGTGTAAGAACTTGAGAGCTCTGTTCCGGCATTGTGGCTTCCCACCGTTACCCTAATGTGGTAGTCACCAGCGATGTGTGGTCACTGAGGCGTTGAAGTAAGGCTGGTCTGAAATGAGGCAGGCTGCAAGTGTAAGCCACACGCTGGATTTCAGAGACACAGTGCAAGAATGCAACATATCTCTTTAGTAGTTTCATGTTGATTACATTTTGAAAAGGTAATAGTTTAGACATATCAGGTCAGATAAAATATTCTTGGTTATATATTGGGTTGAACAAAATACTGAAATGAAATTCACCTATTTCTTTTTACTTTAATATGGCTACTAGAAAAAAATTTTTAAAAACTACACATGTGGGTCATATTTGTGACCCACATTGCATTTCTGTTGGACAGTACTAATTATACAAACCCACTAGTTCGGGTGTTGCAGAGCCTGGGTTGGATCCACATTCAGCATTGTCTAGCTGATCAGCAGAGCTGGGATCAAACCCAGACTACCCAAATGTGAAGCCCCTGTCCCTTCACAATACCAAGCTACCGTTTTGGCACCAAAGGGGGACCTTCTTAGGAATGGCCTCATGGAGGTCCACCCAGAACAGGGAAGCTTGATTCCAAACCTCCCCATCCCATCTTTGTTATCTTAAAATCCTTCACTCTGCCCGACCCCTTCTGTACAACTGCATCGTCAACCCCAAGACAGCCATCAGAGAAGGCCACCGTCGGAACGGAACATAACTTTTACTTTAGCAAATCCCACAAAGCTCCCAAGGCTTTGAGAATCTGTGTAAAGTACCTATTTGGGGACAGGAGAGGTAAAAAGGCTTTTAAAAGCTTGTTTTAACTCTGTGTGAAATCAACTGACTAATATTTATACTGGGCAGCTTTCTGCAAAGATGAAATAAACTCTCTACAAATAGCCTACAGAGCTCAGACATCCACTGTGTGTGAGGTCAGAGAAGAGCCCTTGAACACGCTCCAGTATGCAGAACGCTTAAGGCATCAGTAGACATTCTAAGTTACAACTTGCTCTGCAAGGTTATCCACTGAATTTGATCAGAAAGAAACTAGTTCTTTTTCAAATCACACAGACATATGGTAGGATATCTTTCTTGCATTCATCCACTCACTTATTCATTCAAGGTATATTTCTTGACTATGTTTCGAGATGAATTAGGGATACTTTTGTCTATTGTGTCTGGTCCCTGGTAGGCTTGGACTAAGCATTTGTTTTTGCATGAATATAAAATAAATTCAGAGATGACAAAACCACCCCTGCTCAAATGGAGATTAAAATCTGGATGAGAAGAGACAAAGGAAAATCGATGATCAAAAAGTGGCATGGATTCCATAAGCATAAGTTATTAGAGGGGGCAGAGATGGAAGGTATCAAATTGTTCTTGAAGGATGTAATAATGGTTGAGCTGAACCTCAAGGAGAAGTGGGAATGAGGGAGGCAAAATCCAAGGGAGAAGGAAAGCAGGCATAGCGGCATCAGGGCATCAAAGAACACAGAGAACAGGATTGCATGGCTGGAGCATACGTGTGGTGGGGACTGAGCAGGAATTGGAGCTAGAAAATAACGTTGAAGGCACAGAAAGAGAAACAGGAAATGTCACATAAAGTAGCTCGGATTTGATTCTTTAAGTATGGGGGGCCATCGAAGAGTCCCAGGAATGAAATTGGAACAGTGAGGTTTGTGTTTCAGAAAGACCACTCTGGCCACAGAAGGGCTGATGGATTGGAGATAGGACAGGGTGGGGGCATGGGGGGAGGAGCAAAGGTGACTGCAGTCATTCACGAGAGAAAGGACAAAGCTCGACAGAGAAGGACAGACAAAATCAGAGGCTCACTCTCAAGATGATTTCTTTGCATCAAAAAGGGTACCATTGGCCCCAATTCTAACTTTCTCAATCTTTCTTGTGTCCAATGCAAAAGAACTGATGTTTAAAACTTTTATTTCAATAGGATTTTTGTCCTTAAAAGGAGATATAATTTGGAACAATTACATGATGCAAACTGTTTTTGTATTCTGTAGTCTTTTCTATTGAGAACACTG
This sequence comes from Propithecus coquereli, assembly GCF_000956105.1. Classification (NCBI taxonomy): domain Eukaryota; kingdom Metazoa; phylum Chordata; class Mammalia; order Primates; family Indriidae; genus Propithecus; species Propithecus coquereli. The sequence goes on along the minus strand of NW_012148285.1, from coordinate 5,465,023 downwards.
AAGTGGTTAAATTAAAAAAAATCTTTGTTAAGGGTTGCAATGTTGGGATATAAATACATTCAATCAAACCAAGGTCTGCTATGAACATTAAATGTGGGCAATCACTTGAATATATACTGTGGGAGGTAGAGAAGTAATGTTAACCAAGATAATGATGATAACCATTTATAAAGCCCTTTCTATATCCTAGGTGACTTATACTCATTCTCCCTTTAAATCCTCACAAGGACTCTGAGTTAGATATGATTATCCCCACTTAGAAGGTGAGGAACCTGAGGCTAGGTAGGAAGGTATGATTTGTGCACAGACATGCCGCTAACAAGTGATAGATCCAAAACATGAACCCAGCCTGATGTTTTCCCACTATACCATGTTCTGTAGGATCTCTCTCGGATGTTTTCCTTATGCGCTTCCCCTCTGTATGGAAGCCCTTATTAAAATCTAAAGAATTCAAAAATAAATTTAAGTGAGGAATTTCAATGAGATGCTGGGGGTTTTCCAAGAAATAATCTAGGCTCTTTGAGGGGACAAGGAAAAAAATATAATGAAAGAAGGTAACACAGTTCCTGACATTAAGGAGCTCAGGAGTCCGGAAAGGCGAATGTTCTGCTGAGTAATCTGGGATACAAGCCATCTCGAGAGTCAGAAGGCCTGCTGTTCAGATTCTGGCTTTTCCTCTTCCTAGGTGGATGACCTTAAGTAAGTATCATAACCTCCTTGTGTTCTGGCTTGTCTATTATAATGGGGATACAAATAGCATACCTTTCATAAGGTTATGTGTAAAATAAAATCAGGGAACACACATAAAGTGCCCATCACTATGCTTTACGTATCTGTGCTATTATTGTTGTTATCATTATTTAAAAGAGAAATGCCTTGGATGACAGTGTACAGTGGGTAAAGAAAATCTTCCAGAAAAAGAAATAATCCATCAAACATAGCCTGGGAGGAAAGGAGCAGGCTGAGGGAGCAGAGAATAACTTTGACTCATCACACCCACAATCGCACAGTGGGCTTGGAAGGGCAGGAAAGTTTTCCCTGAACTGTGCCTTTTGAATCTTGAACCGAGCTTTGGTTCTGATTCACCTGAAAGCGTTTTAATGGGTTGCTCACCTGTGTCTTCAGCAGTGCCCATCTCACCTGGACACAGTGCTCCAAACCGGGATTGGGACCGACAACCACCCCAGTCTAAAAATTCAGAAAGTGAGGCAATGTTGACGATCTTGTCTCACCTTTATCTGCTACAGCCCCTCAGTCGGCATTGCTAACTCCTGGCACACTCTCCATGCCTCCATGAACCACTCGCAGAGAAGTTACTCATGAGTGAATGTGAGTATGTCAAATGAAAAAGATGTCATTGCTCATGAACTTAGATCTTCAAATACCTAAGGAATTGTTTTAACACTCTGAGAAGGCAAAATTATAAGAACCCAAACTAAAAGTAACAATCTAGTAAGATGATAATGATGATGATGGTGGTGGTGGTGGTGGTGGTAGTAGTATCCGTTTCCTATTGTCACTGTAATAAATTATCACAAACTTGGTAGCTGAATAGCATAAAATTATTCTCTTATAGTTCTTGTTTTTCAGTGACATAAAGTTAAGGTGTCACTAAGGCTGGTTCTTTCTGGAAGCTCTGAGGGGCTTATCTGTTTCTTTGCCTTTTTTCAGCTTCTAGTGGCCACCTGAACCTACCCTACCTCCGACTTCAAAATGCACTCACTCCAATCTGCTTCTATCATCATATTGGCTTCTTCTCTGACTCGACGTCTCTGCCTCCCTCTTGGAGGACTGGTGTGATTATGCTCGACCCACCTAGATAACATTGGATAATCTCTGCAATCCAATATCCTCACCTAGATCACATCTGCAAAATCCCTTTTGCCATCAAGTAACACTCACAGGTTCCACTGATTAAGATGTAGATGTATTTGGGGCGTTACTGAGCCTACCATAATGATGATCCTCCAGGGAAACACTGTCCAATAGAACTTCAGGAGATGCTAGATATACCCAAATCTATGCTGTCTTAATACAGTAATTTCTAGCCACTTGTAGGTACTGAGCACCTGAAGGGTGGATAACGTGACTGAGGGACTGCATTTTAATCTTAGGTAGTTTCAGTCAATTTAAATAGCCACATGTGGCTAGTGGCTGTCATAGGGGACGTGACCATTCTGTGGCAGACAACAGCTCCCATCATGTCACTCATATCATCTACAGTTCTAGGAAATGAGATCAAAGGGTGATTGTAGAGAAATGTCTGATCTCTGCTCACACAGTCATTTAAGTCCAATGACATCATGACATTTACGAAGGCAGAAAAGTTGACCCCAGGATTTTTTCAGCACCAAGGACAGAAACACAGACTTCTGCTTAGAATCCTGTTACTCTGCATTCCTCTTATTTGAATTTTTACAATATTCTGATTGGCATATGAATCTTAAAGAACTGAACTGTATGCCTCCTTAGATTATGTCAGAAATTCCAGGCACAGAATGCAGACAAAATCATGCTAAGTAGCCAGTTTAGTGCAGAGCCTTTTCCATCTTCCGGAACAGTAAGTTTAATGCTGGAAAATTGAGCTGGTTCCATAATAGAGCGGCATGATTCAGATCCTGGAAAACTGAAAGCAGCAAGCTGGGTTGGGTTTTCTTAACCTGGGCACTAGTAACAGACGACACTCATCAGTATTTAGGATGACAAAGAAAAGACACTTAGAGTGGTGGAATGAAAATTAACCAGATGTGGAAGATTGGTCAGAGAAGTTGTGAATTACTAAAATGCAAATTCTTCCTGAAATTTCTGTTAAACAAAAAACAATGTTATTTCCATTTGTTATTTAAAAATTTTGAATGGAAAGAAACACTGTATCTGTAGGATCTATTAGGATGTTTCACTTGGGGGTAGGTGGAACACAGCCTTAGTGGACCACAGACCCAGATGTTACATTTCTTTTTAAGAATAAAGAGCTAAGAGAGGCATGCTAACGTTACATAAAGCAAAGAACTGAGAGAGAAAGACCATTCAAAAGACTGTCTTGACTCCAGCTCAAAGATCAGGAGGGAAGGGTGATGTGACCTCTCAAAGGAATTTTGAAAGTCAGAGGGACCACACCTCCAGTCTAGCTGATGCTTACTGTGTGTGGTCCAGCTCTCAAGGGCTGTGTCTGCTTACAATGAAGGTGCATCCCTTGAGCAGACTGAATCTTAAAGCAAAACTCAAGAAGAATCCCTTACTAGGATATCAAGTCCAATCAAGGGCAAGAAAAAGAGAACACATTGTAGCAAAGTAGAGGTGAAGGATGTAGATTCAACCAACCATCATAGATAGGGAGTGTTAGTGTAGATGAGACCCCAAGGAAGAAGGATGTGGTGCCACCAAAGATAGGTTGGTGGGTGTTCTGATTTCAGAAGAAATCTCATGTGACTATCTCAGCACAATTAGGGAGCTGGTGACTTTATTTCAGAGGCAGATTTGGGGAGGGGCAGGGATGGTAAGAAATGAGAGCTGTGTCTTTGTCTCCTCAGAATCCCCATAATCTCCAGCTGATGGATTTCTCGACCAAGAACAGATGTTAAACTTTTCCAAGTGTGTTCTGATCAAGAGATTTTCGGTATTGTTTTTCAGGTCACCACAAGAAAATAAGGTACTGAAATGGTCTAAGTTTCTTGGGTTCTTATGATGATAAAGGGTCCTATTGTCAGAGCAAAACAATCCCACAGTGAAAGGAGAAGCTATTTCCATAGGAAGGTGGGATTTGATTATATTTACTATAGTTTATATCCTTTTTTGTAGACATAGGAAAACTTGTTTTACTAAGGCTAGAAGATAATGAACAATTTGAGGTTTGCCAAAGGCTATAAAAACCTACCTTCCACCAGAGTTGGGCTTGGATTTATAAACTAGTATACACCATAGTTTCAAACTGCTGTCTTATTCGTGGTTCCTTCTCCAAAGTAGAATTTGCTAACCCAAGTTAATTTTGGAGTTGAAAAAGTCATAGTTTAATTTATTTTCATTCTTTTCCATTGATTCATGAAAATGAAGAGCACAGATAGATCTATTATCCATTCCTTTTATGTTGGACTCAACCCCTCTAATTAAGGAGGTAGTCTGGCTGGCTAGAAAGATTTGAGCGGCATGCAAGGAAACCTGAATCACAGACCAATCCACTCTAGGGAGTGGCTGCAAGTTCCAGTAGAGACTCTGCACACCTAATCTTGCCAGGGATAGAGCCCCGATAGAGCGCTGAGCCTCCCCGAGCCCAGCAGAGCTAGCAGCTCTGAGATCAGAAACTGCTTGGCTATTATGATGAACGGCTGAACTCTTGGAGAGACAAAATGTCATTCTTTTCTCCGTAATGAGAAAAGCATCTGCCTTGAAGAAGGAAAAAAAAAAAGTCAAATCAGACATTTCTGCCAATTTACTGTGGCTCAGAAGACTGACGGAAGTTCTGCAGCCTCCCGCATTCAGAAGCCAGCCTCTCGGCCACATGGCTACGATGTTCACGAGATGCAACTGGGACACAGATTTAAAGTCGGGGGAGATAACAGAAACACTGAGAGACACAAACTGACTTCTCTGTCCACTCAAAGGAACATTTTGGAGAGAGACACATCCGGAGGAAGATTCCAAGAATTCCATTCTTTAAACTCTCTGACCTGGGAAAATTCATTTTACCTTTTAAAAACACTGTAAATGCATCATTAAAGGGTGGAAATAAAGTTGTGTCTTGGTGCGCTACAGTGTGGATCCAAGACAGTGTGTGTAATTCTCTAAGCCTCAGTTTTTTCATCATCCAGATGGGAACAGTGTGAGTAGCTACTACAGAGGATTATTTTGAAGATTAAATGGGATTAGGCACATCATGTGTTTAGCATGAGGACCTGGCACATATTAAGAGATTAATAAATGCTCACTATTATATGAACAATTATGACATAATTGTCAAAAGGTACCTCAGGCAGCTCCTACCGTTTAGTAGATGCTTAACCAAAGGCAGTTTCTCAATTATTCGAACATTAATACTGCTGGGGGGAAAAATTATTTCAGTTAGAGGTTCCCTAGTATTACCCTCATAGGGCAGGTCATGAGAGACAAAAGGACAAACAGTAAGAAACAGACAGAGGCAGATCAACAGAGAGATCTGGACAACCGGGCAAAAAGAGAGACAAAGACAGACATAGACAAGGAGAGACAAAGATACTGAGATTCATCCACCCATCCACCGTGAAGTTTTATAAAGATAGATACATAGGGAGGGAGGGAGGGAGGGAGATAGACACGGTAGGGTCCACATGTATTTGTGTATAGTTGTGCATCTAAATTTATACCAACATACCTAATAAAGGAGAAAAAGAAAGGAGAAGAAAGAGGAAAGGAAAAAAGGAACTGCGCAGCCGTCCCTTTCTCCGCCCAGAACTGCACCAGGCTCGGTGCATGTGCTGAGCGAGCCCCAGCCCCTTCCGCCCGCGGGCGCCGCGCACTGCAGATGGAGACGTGAGGTGTCAGCTCATCAATCACAATCACGCGGGGACACGGGAGCAAGGCAAGAGGATTAGCGCTCCAACCTGCTCCGGTCTCTTCCCTCTAACAGCTTCTCTTTAATTAAACATCACCTCCGCCGCTTACTTCCACCAAGGTGTCCCCTCCATTCACGATGCGGCCTCCTGTAACCCAGGCTCCAGAGTTAATTAGAAAAGAGACCCTGAAACAAACAAACAAACAAAATCCATTCCAAGGGTGGGAATCCCTGAGCAGAAATGATCGGATGCTGGTAATAAAGATTTGCTTTTCCCTGGAATTGAGATTGACTGTTAAATGGCCTTCATTAAACCGCAGCCTGGACCTCTCCAATAAAGCTATCAGGATCTTGCTGAAGAGGCCGTTAGGTTGTCCGAGAGGTGAACGAAGAGGCACTGTTGCAAGCTGCATCTGGATTGCTCCGGAGAATGTGTCTGCATGGAGAGGTTCGAGAGCATGCCCGTGCACCAGGCATGTGTGTGTGTTTTCACATGTATGTGAACAGCAGTGGGAGTGGATTACTGTGGGCTGTTTGTCTTTGTGCATGGGAAGCAGGAGGGAGAGAGAAAGGTGAGGGGTGAGAATCCTCAGGCACTGAAGGAAATTCTCACTTTGGGGAATGTTCATCCGTTCTTTTATTTATTCAACCAGTATTTATTGTTCCCCTATTTCATGCCAGGCAAAAGTTCTCTGTGTTGGGCATATAACAAGATGAACTCCTCGACTGCATGGGGAGTGCCTTGTTAGTACAGGAGACGGGACACTGACCCATAAACGCATCCACGAAAAGTACAAAGACATAGAATTATGAGGAGGACAGTGGCGTGGAGGGAGAGGGTGATTGGGTGCTCTTTGAGATGAAGTGGTTGGGGGAGGAGTGAGCCATGTGGTTACTGCGGAGGAAATAGTTTCAGGCACAGGAACTGCAAGTTCAAATGCCCTGAAGTGAGGAATGTGTTTGAACTGACTGCAGAGCAGCAGGGAAGCTGAAGGGGTAGCCAAGGGCCTTGGTGTTGGAACCCTGACTCTTGCACCACTTGTCTCCTAGTAATAGGCCTGGTTCTCTGTCCTGACCTCTAGGCCTCAGCTTCATGACTTGTTTCTCAGCCTCTGCTCTGAAATAGCAGGTGACGCCACCCAGAACATAATGGAGGTCTCACATCAGGCCCTGCTGCCATTCAGTGAGCCCCTGTGAACTGGAGCCTGTGCACACCAGGGGTTCACCTATTTCCACTCCCTAGACCCCCAGACAACTATATAGGGGAAATGCTATTCTCACGCCCAAATTATAGACGTAGATATGAAACCCAGAGAAGTGACTGGCCCAAGGTAAGATTAATTGAACAAATCTAACTGCCTTCACAGAAAAGAGAAACACAAGGACCCACAGACAGAACAATGAAGTTGCAGACACAAGTGGCACCACAGAACAAGGATCAACAATTTTTTTAAATAAAGAGCCAGATAAGAAACACTTTCAACTTTATGGAGCATACATTACTATTGCCCCAACTCAACTCCACAACTGTAACGAGAGAGCACCCATGGATACTATGCTATGCAAATAAGTAGATGTGGCTATGTGCCAATAAAACTTTATTTACAAAAATAGGTGGTGTGCGAAATATGACACTTGCCATTAAGTTGAGAACCAAACTTCTCTGGGGAGCCATATGATTTAATATTCAGATATGAGAGCATCGAGGGAAAATTATATATAATTTTTATTATGTTTTACATAATAAAAAAGTAGGTATCAGTTAGACATACGCTTATATAAAAGTTTTCTATTTAAAACCTCTCCTTTATAATCCTGAGGTGGTGGCCTGGGAGAGTGGGGACATCCCATATGGGGGCTGAGAGCTTCTTCACCCCAAGACAAAGGTCACATCTTCAGTTCATTCACCTCGTTCCCCAACATGTTTCAAAACTAAAAATAGCACATGTGGGAGGTAGAAGCATCCAGCTGGATTCAAGGAAAACCTATTAAGCATGTTAATCCATTTGTAGTTCAACTAGGAGAAAATGAAAATACAAGGCAAAGTGCAGAAGATGGTAAAATGCCTTCCAGAAATGTACAAGCAACAGTGCGTAGCAAGGCAAAACATTAACCAAGCACCGTGTGGTCTGCCTTGGAACGTGGTGAGGGGAAAACAACACACGAGTGTGCATTTGTGTGTGCCTGTGTGTGCACGGGAAGAACTAGTCATGAGAGCTATAAAACAAGATCACATGTAGCTCAGTAAACATACATGTCCTTTGTTTATTAACTAATGTGTCTATGGCAGGTGGAAACCTTTTCCCACATGAGTGAATCTGACGTTTCTTTATATATATCTATGGTAAATCCTCTGTTATTGGGGAAAAAAAAACAAATGGATTAATGCTAGGAAACTTAAGCCTGCATACCAATTATGATATGCAAGATACGTAAATGCAACTCAAATATGGAAACCCAGGCGGTACGCCAATCTACAATAGTTTTGAGCAGGTTGGGACATATGGGTTGGCACAAATGTCTTCTTTTTCCTGATACTAACAATATCCTTATTCATCTGAAACCCAAAGGTGGCCATCAAACCAGAAAGAGCAGAGGTCAGAGGGTATCAATGCTAGTTAGGTATAGTATGGACACCTGGAAGTGTTAAAAAACATTACCCAGTATTGCATCACTAGTGGAAACGCAAAACAGTACATCCCATTTGGAAAACAGTTTAACACTATCTTATAATGTTAAACCTAGACTTACTGTGTCACTTAGAAATACCACTTTGAAGGATTTACCCAAGAAGAATGGAAACGTGTGTGTCCACATAAAGACATGTATTCCCATCATGGGATACCGCTCAGCAATAAAAATGAATTAAATGTTAATACACTCATCATGGATGAATCTCAAAAACAGCATGCTAATGAAAGGAGTCAAGCACAGAAGACTGTACAGTATGATTCTATTTATATGAAATTCAAAACGACAGGGACAGAAAGGAGATTGACTGTTGCCAGGGGTGAGGGATGGGAGCAGAACAGACTGAAAATGGGCGTAAGGAAACTTTTTAGGATGACAGAACCATAGGTTGTAAGATTGTATATGATTACCAAAATTCAAACTATACACCTAAGTCAGTGAATTACATTATAGGTAAATAGTCATTTAAAAAACACCTGATGTGAAATCTTCACTACACACCACTTAAAATAGAATTTCTCAGGATGAGAGGTATTTTAGTTATTCACGAACCTGGTTCTTAACCCTAGATACACAGCCATATGGCCCCAATAACCTGCTGTCCTGGGTAGCTGGACTTATACTCAACACTGGAAAACCTATCTTTAAAATATCAACATTTCCCAATATGTAAGACAATAAACAAATACTCTAAAATCAGTCATCTCGATAAGACCACTGCCTTTCCTACATCCTCCACCCAGACCTGCACCTGGTATGTCAATGGCAAAGCTGACATCACAGGCAGGGTCTGGGCATTACTGACAAGCAACACAACGTCTACCATGTAGGGAGTGCTTATTAGGTGTAAGACACTGTGCTAAGTGCTTATCAAATATGCTTTTATTTCCTCAAGACATAAATTATTGCTCTCCTTTTAAAGATGGGGGACATAAAACTAACAGAAGATAAATAACTCACCCAAGTTCACACGGTCAGTAAAGTTGAACTGGGATACAGTGTCAGGTCTGCCAGATGCTAAAGCCAACGCTCTTGGTCAATAACCTAAGCTTTGCCATATTTTACTTCAAGTCCCTCACAGTGGCCAGTAGGGACACAGAATAGTCTACTGACAAGTCTATTCCCACAGACACAGAGGAGATGATTAATAGATGCTGTGCACTGCTTCTGGAATTATAACACAGCCCTGGTACAGCTGGAGGAACTGAGTTCCTCTCCCTTGGGGAAGGTGAATAAAAGGGTGGAACCTTCTAGTGTGAGGGTGGCTTCCCTCTCCTCCCACAGTGTTCCAGGCTGAGCGGCCCAGGTTCATGACCTAGGAAAACCAACTTACAGTGATGTGCACGTTTTCAGATCTTGTGTCCAGGTGAAGGCCTCTTTCAACCCAGGATAAAGTCTAGAAGGAGTTAATTGCAGGCAAAAGCCGTCCCCCTCTCAGTTCTTGTTTCTGCAACAGCCAAGCCCAACTCCTGTACATAGTGTTCAGGATTTGGGGACAGAACATCCCGAGCTTGTGGGAGGACTCATTTACATAGAGGTGGGTAGGCAGGGGCTTACCAGCACATCCAATAACACAAGCAAATACACCGAGGAAGGAAAATTCCTTCATCACCGTGGGTTCTGACTCCAAGCGAGGGAGCCTCTCTCTGACAAGAGATGCCTGTCAGTGCATGTTCTTCCTCCTGGGTTCTCTTGTGAAGCAGGTGCAGGATGTGCGTACCTGGGGCTAGGCATGATTTAAATGACTGTTGTCCAAAACAAATCCCAAGCAATCAAGGGAAGACACAAGCAAACTCTTGACTTAAGGAAAAAAAAAAAAAAACTGACAAGAACTGGAGGGAAATGATAGGAGGGACTGAAGAGGTACAAGGACTTCAGGGATGAGACTATTGCTGGCCATGAAGTGACAACCACTGTTAGCTGTACGGACTGAACAAGCCTCTCTGAGCCTCATTTTCCTCACCTGCAAAGTCAGGCTGTAACCTCTCCCTAATACACTGCACAGAGTTGCCGTAAAGACGGAATTAATGATGGTGATTGTAGCCGATACTGAGCTTTTATAATACGATGTGCAAAGAGTTCTGCATGTATTAGATCGTGTAACTCTTCCTGTAACACGATGGAGCAGAGGCTACAAAATATTACTGTTATTACTATAAAGCAGGAGGGCTTGTACTATGATGACAATCACCAGCCCTCGCTGTGTATATACGCTGTGCCAACTGATTTATAGGCAATGCAGATGGCCCCCGACTTACAAGGGCTCAACTTACAACTTTTCTGCTTTACGGTGTTGTGAAAGTGATATGCATTCAGTAGAAAGCATACTTCAAGTATCCATACAACCATTCTGTTTTCCACTTTCGGTAATGCATTCAATAAATTACATGAGCTACTCAACACTTTATTACAAAATACGTTTTGTGTTAGAAGATTTTGCCCAACTCTAGGCTAAGGCAAGAGTTCTGAGCACATTTAAGGTAGGCTAGGCTAGGCTAAGCTACCGTAGGTTGGGTGTATTAAATGCATTTTCAACTTAACAATATTTTCAACTCATGATGGGTTTATTGGAGCATAACCTCATTGTAAGTCAAGGAGCATCTGTAGTTCATGTAATACTCAAAGCAGTCTTAAAAGGTTGGTGTGAGGAGGACCAAATAACTTCTCTATAGGAGATATTGTTGTTGTTACATGCGAGATTTTCTTCATGGATTTAATAGCCTCTAGTCATCTGAGGGGAAAGTGAACTTCCAAAACAGCCTAGCAGCGAGCAAGATCGAATTAAGGTATGATAGATTCTTGCTAACTCACCAAAAGAGAGTAATTTGCACTACAGGGAAATCTCAATATTCCACAAAGAAGAACAATTTATATTATAAAAAGTATCTGAATAATTTAGCAGCAATTTATAGTTAATATCGCTAGAAATGTTCATAAATTCTACAGAAATATCTACAGAAATATCCACAAGTTTACGTGTTCTATAGATAATATAATTTACATTACGCACAAAACTGTAAGCACTCTGACGATGGGGACTATATCTTCTTGTTTAATATTTTATCCCTGGCGCTTCCGAATCCTATGTTCCATTTATAATATCCAATTTCTAATCCAAACAGCCCTGCAGAGTATGTGGCACTAACCCCATTTACAAACAGACAAAAGTGAGGCTCCGAGAGTGCCGTATGCCCGGATAGCACAAGGAGTAAACAGAGGAGCTAGAATTCAAGCTCAGGGTGTTTTGTGGCAAGAGCCAGGGTTCTCTGTCCATATCAGTCTGATATGGTGAGCAAAGAGGTACAGCCCTAAGGGCTGCAAGGAAGACAGTGCCCCCCGTGTCTCCCCCGACCACCCTCCCTCCCTGCCAGCATCCCCCACCTCCCCTCAGAGAGATGCAGCCCCAGGAGGGAGGACAACTTTTATCCAAGATGCTGCTCCAATTCCTAGCGGCTTTCTGCTTCCTCAGTAAGCGCCAAGACCTGGCACATCATTAATTACTACTTCTCGCAAATGGTTTCCCACATCACCTTGCAGGCAGGCATGCCGGAGCCCTCGAAGGGAAAGAGGATTTCTCAGCAGCCAAAAGTGGCCTGTGCTTCCAGCTCCACACACAGCTCTCAGAGCTGAATCTGCTCATGCGGCACCAAGGCCTTCAGGCAAGAGGGAATCCACAACTGAAAATGAGTCTGT
>NW_012148285.1:5421539-5452110 GCF_000956105.1 Propithecus coquereli | reverse complement strand
AAATTAAAAAAGAAAAAATAATGAAAACTGGAACTTAGAGTTTGCATGGCTCTCCCAAGACACACAGCTCAAATACGTCATTAAAGACCCAAGATATTCAGCCTTTTCTCAACAAGGCTATCAACAGCTTAAATAGTCTCTTTAAGCAAAAAGCAGGTGCTTACTGAGTGGACCCAGGGTCACTGGGAAAGAACGCAGGGTTGTGGCTGGTGCCCACGTACCAGCTCAGTCTGACCAGGACCCAGCATCTGCATGTTTCCATGAATTTAATAAATACTGCTGCTATACATTGGAGAAAGGGAAATCTCAGACAAAAACCCCCAATTTTAAGCTGAGAATGTCCATTATTAAAGTGAATTATTTAGGGCTATTCTGGGGAAAACTTTTCACATAGAGCTGAGTCAAAAACCCAGCATGCTGGGGAGAAGGTGGGGCTGATGCTGTTATCACACCAAGGAAGTGCCACTTGCAGTTGTCTTCACAGGCTGACCTGGGGTAGAGCGATAGCGGAGCCCTCTGTCCTCTCCTCACTCACCTGAGATCAGATACACAGGCCCTGCTTCCTCCTTCACACCCCAGACCCACCCAGCTGCCTTCACCCCGAAGGAAAAAGGCTCCCAAGTCCTTTCCCGCAGACTAGGGCTCAGTGGCTGCTTAAAGTGTCCTGAGGACAGAGTGAGGCTACAGAAAGGTTTGAATCAGCTCCTCCCACCAGGATCTTTGCTTCTCTGTCTCAGGATGGGAGATAAACTCCTCTACTTTTCCACAGTGGCTGGGAGGTTTAAATGAGATCGCATGTATGGAGGGGCTAATACAATGTTTGGCACATAACAGAAAACCAGGAAATGATGACACTCTTCACCCTAACACCTGGAATTGACAGACTGGCCCACTTAGAGCTGCCAACGGAGCTATTTCAAGGTGTTGGTTCCAGGGATCAGGAACCGTGCAGAGGATGTTATCAACATTCCCAGGATATCTCTGGCATTTAGATGGGACCCATTTCTTCAGCAAGTAGGACACAGATACCACAATGATTGTAGTCCGTTTTGGGGTTACTGTTAGCTGAAAGACAAGCAAATGGATTCAATTCCCCATATTCAGAGGCTGAGGTTTTTGTTGCATTTAGTGAAAAGCTGACAAAAATGGCTTCTGAAGTCACCCGAATCATTTGTAATCATGGTCGGTTCACAATTGCATCAGAAATGCTCTCACGGTGGGTGTGCTGATGTCCCAGAACAAGGAACCTCAGGGCTAGCTGGAACTTCAGACCTCATGCAAGGAACTCCCCCTCTCCGTCCACTGCCCATCATAAACACTCGCACACTTTCTCTCCAGCAGATCTGTAGGGCTGCTACACCATTTCTCTAACTCTCCTCCCACTTCCCCCCCCTCCACCTGCTTAAAAAGAAAAAACCCTTCCCTTTGGATATATTTTTCCCCTTAAGCCACGTGGAGCAAATTCTGCTCATCTTCCTCTTTCTAGTCCTCTTAGCTATTCCAACAAGGTGACTCTCTGCCCTCTTGGTGTCCCCTTCTCCGCTCTACATAACGACAGCGCTGTCTGAATATGGAAAACCACATCATGTAAAGGTACCAACGTGTTCTATGTATCCCAGGTAAAGTGAAAAGACATCAAAAACCTCTCTTTTACTGACCCACTCTAACAAATTCCTATTATTTAAAATGCACGGGATCCGACGCCAGCCCTTAATCACTGGGCTGCGAGTGTTCATCCATTTGAAAGGCACTCATTTGATTTGGAGTTAATTTTCTCCATGGCTTTAACACAGTGTGGGGAGAAGGAGGAGTTCAAATTACATACTTATGAATCAAAGTCAAAGTCTCAATTATGCGTGGGAGTCCGAAGGTTCAGACAGAACAGATCCAGCAATAAACAACAAGATGCTTAGATGTCTTTGTGCGATTCTGCTGCCAGCCCTAAGAAAGCCCTCTGGTGTCATTTCTGCATTTTTTTGTGTCGATTTTTCTGAGCTCTGGGTCCACTTTTCACCTTCTTTCAACCCAGCTGAGTGGTTATGGGGAGGGAAGGAAAAGGTCATGTTTGCCGTGGAGGGTGTTACATACATCCAATTCCACCTTGAAGTCGGAGGCTGGTCCCCAGGGCCCAAAGAATTAAAACCAACGCAGTGAACTTGACTTGCATGTAGTTACTTCCATCTTAATAAGGTGAGAGCAGCTTGGGGGGTCCCAGGAACATGTAACTAGGGCCTGGCCATATGGAGCCAGCCTGGAATCTGTCAAGTCCACTTAGCACATTTTCTCTTTGGGGAGCCAGCCAGGCAATCACGTTCAGGGGGCAGGAAAGGGCTGTTGAAATATTGACGCTAATGCTGATGTAAAGCCAGATGCATAACCACCCTCCCCCCTGCCCCATGCCCCACCGGTAAACATTCTTGTCATAGACCCGAGCTGGAGCCCAGGTACTGACAATGATTTAGGGGCTGTTTGGGGATAGAAACTGAAATAGATGGTATGAATATATATATTTCAGGAAGAAGTAATAAGCGTGTTTCTCATTGTCGGTGGATGAACCACATTTGCATCGACATCTTATTTCTGCCCTGAACAACTCCAGAGACAGATATACCAATTTTAGCATCCACGGGAATGCCATTATTTTGTGGTTGGTTTTGTGATCCTCACGTGTGATAGATCTTATGAACGAAAAGTAGTAAGAAAAAAGGCATAGATTTGGGGGAAGGGGAATAAAGGAACTAGCCGTTAAGGAGCACGTTACCCACGGTCCTAGCCTGACAGCGAGTGTCGTGTACACTTCTTGGCACAGAAAGGCAAGTCTGGGACTCCGTCCACACCCATGCAATTCTGCTGTGATGGATGCGGGGGATGAGGGCATCTCTGTAGAACTTTGGGGGAAAAATCAGAATTGAAAATGTAATCTCCGTTTCATACTTTTCACTGATATTCAGCATAAAAGCAATGCTAGCCTATCCAATGCAATTTATATGCAGCCTCATACATCTTTGCAGGGATTTTGTGGGGAGAACAAATCCTACGGACATCCTCTTGCCTCTGTGGTACAGATTTGCAGGGGTAGGTAGCAATGCTTCAGAGGGATCTTCCTGGGGAGTTGAAATAGGGGATTTCATTTTGTACAGTTTATAGAATGTGCCCCGAAGGTGACACTTCCAGGGACACCTGGGCATCCTTATCCCTTGGAGATGAGGAAGACTTCATTTTCAGAATGATGCTCATTTAACTCCTACTCCTAGGGAGGAAATGACAAAAGCAACTCAAGCTTTCTTCCTGCATCTTCTGAGTTGTGTGAACTTCGGCAAATTACACTAACAGTTGTAATGTGTAATATAGTAAGAATAACCATCATCGATTGAGCGATCTGTACTGTATGTGTCAAGCATTTTTCAAAGTGTTTTACACTCGTCATCTCATGAATCGTCACATATTACAGACAAAGGATCTGAAGAAAACGTTAAGGAGACTGATTAAGACCACAGCTGGTAAACGTGGGAGAGAAGACTCAAACTCAAATATTCTGATTCCAGCGTCTCTTTTATAAGTTACTATACTGCCAGAGCTGCCTCTCTGGCATGAGCTTCTTAACCCAGTTCCTGGGATACATTAAGCACTCAATAAATGTTCTCTCATGGCATTTATAAGCAATTACCAACACATGTAGACAGGAATATGTTTCAGATGGTCTGTTAGCTGCCCTAATATCTTAGAACAATCCAATTCTCATTTTCATATAGGGAAACTGAGGCCAAGATAGGTTCTATAATTTGTCCAAGGTCACTTGGGTGGCAAGCAGCAAAGCAAGGATTACAACCCAAAACTCAGACTCCAGAAACATGACCTTAGCTACATCTCTATACAAAAAGCACTCATCCTCCAAGTCTATTAATCAGTAGCTCCAGCACTGAAAACAAAACTACACACTCTCCCCTTTTTTTCTTGAGTAATCTCCCTCCTTTTGAGTTAACAGAAAATGGTAGAAAGAAACAGAGACCCCCTCCTGGTCTCTACATGAAGGACAATCTCTTGAGAGGAGCCCAGGGTCATTAAAGGGACACCCATCTGTCTCTTCTAAACTCTCCCAATTGGTTCTTTTTGAATATATTACCTTACACGGTAAAAGGGAATTTGCAGATGTGACTATGTTAAAGATCTTCAAATGGAGAGATGATACTGGGTTTTCCTGTTGGGCCCAATGTAATCACAAGGGCCCTTTTAAGAATGAAGCAGGAGTATCAGAAGAGGAAAAGGAGGTGTGATGATTATGCAGACAGAGAGAGCTAGGAAGATGCCATGCTGCTGGCTTTATAGATGAAATAAGGAGTCATGAGACAAGAGCCAAGGAATGCAGGTAGCCTCTAGAAGCCAGGAAAGTCAAAGAACACATTCTACCCTAAAGACTTCACAAAGAATGTAGCTCTCTCGTTGATTTTAGCCCACTGAGACAGATTTTGAACTTCTGACCTCTAGCTCTGTAAGATAATAAATTCGTATTGTTTAAAAAAAAAAAAGATTGCTTTTGCTATAAGGAGTCTTCTCTGGTTCCATATGAAGCATAAAATTATTTTTCTAGATCTGAAAAAAAATGATGTTGGTATTTTCTTTGGAATGTCATTGAATCTGTAGATCAGTTTGGGTAATAGAGACATTTTAAAAATGTTGAGTCTGCCGACACCACGAGCATGGTATGGTTTTCCACCTGTTTATGTTCTCTGCTATTTCCTTCCTCGGTGTTTTATAGCTCTCCCTGTAGAGGTCTTTCACCTCCTTAGTTAAATACATTCCTAAGTATTTTATTTTCTTTGTTGTTATTGGGGATGGGTATATTCACACCTAATGGGTGTGGTGTGCACCATCTGGGGAATGGATGTGCTTGAAGCTCTAACTCCGGTAGGGCAAAGGCAATATATGTAACCCAAACATTTGTACCCCTGTAATATGCTGAAATAAAAGAAAAAAAATAAACTCACAAAGGACTTTCTGGTTGTGAACAACCTCTCCTTGCTGTCAATGCCTGCACTGTGTGTAATCACCCAGAGTACAACCCCAGAGCATGCAAGAATCTCAGCGGAAGATGGTGGTGCATCAGTGTGCTTGGAACAGCAGACACTCACAAATGTTGAATGAAAACAGGAGAGTGAATGGATTCAGCTAACGAACCACATTAACAGTAACAGCTGGCACACAAAGCATGCATACAGTGCTCAACGAGTAGAACCCCCATGGTAAATGCTCTATGCTCATTATCTTGTCTCATCCTCACCAGAAATCCCTGGAGTCCATTTCTCACATCATGCCCATTTTACAGAAGTGAAAATTAACGATTGCAAAGGTAAAATATTAGTAATTTACACAAAGCCACACAAGTAATAAGGGGTGAAGCCAATCTGGCTCTACAACCAGGCTCCTAAACAGTGGGGCTGTTCACCAGGTCACTGGGGCCCAATGTCAAATCTCACTAAATTTGCCTGAGGAAGAACTCATCCTTAATTGTAAAGCATTAGAGGCATGAATATATAATCCTCATCTTGAGAGTGAAGGGCACTCTGGAACCCAAAGAAGTGAGAAGAGGCCACTTATTTGGTAGTATAATAGCTAGGAGAGATGTGGGGAGTGATGTTTATAATGAAAAAGTAATATTGATTTTTAAAGAACATTCTAGTTGTTTTTTTGAGTTGTAATATTTAATATTCTGAGATGTCAATTTTATTCCAGTGTATCTATAGACTTAATGCAATCCCACTAATATCAATATATATTTAATTGACAAGATGCTGCTAAATTTATATGCAAATACAAAAGATATAGAATATCTGAAATAGCTGAGAAAAGAACAAAGTCATGGGACTTGAACCATTCCATTTTTTTTTTTTTTCAGAATATTACGGAGGTACAAACACTGCGACTACATATATTGCCTTTGTACTGCTGAGGTCAGAGCTATAACGATGTCCATTCCCCAGAAAATGCACACCACACCCACTAGATTTGAATTCACCCATCCCCTTTCTGCCCCCCTACCTGCCCAACACCCGATGAATGTTACTCCCATATGTGCACATAAGTGTTGATCAGTCAGTGCTTGCCGGTTAATAGTTCAAAAAGTGATTGAGGGAGACTAGAAAAAGTTTGCAAGCTGGATGGTACCTGGGCACCTGGCACATCCTCTAGAATCACTGTTCCCATAATCATTAGAATTGTCTAGGAAGAAAGCAATTGGGAGACAATGATAAATATCCCCATATTCCACGTATGAACACAGCAAAGAAGTAGGGGATGGAGTGAGGGCTACTAACAGATCAGAAGAAACTACTCTTGGATTGCATAATATTCTCTTTTTTTGAAACCATCAAATTTAGCCAAGTAGAGCACAAAAATATTGTTTGAGGATCTGCTCCAGTAAATCATAGTGTGGGTAGGCGAAGAGGAGAAAAAACAAATCACTTCACTGGGTATCACTAGGTTCTGGGTCCTTCATACCTTATGTTACTAATCCTTTGCATCAACCCTTGGACAGGCACAGTCTTCCCCCCTCTGAAGATGGATGAGGAATGTGAGGTTTAGAGGAGTGGAGAGCTTGCTAAAGTCACACAGCTAGAGAAAGGCATAGCCAAACCCATGACCTTTTTCAGACCTCCAAACCTGTGATGCTAATGTTGCATTTGTTCTAAATAAAGCAAGATACACTTAAGAGAAATGCCACCGTTTCCATGGATTCATACTATGATTCTGATATTTTTATCTAATAGTATTTTCATCTAATAAAGTGTGTAAAACAAATATTCCTTTCTGTACCTTTTACTTATGAAAAAATTTTGCCATTCCCTTGGACTTGGTTTTAATGGAATGTGACCCATGCTACTATTGATGTGAATATGCTTGTATATATAGATCAACTATCTCTGGATTAATGCACAAAAATGGTAATAGTGGGGTCTCTGGGGAGAAAAACTGCATTGCCAGGGACAGAAATGAGAGCAGGCATTTCACAGTAAACCCTGTATTGCATGTTTGCATTGCATACTGCATAAATGTAATACTCTAAAAACACATTATTTTATATCAAAATAATATGTTCTTTGCAAGCTTCATACCACCAGTTTCCAGATTAACATTGCAGCAATGGTGGAGAAAATTGACTTCCAAATGAGTTAACGCATCAAGAATCGAGTGTTACAGTGCAAGAAGGTACTATGGTTAATGGAAAGTTTGTGTTGGTTACGTAGATTTTCTCCACCAATAGTATCATGTATTTACACTGAAATTTTGTAAAGCCCCAGATACTTTTCATCCTAAAGGAGAAAGATGACATATCTATGTCTATGTCTGTATTTTTCTATTTCTGATTTTAAAAAGAAGCTACTTTTCTCCCATTACACTATGGAAAAAAGAAAGAATAAGCATGTAATATGCTCTGATTTTTTTTTTTTTTTTAATGACAAATACCAGGCAGGATGTGTTGAAGGAGAGATGCCAGGCATAGCAGTTACGTTATACATATTGCTAAACTATGCTCGCCAATTTTTCTACTACTGCTTCATTTGTACTCTGTGAAAGATCCAGCCCCAAATTCCCTTCCATCAGCTTCTTTGGCCTACGCTGAATGGGGCTGACATTTGACCCCGTGGAAGCAGAAAATGCCATGGAATTAGGGCATGCCAAACCAGTGACACTTCTTCCCAGCATTAGTGACAGCCAATCTGTGGGTCAGACCCTGGAGCTCCCAGACAGTAGAGAATCACACATCATTCTTAAAGGAAAGAGACGGAAAGTCTTAACCTCGCCTGTCTCTTCTACTTTAAATACATCCACAGAGAGCAAGAGAATGGACAGAACTTCAAATCATTTTTGAGTGCAACATCTATGAATTCTCCCCCTTTTCTTGATCCAAAGCGCATAGCTCATGGGTAAAGAAGCCATTCCACCCCCTTTCAGAATTTATTATAAATTAGGGAATATCATGACTTATTCTGTGCAATGTCCTAATCATGTTCAGAAGTAAACTGGACCGTGTGCCCCAACCTTACATCTTTTCACGGGGGTGGCTCATGGCCCACCTTCACATAACCAACGGCAGCAGAAATCAGTCACAGTAACGTAAGCTGGTTCAAACTTTTGGGACGGGGCATCTGGGAGCATCTACCAAAATTTAAAAGTGTAGGTACTGTTAAAAATTGAGCCCAGCAGTTTTCCTTCAAATAGTTTTCCCCATGGGTATACTCACAAGGTACTCTAAGAGACTGTAGTTCTGTTGGTTGGAACCAAAAGCTAAATGCTCTTCTCAATCAGGAACAGTTAAATGATGACATCCCTATGCAAGGGATGAAGAGGGACTCATCAGAAAGAGCATGGCAGATGTATATTTGCAAATTATAGAAAGCTCCCCCAAGAAGGACTGTAAATATACAAGCTTCCGTTACTGTGGTTATCTTTGTAGAGAGGCTGGTTGGGAAGGACATTTTTAATTTTCATTTGATTCCTTCCTTTCCTCTATGGATCACCTGTTTGTATATTCCTTTTATCATATTAAAGTTTAATAGGATCCATTTTGGCAGTAGGATCATGGATAGCAGTGTCACTGGTTCATTTTATTAAATATTGAATACAATTTTTTTTAGGTAAACAATATAAAGCAAAATATACTCCCCCACCACACCCTGGGCTCCACACTTTATGCTCTATGCTAGTTTAACGTGGTGTGTTCTCTTTGCCCTAGACTCTTGTTTATAATCACACGTTCACCCATTGGGCTTGATAGTAGGAATCAAATTCTGCTCCTTGAAGAACCTGCTTAGGCTCATCCTCTGGGTACCCTCACCTTTGTATCCATTCATCTGTCCATCTGCCCATTCACCTATCTATCCACCCACCCACTTACCCAGCAACCCACTTATCCAGCCACCCATCCATCCATCCTATAGTCACACATTCCAAATATTTGTTGAGCGCCTCACATGAGCCAGGCACTCTATGTCAAGGGGAAACAGGGATGAACATCTTACTGACATGGCACCTACACTGAAGAAGCTGGAAGTCTAGTGTGACAGGCAGACAGGGAAATGAGCTCCCAAACTCTGTGAGATAAGCACCATGGTAGAGGTCACCCCAGGGTGTGCCTAGGTTATAGGGTTGGGTCAAGAAAGTCTTTCTGAACAGCATTATTCACACCAACCAAAAGGTGGGAGCAACTCAAAAGTCCACCAACAGATGAACAGATAAACAAAATGTGTATACACAAAGGAAAATTATACAACCTTATAAAGGACGGAAATTCGGACACATGCTACAACATGGGTGAACCTCGAGGACTTGATGTTGAGTGGAATAAGCCAATCACGAAAAGATAAATAATCATGATTCCACTTATACGAGGTACTTAGAGTAGTTAAATTCATTAAGACAGAAAAATGGCGGTTGTCAGAGACTGGGGGAAGGGGGAATGGAGTTAGTGTTTAATGGGTTCAGAGCTTCCGTTTTGCAAGATAAAAACATTCTGGATGGCGGTGATGATTGTGCAACCATGTGAATATACTTAATGCCAGTGAACTGTAGACTAAAAAATGGTTAAAATGGTAAATTATAATGTTCGATATTTGTTCATTACTTGTGACAAATGCACCATAATAATGTAAGATATTAACAATAGAAGAAACCAGGTATGGGCACATGGGAACTCAGAACTATATTCAAAATTTTTCTATAAATCTAAAACTATCCCAAAATGTTTATTTAATAAAAAAGCCTTCATGGAGGATGTTACACCTAAGCTGAGATGTCAAGGATGAGCCGAAGTTGCCCCAAGGAGCAGTGTATGGTAAGGTCATCTCAGCTGAGGGGACCTCATAATGTCACCCTTGTCTCCAAGGGTGAGACAAACACAGCTTGATAGGTTCAGAAACCAAAAATTACTCAGTCTGGCTGAGACTATGGTTCTAAGGACCCAAATTCCCGAGTCAGGTCATCTGGTAGGGACCCTATGATCCTAGCCCCAGTGGGATCCACCAAAGGGAAAGGTTTGCTCACCGTGCTCAGAGAAACAAGAGTAAACGGCCCCAGGAAACTTCTATTAATAAACCCCTGCCTGAGACCACTCGCCACAGTTCACAACCACCTAACTTTGGGAGGCTTTAAAACATCCCGTGTACACGCGTCATCTGGCATTTCTATTGACAAACAAGTTCCTTGCATTCCTAAAGGCTCATGCTCGAACCTACATCACACTCCAAGATGCAAGCTCTCCCATCCCAGAAGTTCCATGCACATCAATGCTAATAACTCGATAGGGAAATAGAAGGAAAGAAACTCCCATGCGTTATTTGCAAGTTGTCACATAAAAAGCACCATCCAAGTCACTCAAAAATAAGAAGTATATGTTGAGGGCGCAGAGCAGCGTAAGTTTATCTCCCTAACAGCTTGACACAGTGTCAACGATCTAATCAGGATACACGCAGGGGAAAAGAATTTATTGTTTTAATTATATTCTAAAGCACAGCCTTGTTTTTTGATAAGGCGCCGGAGTGTACACTCTTTGGGGTGTTCCTAACGCTAAAGGTCGGGAGGGTGTGCTGAGGGGAGCTTGCTCATTGTCTACGCCCTCACAGCTCTTTTGATCCTGTGCACCAAGCAATTTTGCTGTGGAGACTTAATCCCAGGGTTTTCACACACAGCTTGTTACCTTCTTGCCAGCTCAACCAAGTTATGTGATGCTCGTTTATTTGCAAGCAGCTAAGCTGATTCTGTTCTCAGAAGCTCAGCAGCTAACAAGCCGGAATTAGGCATTTTCCTCCTGCTTCGCTTGCTGTGAATGTATTGGATTCCGCTAAAGGTTTTCCCTCTTAGCAATAACCTGTTATCCAAAATGTACAAATTATGGACATACCAACTCAAGTTCAATGACCGGAGTTCTTGGGCTGAATCAGATCAGGCTCATTACTTTGGCTACAGATTGAGCTCTCAGGACAACAAAGGACGACTCTCCAGAGATGGAAGTCAGGCAGGACAGCAGTGGCTTCCAAAAAGATGTAGCGGGGGTGGGCTGCCTGTGCGCCGTGGAAAGTCACGGAGTGTCACTGTAAGCAGCTCCAAGTTCATCTCTCTGCTTTTCTGTAGGTGCACAATCTCATTTAATCCTCAAACGCCCTAGCAAGGTCACTCTGATTATTATACCACGTTTTTACAGTTGAATTATCTTGCCCAAGGTCCCACAGCTAGTAAATGACAGAGCTGGGATTTGAACCAATGTTGATTTGATTCCAAATTCCATGTTCTCACCCATTATATTATACTGCCTTCTCTAGCATTCTAGGGGTTGAATGTCCTCTCTGGGCATTTGGGGTTTTTCAACCACTGTGGTTGTTACATTGCATTGTTCTCTTTGTTCCAAGTGCATGTCTTTAAGAAAGCCCCAGAAGGCAGACACAGTCCCCAGAGTCACGGGCTGACCTTAGAGATTGTAAAATCTATGAGACTCGGTATGCGCTAGACCCCCTATGACAGCCATATCCAGCAGGTGTCTGTTTTTGGCATTAGTTCCCTGCTTTGAGGTGGCCCAGAAGATCACAGGGGACTCATTAGAAAGTCCCCTTGTCATTATGCCTAAGTCAGAATTCTTATTCTAGCACTTAAGGAGTCGAAGAAGTCTGATTTTCTCTCCAGGAGATACTCCGTCAGCTGCCTCTGTTAGACACTTGTGTTACTTACCCATCATATCACAATTCAAAATGTTGTACATATTTATTTGCTTTGTTTGCTCAACATGCTGAAGTTGCATAGGGACAAGAACCATAACTGATTTCTTCACCTCTGTTTCCCAAGTGCCTGACACTGCCCCTAGAGCATGGTGGTTGCTTTGTAAAATGTGTGTTGATTGGACGAGTTTCTTCTGCAGCTAAAAGAGCCTCCATTCCTCCAGCCCTTCTTGGCTAGACACAATTTCTGGCCATTCTGCCATCTGGATCTCTTCCTCTTCCAGTTTGTTCTAATCCCTTTGGAAGGGTGGGGTCCCCAACTTAACTCTTGGCATATGATCAGACCAGCTTGGAATAATAACACAGCTCCCTTGATTAAGCACATCAGCCCATGCATTATACGCATGTTTGATGTCCACCATTTAATAACGCATGCAAATGAGTATCCCTTGTTGCCATTTTACAGATGTGGATACTGAGATTCAAAGGAACAGGGCTTGCTAAGGATGCACAGCCAGGGAGTGCAGAGCTGAGATCCAAAGCAATGATCTTGCCCTAATAATCTATGCCCTTCTTCTTGGTGGAGCTCAGACAAAGGCAGGACAGCTTGATGTTGAAGCAAACATCACATCTGACCTCTACCAGCCACCCTAGGATCTGGGGTGACTTTTTGAAAACTAAGCCCCCCTTTTCTTATTCATAAAATGAAAATAGCAGTACCTTCCTCACAGGTGTGTGGTGTGAATTTAATGAGATAATGCACTTAGAAATGAGTTAGCCTGGCATGAAATAAGTACTCACTTAATTTAACCTTTATTATCATTATTAGATAGTATAGGTCTGATAAACCACCAAAAGCAATAACATTATCTCTACATGCAATACCACAGAGTGCAACTGTTGGGATCCTTGTTCTATAAGTCCTGCTTTTATTAGATGCAAATTACAACTGTGCTGGCTTTTTGGCAGCTGACTCCTCTTGCTGACCCAATGTTCCCTGTTGACTATAACCAGGCATCTTTGCCCTGTGCTCAGCCCCAGGGCCGGCTGAGCCTAGAGAAAGACCCTGAGCAGGTTTACCCCAACATAAGCTCAGGATAAGAAAACAGAGCCGATACATTTTCCACTTAAAACTGGAATGGTGAGATTTGTTAGAGAGATATCTGCTTCCAGTTATCAGTATATGTCATTATTTCCAGTAACAAAACTGCTTAGAGGAGTGCCAAGAGATGCTTCTGTTGGGCAAGAGTATATATTGGTGGACAGATAACAGTCAACATTCAAAACGCTCTCCATCAGTTATTCTAACCCTTCAGTGTAGACAAGATCACCTGGGTCACCCGCTGCAAATACACATTCCTGGGCTTATCAATGAGTGATTCTGATTCACCAGCCTGAAGAGGGACCCAAGAATCCGCAAATAATAATGCTCCCATTGACTCAGAAGCAGGTGATCACCAGGACATACTTTGAGAATCCAGTACATGGAAAGGCTTTATAAAGGCAGATGGAACATTCCTGAGAAATCTTGGAAGCAGTTTAGGTATGACCACCACCGTCACTATTGACTTATTTACCCGAGCCAACACAGCCAGACAGCATTTTCCATGGAGTTGGGGACAGGGTATGTACCAACCTAGGCACAAGCCTTCTTATAGGAAAGTAGAGATGATAGTACTATTCATAAGTCTCCCCAAAAACATCTATTCAGGTGAGGTGAGGCACTGAGACATGAGCACAAACAAGGTGGGGAAGGCCCCATCCCTCGGGAGCTTACAGACTCAGAGGATCCCACCCAACACGAGAAGGCAGGCAAAAAAAAAAAAAAAAATCAATTAATTACAAGTCTTAATGAGTTTGTACTTCAACTGGGGTTGGCAGAGGAGTATTCTCTGAGGATGTGGCGTGTCAGCTGTAAGCCAGTTGAAAAGACTGAGCCAGGTTTGTGAAGAGTGTCCGAAGGAGGATTCCAGGTGGAAAGAACAGAATATGCCAAGGCCCTGAGGTAGGAAGAGCTTGGGGTTGAAAGAGAACCCCTGTGGCTGTAGTTTTAGCAGAACGAGGGCAAGAGCAGACAGGGACCTCCTCATGTCTCAGAGGAGATAATGTCCCAGCCTAAGGCAATCCCAAGGGGTAGAAGAGAGAAGACACAACATGTATTTTGGTGAACAAATGAACAGGAGAGAGAAGGCTTTACAGATATTGCCTCATCGAACAGAAGAAGAAAATGGAGTGCCAATCACTCAATACCCTCTTAACAATAGCACTGGGGCATTCCCAGCTGACAGCCAGCAAGGACATGAGGACCTCAGCCCAACCACTGCCAGGAACTGAATTAGACCAAGCTGAGTGAGCTTGGAAGTGGGTTCATTCTGAGAGCCTCCAGAAAGAAACATGGTCCTATTAATGTCTTCATTCAGCCTTTCGAGGCTCTGAACAGAGGACCCCATTGATCCATGCTGAACTTGGACTTCCAACAAGCACAACTGAGAGATAATAAATTGTGTCATTTTATCCTAAATTTGTGGTGACTCTTTTTTTTTTTTTTTAGCAGCCATGAATGCAGCAACAAATATGATCGTATAAATATGGAAAACTTGCCTAGTGACCAGTGCACCCCCACCCCAGAAGGCTGTAGGGGAGCCCTCCACAACCTCGTATGTGTGGTGGCTTCCCTGGTGTGTTGGCCAAACATCCAAGGAAGACCCCAAGAGAAGATTTCCACAGCTCTGTTTTGCCCACGGTTCGGGGCCTGTCCTCAGGCACATAAGTTGGAAAAATAATCATGTTTCCTTCTTTAATCTTCCTTGACATTCCTTCACTGCACAAGAGGCTGAAAAATCTAATGAGGAGAACAAATGGGAGGGTAGAAGGCTCTCTGGAGGGTACCTAGGGTCATGGGATACTGAGAGCTCTCACGGAAACTGCAAAAGGCGTGTGTTCCTCAGATCTCAGAAGCTCGCTCAGAGACCCAAGACAAGATGGCTCTAAGTTCTAATGCCAACTCTCACTACCTTGGGTAGATAAGGACTTAGGTAAACCCTTAACCTCTGTGATCTCTGGATGTCTCATCTACTGTTTGTGGGTTATCATACCATCTTCCAATAATACCTGCTCAACTCAATGACGAGGGTTGCCGTGAGTTCAAATGAAATTTACGTGCTCTTGGAAATGCAAAAACAAACCAATGAAATGGAAATATTGCATTGAGTTGAATGTAAGTTCTAAGTCCTCATGTGATGGCAGACCCACATCTGGACACAACTCAGTTTCCAAATCTAGGTTCACCCTCGGTCAATTCTTATTAACGACACGTAATATCATGTTATTGCCTTAAGGTGTTGGATAACTAAACAATAGTTAATTTTCCAGCTGACAGAAACCTAAATATTTCACTCACTTCATGACTGACATTCCTTTTGAGGGAGCTAAGCTTTTCTTCAATGTCGAGTGGAAACATCTCGATTACTCTATATCTACGGGTCTCAGAATGTGGTTCTGGGACAAGTAGTACAGTATCCCCTGGGAACTTGTAAAACATGCAGAACCTCAAACCCCACCCCAGACCTCCCACATCAGAAACTCTGCCAGTGAGGTCCAGCATTCTGGGCTTCCACAAGCACCCAGGTGATTCAGAAGCACATCCAAGTGTGAGAACCAGTGCTCTAACTCAGCCTTGGGGAATCTCATTTCTTTTGCTAAATGATAAAAGCAAATGATATAATCTGGCCAATGAGATGCCAGCAGAAATCTCTGAGAGAGGTGACTTGACTGCTACGAAGTTTTTTCTAAGAAACAAAATG
The DNA here is from genome assembly GCF_000956105.1 of Propithecus coquereli. Lineage (NCBI taxonomy): Eukaryota > Metazoa > Chordata > Mammalia > Primates > Indriidae > Propithecus > Propithecus coquereli. Next base: position 5,436,605 of record NW_012148285.1, on the reverse strand, counting down.
TGACGGGGCATTTCTTATTCTTTTATGGGGTGTTTCCATCTCTACATGATGCCCGGAGCAATGGCAGCTACCTTGGGACCAGAAGGATGACAGCCTAAAAGGATAAACAAACACCATAAGACTGGCATAGCAGAGATATAGGAAAAATTGGAAACCTTAGTGATATTTTTGAATTGTGCAATTATCTGAATTAGCTAAAGCTAGGACCACCTCACCACTGAATTCTTATTAAGTGAGATCATATGTGCCTCTCTTGTTTAAACTCCATTTAGTTCAGTTTTCAAGCACTTGCTGCAACCCAATAAACCATTTAAATGTGATTTCTGTCTTTAACAAGTTGTCAGTTGAATACAAAAGTCATTCAGTGGGTTGATAAAAGTGATAATAAATGTGTGTATATTGTGGCCAGTAAGAATGTAAAAAGAAGATGGTCTAGAATGAAAGTTACGTCCCCAAACTACGCTAATTATATTTCCTAAACCAAACTGCATCTGGGAAAGATTGGTGCTGTTTCCAGGTGCAAACAATAATTTAAAATGCCAAAATGTTGCCATTTCTAGGTCATTTCCACGATTTATAGACACAACAGAGTGGAATATTTGAAACTAGAACTGTCACCCAAATTCCAAGCTGGATGACTGCCGTATCAATAACTTTTCCAATTAACAGCTGAAATTTTAAATTGGTCCACGCACTAGAGGCAATGCTTTAACCTGGCAACAAGAAATGTGCAATAATCTGTGGTCCTATCTTCTTCCACCCCAACAGGTTTTTGAAAATTCTTACTTTAATCATAGTTTTCAACTTGTCAGAGAAGGAAAGAAGAACAGAACCAAATGTATTTTTGCACAAAATGGCAAATGCAAGGTGACTGCCCAAGCCAAGTGAAATGAAAGGATCTCTGGACTTTCTCCAGAAAGTTTGTCTCAAAGCACAGTAATTATCGGTGTCCATCCTAAACAAAGCCTAGAAAACAGAGATTACTGTTAACATTAAAACCCAAAGTTAGATTCATCCTTTCATCCACCCATCCTCCCACCTATCTATTCTATCCACCCATCTGTTCCATCCAGTCATCTATCCATCATCCATCCATTGGCTGGATCATTCCACAAAGATTAAATGAGGGCCAACTCTGCGAAAGGCACCCCAGGGATACAGCAACAAACAAAACAGACTAAAGTATCTATCCTGGTGGAGCTTACATACTGGGTGGGGAGAGGCAGACACAAACAAAAAAATATAAAACGTATAGTATGTCAGATGATGATAAGTGATACGGCAAACACCAGGCAGGGAAGGGAAGGAGGGTGCATGGGAGTGGGGAGGGGTCTGATTTTAGTGGACAGGCCAGGATGCCCTGTCTGAAAGATGCTGTATGAGCCAAGCCGAGAGGGAGGAGAGGGATGAGCCAGGTGAGAACTCCAGACATTGCATTCTAGGCAAATATAGTTGTTGAAAAGACCTTAAGATGAGTTTATTCCTCTTATGTTCAAGAATAACAAAGGGGCCAGCAGGAAAGAGGAAGAATACTAGGGAAGTTGGCCAGAGAGCTCCATTGTCTTTTCCCTCAACAATGAGAGAAAAAAAGCAACAGTAAAATAAATTAAAAAAAAAAATAGCAGATGGGGGCATGGTACATTTTCAATCTACTGAAAACTGGAAACCTGAGTATGAGATGTTCCATTTCTTAGGAGATGGCCAAGGGCAGACTTGAGCAATAGATGTTCCAGGACACTGTGGGGAAGTGAGCATCTGGGCACACAGTGGAAGGGACCAGGGACACAGCATCCCCAAGGGGAAGGCAGGAAGCCACCGAGTCAGACGCTTCCTGCATTCACATGACCAGAGGATGGTCCTGTGCAAGCCCTGAGGATGCCCTTGGGCTCTAAGGGCACAAGGTCCCTGCCTTGGTGACACATAAGGTCTGGCAGAGGAGACCTGCGGTGCACACCCTGAAGGAGAGTGCAGGGAGTGAGTTAGAGCCTAGAACAGGGGGTCTTGTTTCGGTTTGGAGGGTTAATGGAGAAGTACCTCCCCGAGGAGTCAGGTCCAAGATGAGGAAGGCTGGGCATGGAAGGCGGGCAGGAACGGAGGTGCAGAATGCGAGGGGCGGGGTCGCGTTCCAGGAAACAGCACGTGCACACGTCGGAGGCAGAAAGATCGCGATTGTTGGAGGGACGGAGGGGTTCTGCTTGATTTCACAGGGGGAGTTGGGGAGGAGGCTTTGATGTGCAGGTGGATCTAGCAAAGGTCATCATCTTTACCACTATCAGTTTGGTTTTTTTAAAGAAGATCATTTCAGCCCCTCAGTGGGAGGCGATGGGCTCACAAGGAGAACGTCCAGACTGCAGATGAGAAGAGAGGGGTTTGCTTCCCGATACCCCTCAGGAGACTGGGAAGGGCCCTGCCAGGTGAAGGTATGAGGGCCACCAAGCCAACCCCTCAGACCCGGCAAAAGGGACCTGATCCCTGTGACTGAAACACTTCACAAAGAAGGGTCGCCATCAAAAACAGGGTGAAGAGGCAGGAAGGCAGGCTCAGAGAGCTCCAGGGACCCCCCCAAAGTCACAGCATGGGGACCACCTTTCCACTTAAGCAGGAGGCAGGATTGCAAGGTGAGGCACATTTAAATATAACAGGTAGGTGTGTTTGTCTGCATGTGTGTGTGTTTTCTACCCATGCAGTGCTAATGCCATGAAAAGGATATTGACAAACAGAATCTAATTTTAAAGTTGTCATTCTGGAATTAAGAACTGGGTCACCATTGTCAGGAGGCCCAGAGCCTGGGACACGGATCTGGAGAGAACATTTGCCATTTGGTGACACGACAGTCTGTTGCTTGACCCCCTGGAAGTCCAGGGCCACTGTTTGCATCCACGGCACCACCGTGAGCATTATAAACGGGCACAGCCTCCTGGTGGATCAATAACCAAAAGACGCCCCTTTCTCCTGGCTGACGTAGCCCTGCGCCGGGGCTTGGGGCTTGAACAAAAGACCTAGAATAGATTTCCTCCTGAGCTTGCTGAGCAGAGCACAGCCATAGGTGGTGGTCCTACGGCCCCCATCGAGCTCAGGAAGGTGAGTATCTGAGGATGACCAGCAAGTGGCGCTGAGGCAGGCAAGGTGGCTAAAAGCATGTGGGAGGTGTGTTCCCCCAGCCTCGACAGCCTGCAAATCTTAAAATCAATTTGGAAATGACCGCTCAGAGCAGATTACACAAAGATTTTGTTACGCCAAACAGAATCAACCACAACGGGACACGAGACCTTGGCAAACAGTGCTGGGAGTCGGAGATGCATGTTGCGTCTTGTGTTTACAGCTTTTCAGCCGAGTACTTAGTGTTTATTTTGGAATTAATCCAGGCCCATAAAACAAGTGATATATCAACATAGCAGATGTACTTGAGCAACTATGTTAAAGAGTGATTCACTTCCCAACAAGAATCCACGGATGTGGATGTGGTATCTGCATCACAGGATGAAGCACGCACCTTCTATGTTTCTGTAAGAGAGGCCCTTCTTTGATAATCACCCTTGGGAGGGGACCCCAACTCAGGAATTGTTAAAGGGACAGATTTTGCGGTCAGGATGACCCTCCGTAGAGCCCCCTCTGCCCCTTAATCAAGGCTGGCTATATAATGTTCAGGGCTGGTGCAAAAAAAAAAAAAAAAAAAAAAAAAAAAAAAACCACGTGGGGCCCTTTGATCACATATTCTTAAGAATTCCAGGCATAGCATAAGACCACACACGGGATCTTTCAAAGCCTGGGGCCCTTTGTGATCATGCTGGTAATACTCATAAAGCTGGCCTTGCCCTTAGTATTATAAAAGGGATTCGACTTGATATTTCCAAAAAGGGGGTGTTAATAGCATTTACCTAATAGGGTTTTTGTAAGAATAAAAGGAAAGAACGAACCTTAGACTCCACAGGCCCATAGTAAGTTTCAATAACGTTAGTGACTATCATTGATTAAAATGTAAACAAGATTTTTTATATTATCCCAACACAATGTCCATGTCTGTGTAAATATTTATTATTTCCTTGCAAACAACTCTGGGGTCTGTTCTATTATTGCATAGCAAACAAGGCTGGATTGAAATACACGCTTGTGGACGCAGACATACACGCAGGCAGGCACCCATATTCCAAAGAGCTCAGAAGAATGAAGCTGCCGACATGTGAAGTATCTGAACACAAGGAGGTTGAAGCATCCAAGGAGAGTGTATTTGGCTGTTACAAAGGGAAAAATTTATCTCTTTTAGCTAGAACCTAAGCCGTTGGTGGTGCTCAGAATAGAGAATTTCCAACCAAAATCTAACTGCACCCAATAATGTTCTATCCCAGCTGCAATCGCAGCTCCAACGTGGCAGAGGGTACCAATGCCTTGCGCACTATCAAATCCCTTGTGCCCAGCGTCATACCTGACACACAGTTAGTGCCCCATGGTGCTGAAGAATGAATGAATGAGCCCATGAGTGAATCGTGGAGAGATGAGCTTTGTTATGGGGAAAGGGGTTGGCCAAGGGCTAATGCAAGACAGAGTGTGGGGACGATGCCCATCACTCCACAGAGCGGTGGCACCTGACCTGACTGTCCTGGGTCCATCCTCATCCTGAAGACGTCCTCGGGACCCAGAATGTCCAGAGGAAGTTCAGAATGGAGAGAAAACACAGACGGGCAACTGCGTATGTCCACGGTACATGTGTGTGCACGTCCAAAGACGGTTGGATCCAGGCTGGGGCGCAAACTCATTCTCTGATCACATCCCTTCTCAAGTCCTATTAAATGTTCACTGTCATGGAGGCAGAGTCTCGGCCCGGCTGGCTGACATCACACATTGCTGTGTGCCTTTCTTTCCTGCACCGAGGCAGAGGGTATGATCCAACAGGTGGCTTCAGTTCACACTTTCGCACGTGCACACACTTTATCAAGCCAACTTAATCACATCTATAATAGCCTACAACACACATATGATGGAAAAAGAGTGAGGCATGGGGATAAAACATGAGTTTGACTTCATAACTTGGAAGACTACCTGCCTTTGCTGTGAGACAGTTCTAGGAGACTCCAGTAAGACACTGGCCAAGGAGGTCCACACCTGTCCATTTCCCCACCATGCTACTGATCGTTTATTGATTCCTCACTTGCTGTTGACTATGGCTTTCTTAATCTCCCTGCCGAGACACCAACCTTTCCTTTTCTGTTTCTTTGCCAGGACAACTTCTACCCTAAAGACTCTGTTTATAGGACATTCACTCTAGGGAAGGAATCTCTAGGGCTAAAGGTGCTGCTCTGTGCTTCCTAATTCCATCACAGCCCTCCACACTCACATTGTTGGTTAGTATGACTTCAGCTGCCTCAGCCTGTGAATTTCTCAAGGGCAAGTGTGCTTGTTGTCATGTACTTATGCATCTCCAATGCCTTGAACCAAGCTTGACATAAAGTGTTTGTGAAGCCACGTGCAATGCCTGTTCAGCAAAGCAGACCTGTCTTCCTGGAGCTCTTGGCTGACTGCAATATAAGCACAATAGCTTCCAGGAGGCTGGCCCCAGCACTATTAGGGCTGCGCTGCTTAATGTCCTTCAGTGGGTTGCTATCCTTAGGGTAAAGTCATAACTCCCGACCATGGCCTGCAAGACCCACATAGGTTGCCCCCACCTACATGTCCTAACTTGACTTGGGCCACTCACTACCTCACCAGCTCCACTATGGGCACAATGACCTCTTCCATTCCTTACACTCACGAATGTCCTTCATACCACAGGGCCTTTGCACATGCCAATCCCACTGGCTGGAATGCTATTCTCACCCATCTTCAACTAGTTAATCTCTGTTCACCCTTTCATCTCAACTCCAGCATCTGTTACTTTCGAAAGCCATCCCTGACTAACCCGACTGAAACATATAGCATGTATCAATTGCAATTTTACATTTATTTTTTTGTAATCATTTTATTAAGACCTTTTCCTTTCACTAGATTCTAAGATCCATGAATTCTGAGCCTATATATCTTTTTTTTTTTCTCACTTTTAGATCCTCAGTGCCATAAAAAATGCCTTACACATTTCGTGAGTGAATAGATAAAGATACTGATCCACCCTTTCCATAGGTGAGACCCAGGTCTGGGCACTATTTTTGTACGTGTGTTACTAATAATACATTAACAGCACTTTCTGTGACAGGAAAAACAAACATTTGCATCCCAAAGCCAGAAAACCAATGCTACCTCATGGAATATGTACCAGTGGGCCACTTTAGGCAGATGGGGGATGATGCACCAGGCACCCTGTGTTGTTCTGAGATCTCAGCACAATTCAGATCACTTGCACACTCACGTGGGCTGATGCATTCTCAAATAATGTATTTTTTCACAGAAACTGTCAAGCTACATTGTTACCCTAAATAGAATATTAGTAAAGCGCTTTAACCAAACCAGCTGGAAGGCCTCAAATTCCATCCATATTGTTATTTATATACATATTTACAGCTGCCACCTGCCTGTAACTTGGCTGGATCATGAAGTAGTGCTGCTCCCCCGTTTCATTATGCTTTGACACTTTACTATAACTGCATTGCTTCTCATTCCTTCATATCCAATTGCTCTGCAGCCACTCTTGAATTCTACTGCTTTGGTAACAGAATAAAAATAGTTCTCTGTAGTAGTATTAGTCTCTCTGTCTCTGCTCCTTTCTCTCTTTCTACCGACCCCTTCCCCGTCCCCCCCCCACCCAGATGGTACCAATCGTCGCTGGCACGCGTAACAATTACAGCACAGCTCCTGCTGCTTAAACGAACGGCCACAAACCCCACTGAGTTAGATTAGATTAGGGACTTGGGAGGTGAGCACGAGGGCCGGCCAGTGGTCTCAGCTGAAGCTGCTGCATATTTGGTCTTTGCCTCTGTGAGAGGAGAAATGAACGTTTCCTTCCCCAGAATAGCACCGGGAGCCTCCACCTCAGAGAGAGAACACAGGAAGGAAAGCCAACAACTCAATTAAAGGCCGATAGGTTTAATTTCAAAATGTTAGCGTCATCCAATCTGAGAGAACGTGGACAGTTCACCTGGAATTTGAAAGCCAGACTTCAAGGGGGAAGGATGAGTACAGGGCTGGGGTCTCCTCTGCCACTGCTTGTAAGTTAATCCATGACGCTGCCCTGTGCGGTGGATTCACACATGGTCTCAAGCGCATAAGACGTACAGTCGGGTCCAACCGCCCAGGTCGACTTATCTATTGCCTCAGCCAGCCAGGTGCAGAGACCTGGCTCTCCCTCCTCCCCGGTTTCCTGAACCTTCTCAGCCAAAAGAAATTATTATTTGCATTCAACACGAGAAACAAGCATGCTTTCAAGACATGCTCTGCAGGAGTCGCACAGAATAAGAGCATAGCGAAAGCCCATAGAACCGGATTCAGTACAACTTAAATATGCATAAAGTCCCATCCCAACAGCCTCCCTAGAAATCCCCGAAATCCGGATGTCCCTCACCTGGGGTACGTAACCTCATCCTCCAGGAAGCCGGCTGCTTTCCGTGCGTGACTCTTCTCCCTCCAGCATCTTAACCCTCAGCCTGTCCTTCCTGGCATGACAATCTCCTCCTTGTCACTCAGGGACTCCCAGCTGCCTCTGAGTTTACTGCTCGGGAGGAGCGAAGCCCAGGTCTTATCTCATCAGAGCGCGATGGAAGGAGGCCGGCGCTCCTCCGCCGCACAGGAGAGGCTCTGCCCGGCTGGCCCTGGAGCTGCCACACCACGCTCCAGATACGTGCCCCGCGAGCCAGCGCTCCGTGCTCTCTCGCAGCTGACGCCAGGCTCCGCAGAGTCTCATCTGCCCCAACCAGACCCCCGAATCCCGCTGCCGTCCTTACGTCTCTTCAAGGTCCAGTGGGACCGCCTGTATCTCCCTAAAGCCCCGCCTACACACGCACTCCAACAGCCCCGAGACCTAATCGGTACCACCTGCGCCCGGCACGCAGTAGGCGATTAATAGCTGCCGACGCCCTTCTCCCCACTTTAAATCCAGGAGGAGACGTGAAAAACGGGAGGTGTCTGGAAATGAGCATGGAATCCCCCACGTGCCCGCAATGACCTTTTCTCCCCTAAGCCAAGCATCCAGGCTCCCCGGGCCGCAGTGTCTCCATCTGTAACCCAAGGGGGTTATTTTCAAGTCCGGCAGAGGTAACGTTCTCAGTGGTGCAGGATTCATTCTCCAAGGCCCCCTTCCTTTTGAGCTTGCTCTCTGTAATCCTTACCCTTGATTTACACTTTAGATTGGGTTCCTTCCTTAGCACCACCAGGTCTGAAATGCACACCCGGAAAAGCTCCTACAGGCCTCTCCTGTCACGTGCGCCTCCTGCAGTGTCCTCCTCTCCCCGCTGAAGTTCCGCCACCTTTACAGCAGCTGGAGACACAATTCTCCATTTCTTCCTGCTCTCCTGTCTTTAATAGCGTCCCTTCACAAATGCCTCGGGCCCTTACATTTGAGACTCCCAGTCTTAGATGGCATCAGAACAATGCCCCCTTGCCCCCCGAAGGATCTCTCTTTATGGCACAGAAGCAGTGTTTGCACTTGCTGGGTGGATGGAAAAAAACACACATTTCTTTTTGTCCAGCTAAAAAGTAGCCAACAAATAATCACCGAGAACCTACTATGTACTCAGCACTGTTTTAGCCGCTGAGGATACACAGGCCTGAATGTAGTGGAGGTTTCGAGTCTAATGAGGGCAAGAGACCGTGCCAAACACGTAAACAAACAGAGCAATGTAGGAACACAGCAAAACTATAAGAGACGGTAAGGAAATACGTCGCAACTTGGAGCTATTTTAGTGAAACCTGGATGATAGCTAAGAAGAACCCAATCCTGGATAGCTCTTCTAGGTTTTAATTGGTTCTGAGTTCATTTATGTCTTTCCTTTCTCCCCCACTAACTACCTTCACTCGGTATAGTGGGTTCAAGAGTGTCTTCCCCAAAATCCAGGTGCACCTGGAACCTTGCAATGCGACCTGTTTGAAGCTATGGCCTTTGCAGGTGTAATTAGTTAAGGTGAGGTCCTCCTGCATCAGGGTGAGTGCTAAACCCCACACTGATGTCCTTACAAGGAGGTTCTGTGAAGACAGACACACATAGAAGGAAGAAGGCTGCGGGGCAGAGGGTCCCAGAGAGGCAGACCTGGAGATCCAGGTACAGAGTGGAATACAGGTCTTGCTCGTCTCATAAAATTAGCTCCACCACCGCAAAATTCCATCTGGGAACAGAAGTGGGCAGTCAGGTGATGGAGCTTAAGCTTCAAAGACCGTCATGCAAGCAATGTGTTTCCATGGTCACACCTCACTTTGCACTGGTCATTTTGGTATCTCTTTCTGAAGGAGATACCCAAGTCGTGTAGTCTCACCCCTCATAACACCTAGATCTACCTGTGCTTGGGAAACATGAAAACGTGAGTTTAGGTTGACAGGGCAGGGTCTTGTTTACTAGGATAAGAATTCTAAAGTTTCTGAAGTTTGCTCTGTGGGAATTCCCAACAGGGAGCACCAGAGGTTTCCGGAGGAAAGGGAAGATGTGGTCGTGTGCTTCCAGAAGCTTGATCTGATGGGATGACGCCATGCCAAACAGCCTGGAGAGAGACTAGTTTGAGAGATTAGTCCAGACTCGGTCTGCTCACTGCTTAGTGTGTGGCTAAAATACAATCAACATCAACCTTCCCTCCCCAACCTTCCTTCTTCTCCAGACCTCATGGAAATAGAGCTCAGCTGAAGGTAAATGTGGATACTTAGCCCACACCTGTAAGGGAGAACTTGCTGAAAACATTTGTCTAGTGAGACCAGAAAAACGTGGCCTCGTTGTTCTATTCCTTCTAAACTTCTGAAGCCAGGGTCACACAATTTTCTATCTCAGGACAGCTTGGATGAAGTGACTCCTGAGTTTGCAAACTCAAGTGACAAGGAACTCAATCATAGGGGGAATGGCAAAGGCTCCTTCCTCTAAATTCACACGGGTCTAGGGAGACTCAAGTGCTGGGCAAACATTTCCAGGAGAACTGCTGGTTACTAAAAGCCCTATTTGTCAATGACAATGCTGTCTCCTTCTCCGGTGTTAATTAGTCATTGCACACAGCATCTTTGACAAGGAGTTAAGTCCCAGTTAACCCAGATTTCAGACAAGATGGAGTGGCAAAGAAGCAAAGTGGCTTCGGCAAGACCATACTACAAATTGTTGGCCAGGCCGAGGTTAGAACCAGAAAATCCCCGACTCCTGAAATGGGCTTGTTTAGGCAAGAAAAGGAAAGGTGCAGGAAGGAAAACAAGGCTTCACAGCTAAATTAAAACAGAAAATATTCAACACCCAGTTGAAGGGGTTCTTCCAGCAAACATTTATTAACCCACTTCTAGGAGTCAGCACTGAAATGTATGGTCAGTAAATATGTATTGCTGTAGATTAGGTCCTGTGGGGCTATTAGTCTTTGGGCATCTTCGAAAGTCACCCATGTGCAAAGACACAGAAAAGGACTGTGGTACCAGGCAGGTCTCCTTGCATTCTGAATGTCTAAGGGACCAGAGGGGAATGTCCTCTGTATTCAGGTTTCATGGAGATGGGCTTTCAGGGGAGGGGACATTTTACATTCTGAATCAGATGGGCACAATTACTTGATTTATGGACCTGTCATGACTGTTTGATATTGTATCAAATGCACTTTGAAAAGTTCATTAGATGAGCCTCTTCAACTCTCAAAAGCTTGTCCTAATTATGCAGATCCAGGGCAAATATTGTGATTCCTGCTTTCATTTCCTCTAACAGAGCTGGAGCATGAGGATACCAGAGACCCATGGGCCTTTAGATTAGTGAGAGGGGAGAAGTGGGGAATTTGTTGCTAATAAGCTGAGATTACAGAGGCTGTATCCATCCTGAAGCACAAGGCATTGCTCTTTTTTCCTATTATTAATTTTCCTTCCACTACTCATTATGCTCTTACTAATACTAGCATTAATACTAATATCTTGGTTTAATCCTTGTTCACTCCTCAGGCTCATGCTTAACCCTTTCGAAGGGGCTATTCCCTCCCTCCTCAGCATGTTTCCCAAATCCAGCATCAGTAACCCCAGCTGATAAGACAATATTTCTCCAAGCAGTGAAGAACTTTGCTCTTTCTTATTCCTAAAAGAAAAATGCCAAAGTCAGGCTCTGCAGTAAGAGCTGGAAAATGTTCTTCTTATAACACCATGATCAGGGATTTGCTGAGATTCAGAATTCATGGTAAACTTTTCTGGGTAGTAACTACCTGCACTCACCTGACCCTTTAAATACAGGCCAGGATGAAGAGGAAAAAGCCCACCCAGGCCAATCAGAACCTGGTCACAGGAATTTTTCCAGAATGTCTTCATTCTTTATCCAGCTGCCTTTGCTTCCCCCACCTTCAGGTCTTTAAGTCTTTGACTCTGTCATTGGTTCCCAATATTGCCACCGGCATCCCTCATTGCAGCCCATTCTCTGGACTCAAAAATCTAGACAACTAACCTTAGAATATGTACAACTTCTCACAACAGTGACTCCGCGATAATCCCACGGACTCTATACCAGCCAGACCACGCCGACTTTCCCTGGATTACCCATTAGAAAAAAGGTTAGAACACAGAAAACAGCATGCGTAAGCTCCCAAAAGACAATTCCATGAGACTTAACACTGAATACTTGCATAACTACAATCTGAACTAATAACCCCAGCTAATGTTGGTTTAGTATAATTATGTGATTCATCAAGTGTTTTTGCACATGTGCAGTCTTGTTTAATTTCAATATAAATTAGCACATCTAACTTAAGGCAACCACAGAAAACAATTCCAATTATGCCCTCCTAGACAAACCGGATGCTTCTTTTGAAGATAAATATGTATAGTTTTGGTTTCAACCAGAAAAAGAAATGCCTTAGACAGCAAAGAATATGGAAACAGTAGTGCCCTGTCATAGAGAGTTTAGGCACCAACAATTTTACCCCATATCCATCATTAACTAGTTACAAGGTCTTAAGTTGGTTCATCTCTGTGTACTTCAGTTTCCTAATTTATAAAGTAGGAGCAACAGATCTCTCCTGGCTGATTGCCAAGGTTTTTAGTTTTGGAGAGGTTCAAATAAGATGCCATATGTCAAATGCTTTCAAGTTTGTGAAATATAGATATATATATACAGATGTCTATAGATAGATACAGCTATATACAAAAACGCATCGCACTTTTATTACACTTAAACTCTATTAATAAAATAGCTTAGAAAAATAAGTTTAAACAAGAGCCACAGAAATATAAGACGAAGATATTTATTACATAAACAAGGTTGTTGGGTTTCATGCCCGGCAAGATTCAAGGCCCTTAGCCTACCAGTCGAATGCTGAACTGAAATCTCATGAGGAGAGGGGGAAGGGGAAAGTGTGAGGGGGGGCAGGGGAGCTCCTGAAGCCAGAGCTTATTAAATCAATTACATGATTAATGTGAAAGAGAGTGTGTACGACACAAGGAGAGGGATAGTAGTTCACTCAGCACAGTAAAGGCCGCTGATGAAGCATTTTCTGTAACCTTCTAAGCCACCAAGAAAATTGCCTCTTGGTAGATGAATCAGACTGGAGAAATATATTTGTTGGCAGCTTTTCATAATAATAATAATAAAAAAAAAAAGTGGTGGTAGTATATGAAAGCTCCTGTTCCACTCATTCCCAGAATTGACAGCTACTAGAAACATTAGAAACATCTCCATACAAATCAAAAATGACATTTTATCCTTGGTCAGAGTTTTCTCATGCAACCGAAGGGTAAAGTTCGTGATTTTGATATGAACGGGGCTGCCCAGAGAAAAAAGGATGTTAATTAAAGTGTCTGATGGAGTTTTCTTCCCAGGGTACCATGGGAGAATTGCACAAATCCCCAACATGGCTTGAGTTCCACAAAAGATCATTAGTCAGGGTCCGGCAATGACATAAAGTTATCTCCTTGATGGAGTTTTAAGATAAATTCTTCTTGGAGGCCATGAACCAGGTCTTGAATCAGAAAAAAAAAAAAAAAAATCACCCAGCCACCCTGACCAAATTAGCTGATCTGGTGGGGATGGCTACAGAAGTCTGAGGCCAGGGTTTCTATTAGCAACCAGGTCTTTCTCGTTCCAGTTGACAAGATGGACAACCATCCACCCTCGTAAAAGATTCATGACCCAACTTTGCACTCTCTACTGCTTGCTTTCTCATAAAACCAGTGCAAATCCTATCAAAAATTTAGCAGAATCCCTGCCTCATCTGTTTAGGCCTGAAGCTAGTTGCAGGGACAACTCATTAGGGACAGACTCATTAAAACCAGCCCTTGGGCAAAAGCAGTTTGCGGGCCTCCTCATTTTTATTCACTCTCACCTCCCTGCCCAACCTCCTTGAGCCCTCAGACACGGGGGCTTCTAATGATTTTGTACAGTGTGCAGGTCTGTTCACAGAGTTGCAGGGCTCCGGGTTCGACAAATGCCGCTCCTTGCATCTGCCAAAAATGATCTATGTCTTCTCCTTTGTGTGCACCATGAGGGCCTTGCTGGGAGAGGGAGGAGAGGTGGGGAAAGCAGGGGAGGGAATCCTGAAACCTGGCCAGCCTCTCACCTGGGGATGGCTGGGGCTAACACCTGGCATTGCAGCGGTCACGGGAGCCCTAAGGACCAAACCAGAGCTGTGGCAGAACGAGGGCCAAAAGGTAAAATCTTCTGGGTCGCATTCATGCATCATGTTCAGCCCGGCACTCAGACCCTTGGGCACCTGGAACCCAGGCAACAGCCTGCTTAATGGATTCATTACCAGATGTTTTCTGCTATGTGCCAGGACGCCATTCTCTACACGAACTAGGGAAAAAGCTCATTTGTGCTGACGGAGAGCTATTGAAATCTTCAGGCTGGGTAGCAAAGAACAGGCGGCCCCAACGCAGATGCAGAGCTTCATGTTGCAGGTGTCTCTGGGCAAGTTTATTTTTGGAAAGGCCAGAGGAGGAGAGTGCTGCAAACCCAAGTGCCTATGGCAGCCAGTGGATAGTGAAGCAGGCTGGGTCAAGGTCACTTATGAATACCAGGGTCAGTGCTGACCTGGGACTGGAAAGCTCACACCCCACCGAAATGTGCAGATGCTACCAAGCTCCAGCTGGTGGTTGAAACGTGGGGACGTTGCCCAATCTGCCAGATAGTCTGATTTTTTTTTTTTTTTTTTTTTGCAAGGAGCCACAAATCTGGATTTTAAGTGAAATCTTAGCATATTTAAATGTTGGCAGTAAATGACTAAAAGAAAGCAAAAACAAACTGCATGGGTGAAACACAAGGATAGATTTCAGGTTTACAACACCCGACGTGAAAAAGATACTACATTTGGAGGGACTTAGCTACGAGTCTTAGTTTTCCTGCTGCCCACTGACATGGGCACAACAGAGAACCTGCAGGCCCCTCTTCTCTTCTGTAACGTGAAGCCCAGCGGACGTGATCTCTCAGAGCAAAACTCTATGTCTCTAATCTTTTAAAAATAAACTTTATTAGCTAGGGTTTGCAGTACCCAAAAGCATTTCACCGTCTCAAATGGAACCGATATCCTAACAGCTCTGCCACTGCCAAAACCTTTGATACCGATTATTCTTAAAACATAGATTATCACCCTAACAGAGCTTCGGAGGCGGCATCGCCAAGTCACCTGCGTGCAGTATCAATTCCCTGAGCTGGGCTTCATTATAAAAAAGAGGGGTTGGCTTCTTGGGTTCATGGTGAGCAGGAGAGCCGTGGCGTAAGCCCAACGGGATGCAGGGCAGGTCACGTCTTCCGCCCTCTCCCGGAAGAGGATATAGCTAGACTCGATCAGAGGTTGGCACACTGGGCCACACGGGACCCTCAGGATTCTCTGCAGCCCCCTTGGAGGCTGCCAACGGTGGGGACTAGAGAGGAGGGGATGGAATTAAGGGGGCAGAGCCCTGGGTCTCATTTCTCTTCTTTCTTCCTTCCTCCCCAGACTCAAGCAGAGAAGCTCTACTTTCTCGTATTGCTTTCAGTAGCCGCCTGGCACTTTTTTTTTTTTTTTTTTT
>NW_012148285.1:5409787-5412131 GCF_000956105.1 Propithecus coquereli | reverse complement strand
TATATTGCATGGTCAAAAGATAGGAACATTTAAATTGGAAAGGTACTACTAATTTTTCCTCAGAAAAGGCCGTCTTGGGTTACGCTCTCATTAACAGAGTTTTTGTGTACGTGTAGAGAAGCTTCCATGATCTTCAGGAGAGTTCAGGCCCCACCCTCCCTAGAAAAGTCACTGAAGACCACAGCACAGAGAGAAGAAAAGAGGTTGCTATGCAATAAAAGGAATGATTTGCAGCAGTGATGTTGAAGGACTCCAACAAGTGATGCCTTCTTTGGCCATTTCCATGGGAAAACACACACACACACACACACGTGTGTGTGCACACACACACACCCCAATGGGGCAACTCCTGAAGTTATAATGCAACCTAAAGCATGGAAGAATGAAACCCTTACTTTCTTTCAGACACAATCTGGCATTGTGGCTGTGATTTTTGCCTGGATGATGATGAAAGCCTTCATCTTTAAAGGTCTCCATCCTCCAGGCACCAGAACCCACCTGAATGCTATTTAAAAAAACCCACAACCAAATAGACTGAAGGGGTAGGCCCTTTTCCTGTGAGCGAGCAGAATTCTTCTTTAAGTTGACCTGCAATTGTTCATCTTACATTTTCTACCTGATGGCCCTTAAGCCAGGTCCCTCCTCTGCTTAAAAACCTCATGGATATAGACGCTGCATTCAAGGAGATGGAGCATAACTCTCCACCCTTCAGCGCAAGCTGCTCATAGTGATTTCCTTCTGATCAGCACAGAATGGAGTGAGAGAAAAACAGTCACATGATAGTGGAGAACCCTGATAAACACCACCTCATCCAGATGATCAAGGTGGACAATGATAAGTCAACAATGATAAGTCATTTTGATAGTATGCACCACTGTTATGATGTGATGAGAATGGCAATCTGCCTCTGTGGTCTTCCTCTCCAAACCCACGACCCCAGTATCACCATTGGACAACCCTTTCCTCCAATGGAGGGACATTCTACAAAACACCTGGATAGTATTCTTCAAAACCATCAAGATCACCAAAAACAAGAAAGATCTAAGAAATGGTCACAGCTCAGAGAGAACTAAGGAGACAGGATGATGAAATCTAATGTGGGATCTTGGATGCAATCCTGGAATGGAAAGGGACTAGGTAAAAACTAAGGGAATCTGAATAAAATATGGTCATTAGTTAGCAATAATGCATCAATATTGGTTCATTCATTGTGATAAATGTACCATATTGATGTGAGATGTTAACAATAGGGAAAATGAGATGCTGGGTGGATGAGAATTCTTTGGATTATCTTTGCAACTTTTCTGCAAGTCAAAATGTTTATTAGAAATACTAAACTGCAGGGGCTCCCGAGGGCATGCTGGTCCTCGTGGTCTGGCCCCTGCCTTATTTCCAGCTCCTGCTTCATCTCCTGCAACACCACTTGGTTGTGGTTTCCTGTGCTCGTACCTGGTTTATGGCAATTTGCTCCTGTAATTTCCTCCGCCAAGAGCATCCCTGGTCTGTCTTCCTTGTTACCTGGTTTACACCTTTTAGTGTCTTTATGATCATTCAGCCTTGACCTCCCCAAGAGCAGATTCCAACAGTATTAATTGTTCATTCTCAATGTTCTCATAAATACTCTGTCCAAAATTCAACTTATCTTTTCAGTTTATAATTGTCTAGCATATCTGTGGACCACACCTCTCTGAACTTCTTCAGAAAACTAGCCTCATTTACCTTTTCTCCCTGTCACTTGGCTCCACCCATGGCATGCACAGGTGTTAAATAAATATTTTTAGAATGGATAGATGGATAGATGGGCGGATGGAAGGACAGATGGATAGATGGATGGGTGGAAGATGGATGGAGGGATGGAGGGATGGATGGAGGGATGGATGAAGGTTGAACACTTTGTTGGGGGAAATCTATCTGCATACCAACCCCCACTGCCCCTCCTCCTTGACTACCTGAGGAAGAATCTTGGGAAAATAAGAATGATTATGTGGGATTTTTGTATGTTGTTTGCTGAAGGCTATTAGATGTCAGCCTTCCCCATTGCCCTCCACAGAACTTACAGAGAAGTCTTCTATACTGCTCACAAATGTAACTTGCAAGATTGAATTCTCTGGGGGAAATGCCACAAAGCTGTTGGTTCTGTGTTGTTATGGCCTGAAAACAGAGATGGGCTGCATGGAAGTTCAGAATTGAGGCAGGAACAGACAGAGCAGAAGAGCAGTATCTCTAGAAATCAGCAGAAGTCTTGGGGAGGTTCCACACTTTGTAGAATAGGCAGTTAGCTGCAGTCTAGGACAGGGATCTCAAACTACAGCCCACAGGCCAGATTCAGCTCCCATTTTTTTTT
>NW_012148285.1:5408001-5409737 GCF_000956105.1 Propithecus coquereli | reverse complement strand
AAGGGGAGAGTGAGCCCCAGCCTCAGCTCAATAAAGATGAAATGGAAACCCTCTCTGAAGCCGCCTTTAGCACGTTAAAGGAGTTTTAATGGGCTGGTTTAAAATTCAGTAAGAGAATGCATTAGGCTGATTATATTTTCAATGGCTAAATGCGGGCACGCACACAAGTTTGAGATTCTGAAGGGTTTACAAATGAGTGGGGAGGCTGTCAGGATGAATTATGCCCTTCCAAAGGAAAGCAAGAGGCTGGGCATGTTCCAGCCTGATCTCAAGAGCAGTTATTTTCCTACCCTCTCTCCTTGGTTGTCTTCTTCCTCCATCCTAGCACAGCGCTAACCTGCCCTGGCATCCTGGTTACTTTGGCCCTGAAGGACCCAAACCATAGACTGAAAACCACAGAAACACCTTTCACCCCCTGCCACCCCATCTGTAATTTCCATCCCCATCTCTGGCAAGAATAAGGTGTTCCTCGTTTCTGCATCTTATTAGAGGCCACGAAGAACTTTCTGTAGCCAGTGTCCCCGGGTTAGTAAATTAATATTAACAATTCTGATGTTTCTTATATAATCTTTTCTTCCTTAAATTCCCACCTGCCAAGATTTACTTGTATTTTAATAGCTGATGTCAGACAAGCATCACGCAGAAAGTCCCATCTCAGAACTATAATTTTAAATACAATGAGACGTGCATCAACTGTCGCATTGACATGCAGGGAATTATTCCACGTGGACTTTTAAAGTGCATCCTAAAAGCTTCAAAGACCTAGCACATTTTAAAAGAATTTAAATTGATGATCATGGTGTGTTCTTTTTTTTTTTTTTAAAGCAATTTGTCTAATGTGACCCTATATTCATTTTTTTTTCTGACTTCCCTTCCAACGGGCTGCCTCCTGTCAAGATGCAGAAAGGGCCGACCAGCACATCTAAATCTGTGTTCATTTGCCTTCCTCAAGATTATCTTTGCCATGTTGAGCAGTATAAGTAAATCAAAGATGCTTCTCAGGGCTGCAGGAGTAGGCTAATCTCCAAACAAATATTTAGAAGGCAGCTTTGCCTACTTTGGCCTTAATCGTTTCCAACTGATTTGACTTATTCTAATTACAGCCTTTATGTTATAAAAGCCATTTTTATGTTGCCGGGGAGCAGTTTCATTGCAAATACATGAAATTTTGCTGAGTTTCCGTTCCCATGTTGATTATGGAAATGGGACTCTGCAGCTTGGCTCTAATTAGAAATACACACTGCATGGAATGTCAACAATTTTTAACATTAATAACGTGCCGACAGTGTCCTTTTGTCTCTCTCAACATCCTTTCCACAAAGTCTGACACCAGCGCGCCTCTGATGCACTGTGCTCTGTCAAGGGGGACTCATTTTCCCCAGGTTTGATGGGCAAGAACGCCTCTCCCACCCCCAAAGTGGGAGCTGCCTATTTGGAGAAGAAGGATACTAATTTAATAGAACAGAAAAAGGAGGAGGGAAAGAAGATAATTAAATTCTAGCACAGTTGAGGGGAGTGCATTTGTTTCATGATCATAAACTTGGAGAATGCTAGCACAGTATAATAAAGCAGATTAAGTGGGTCCTATGGCAAATCAGAGAAAACGGTGATGCATCTCTTCTGTGGCTTCTTTCTGGCATCATGAGACTTTATGATATGTTAAGAAGATGTCAGCAAGGAGACCAAATAATTCCCTAGATATCTCACTAAGACTGGTGGTAGGGGACCAGAAGTTG
>NW_012148285.1:5405559-5407951 GCF_000956105.1 Propithecus coquereli | reverse complement strand
GCACTGTCTGGGGGATGGACACGCTTGTAGCTCTGACTTGGGTGGTGCAAAGGCAACATACATAACCAAAGTGTTTGTACCCCTGTAACATTCTGAAATTTAAAAATAAATTTAAAAAAATGTGTAAAGCTAAGAATAAATTGATTAATGAATTAATTAAATGGTCCTTCAAACTGAAAGTATGAAAATCGTAACAGGATCTTGAACTCCTGATTTTCTAGAGGCCTGAGGGTTCGCTGACCCAGCTCAAACACTGCCTAAAGCCAGCCACCCCACTCCAGCTCTCTAGGCTCCATAAGCCTTACCTGTCTTCTCTTGGGGTTGGGACATATGATACACTTGGGAGAGTGCGCCTTCCCTAAAGTCACCATCATCATTTTCTACCCACTTTCTCCCCACCTCAAAAGGCTATCTCCAAAACGATCTTGCTTTCTTGCAGTGGTAATTCACTGTGTCCACCTCCCCCTGCCCCAGTGTGCCACAGCTAGGGTGAAACAAACTCTCTGCTGTTTATCTGGGGAGACCACAAGGCCGTAGTGTCACGATTTTCCTTATCAGAAATGATTCAGTTGCTCTGTGGCTAAGGAATCTCGGAGCCTTGGCCCACAGACCTTTCCAGGGCAGTAGTTTTCTGTTAGCTTTGAGCATATTGCCGCTTTTCTTTTCCATGTATACCATCGCCCCCTCTCCCACAAACCCCATCCCAATTTGACAAGCAAGAAATCTGTAAATTTGGAGGTAAATGCATAAGAAAAAGATATGTCATTAGCAATGCAGATACAGTCACAAACGAGACAGCCCTTGCATGAATAGTGCCTTTAAAACAGTCATTTAATCCAGCTAAAATTTATCTTCAGGAAAAACTGAGTAGCACTGGGACTCCAGACATTTTGCATTTAAAACATGGATTAAATGCTCTCCTAGTCGCCTTTTTGTAAGGGAGATATTTGCAAATTTCATACCATCTTTCAAGGCTTGGGGATGGCAGGGGATAGCAGGAAAATTCCAGGTTAAAAATCAGGCCTGGACTAGAAGAATACAAATGATTTGTTCTCTCTCTCTCTCTCTTTTTTTTTTTTTAAAGAGAGCATGGATGTCTTTTCCTCCATCCAAGAAGAAAGGTGAGACTGGATTTCTTATCTGCCTTTCCTGGTATCCTTTAAGTAGCGCAGACACAGGACGTTCTGTGAAGTGGTGGACATGAACTTCAAATCGAAGACGGTGGGACGTGGGGAAGGCCCCCTCGCCCCGTGGCATAGTCATGTGACTAGTACCTTTCACTCCTTTAACGGGATCTGTGAATTCAAGGTCTCCCGCAATGGAGAAGACAAGAACTCAAAGGCCCATGTAAAGGGGGCTTAGCCAGAAGGACAAGGACATCCGTCCCACAGCGCCAGGAGCGTGCTCCTCCGTGTGCCCCAAGCTCACACAGGGAGCCCTCCTGTTGGCCCAACCAACCAAAGTGCGGTGGCTTCCGCTCCTCTCCACTCCACTCCACTCCACCTAGGCACAACCTGCTCTCATTAAAGATTCTCTACAAACAGGTGCTTCTCACTGGGCTGACTTCTGAAATGGCTTTCTTTTTATTCCCAGGGACACATCAAGAGCTGAAGGGGATTCATGCAGTATAGATCAGTCGGCCATTGACAGTGCATCAGGCTTTGACAAGCTGCTTGGCTCGGTTGAAAGTCTAGGTTGGGCTTGGGCCCATCAAGGCTATGCTATTGAATTATTGACAGGCACTCACCGTGGTGCAAGGGGAGAGTGAGCCCCAGCCTCAGCTCAATAAAGATGAAATGGAAACCCTCTCTGAAGCCGCCTTTAGCACGTTAAAGGAGTTTTAATGGGCTGGTTTAAAATTCAGTAAGAGAATGCATTAGGCTGATTATATTTTCAATGGCTAAATGCGGGCACGCACACAAGTTTGAGATTCTGAAGGGTTTACAAATGAGTGGGGAGGCTGTCAGGATGAATTATGCCCTTCCAAAGGAAAGCAAGAGGCTGGGCATGTTCCAGCCTGATCTCAAGAGCAGTTATTTTCCTACCCTCTCTCCTTGGTTGTCTTCTCCCTCCATCCCAGCACAGCGCTAACCTGCCCTGGCATCCTGGTCACTTTGGCCCCAAAGGACCCAAACCATAGACTGAAAACCACAGAAACACCTTTCACCCCCTGCCACCCCATCTGTAATTTCCATCCCCATCTCTGGCGAGAATAAGGTGTTCCTCGTTTCTGCATCTTATTAGAGGCCACGAAGAACTTTCTGTAGCCAGTGTCCCCGGGTTAGTAAATTAATATTAACAATTCTGATGTTTCTTATATAATCTTTTCTTCCTTAAATTCCCACCTGCCAAGATTTACTTGTATTTTAATAGCTGATGTCAGACAAGCATC
>NW_012148285.1:5350163-5393834 GCF_000956105.1 Propithecus coquereli | reverse complement strand
CTGCTTGATTTCCATTGAGATTTACTTCCCTCTATGCACATCCAGTTTAGCAGTGAGTACATGTGCTGTTTGTTTTTTCATTCTTTAGATAATCCACTTTGGATAATGGTCTCCAGTTTCAACCAAATTGTTGCAAAAGGCATTAAATCCTCCTTCTTCGTGGCTGAGTAGTACTTCCTGGTATATATATACCACATTTTGCTAACCCACTCATGAACTGATGGGCACTTGGATTGATTCACAATTTCGAAGACATGGAATCTCTCCAAGAATTCTATCCTGCCTTGGTGGTCACATCCAACCTTTACGACAAGGACCGGAATTAAGACAAGTCTGAGAGCCTCATTTCCACCCCAGGTAAAAGCACTGGGGGCCATCAGGCATCCCTATTGACCTGGCAACTGCCTTGATGACCAACACACTTTTGGGGGCCTCCCACTTGGATCTGAGGACTCACCTGTCCTCCTGCTGGAGTGACGCCCTCCTCCCCACCGGGCTGGGGGTGGGAAAAGCAAGTAGAGGGAGAGTCACTCCAGGTGACACAGGATGCCTACCAGTGGGAAGGCAGGAATCCTCTAATGAGAACTCAGAGAAAGTCATCTTTTGTGTTAACTAGAAACAAACCCCTGCACAGAGAGTGTGAATTGGGTGGTGGGGGAAAGGTCTCTCTAATGGGGAGCTAATTAGCTTAGCAATGGAGTAAGTGCTCTGCACCAGGGATGGCAGACTTCCTGGCCTCAAATACCAGCTCTGTCATTTACTAATGTGGGTCTAAAGCAGGTCACTTAACCTCTCTCTGTCTTGCTCTATAGCTTTTGCCAGAGGCTAAGGAGAGGACGGAATGGACAGTGACTGCTTGATGGATGTGGGGTTTCCTTTTGGGGATAAAAAATGTTCCGAAACTAGGTACTAATGGCGGTTGCACACCACTGCACATGCACTACATGTCACTAATGACAAATTTATATTATGTGTCTCTTTTTATGTTATGTGAATTGTTTTTAAAGCATATAAAACAATAAGGTCCCTTGTTAGAGGTAAGAAAAGAGATGAAATGAGGTCATCATGTAAAACACCAGCACAGTGCGTGGCACAGATAACCAGTCAATGTCCATTTGTGGTCGGGGTTGTTGCAGGAAAGCCTGGCTCCGCATGCTCCTTTGGAATATGCTAGACTAGAGGATCATTGTGGGCTTGGGTTCCTGTTTGATGATTGTGAAAGCAAACCCTCCATCCAACACAGATCCAAGGACATGTGCTTCTATTCATCTGAGTCTAAAAAATAAGCAAACTAAGATTCTTTGGCAGATTCCTAATGTCTGGTTCTCTTCCAGTCATATCACACGTGTGTTATTTCATGCCCACAACAATCACGCCCTATCGCCACTTTTTCCTACAAAGAAGGCAGCTTAGACTGAAAAAAGTTAACTGACTTACCCATGAGCATCCAGCTAACAAGTGGGCTGGAGTTCATCAGCAGACCCTGGTCGCTAAAACTGAGGTGTAATGTGCTATCCCATACCATGCTGTCAGCTGTCAATGCGACACAGAATGGTGGGGTGCCAGTTTTGTCAAGGGGGAAGTTGTTTCAAAACATTCTCAACAGTGAGATGCTGCAGCTTTGCTTTTGGAAATAGATAAAAAACAACAATAACAATAATACAACAATAAATATCTTTCCAAACAGGGAATGGCTATAGGCAAATCTATGAGGCTAGAATATTTACAGTGACCTATGGAACATTATTTATTCCAAAATATTTAAGTGCACTAGATTAATGATGAGCTCGTTTGGCTGGATTATAGCATTAGTGGAAGGAAAGTAGAACAACTAAAAAAAATCCCTTTATTCACCCAATTCCTTTTGAGCACCTACTGTTTGTAAAGAATCATGTTAGGAGCTCAGGCAAACTAACAAATGGCCCTTGGCCAAAAGAAACTCAAATATAATGAGGGGAAAGTAAGTAGGTAAATGCAACACTGTAACATAAATTCCACAAGGGCAGGGCTTTTTGTGTAATATATGTAGTCTACTAATAAATTCTCCAGGTTCTAGAGGAGCATCCAACACACAGTATGTCTTCATAATTATTAGTTCAATTAACGAAGAATGAAAGGAAAGAAAGTAGGATGCAATGGCAATAGCATGACCCACAGAAGCACAGAAAATAACTAGGTAAGTGTCTGGCTAATACTCCATCTGTGTTCTTTTCAACCATGAAGGTTCTAAGTTCCCCAAGGGAAGAGATACATTATCTCCCTCGTGCCTTGCCCAATATTTCTTTCATCCATCTGATGATCATTTCCTGCTCACCTACTCTACGTCCCAGTGTACTAGGTTCTGATGGTATAGGAGGGCAAAATAGGTGGCTTCCTGTCTTCGTGGGGTTTATTGTAGAGTAAGATAAATAAGATTCATGCACGTAAAATCACTGCAGACTGCTGTGCGTGCTACAAAAGAAAGGTACAGGGTGCTGGCCGTGAGAACCAAAGCTAGTGGGTGGGGACTACTTGTGATGGGCTGGCCAGCGAAGCCTTCTCAGAGGAGATACCTATGATAAATCAACAGTGGATGGATGAGAAGGGGGTGAGAGAAGAAGAGACAGGGTGGCTTGTGCAAAGTCCTTGAGATGTCAGGATGTCCCAGCATGAGGATGAAGCCAGGGTGGCTGGGAATGGGACAGCAGAGCAGGGAGCCACCAGATAGGGGATGCAGCTTTGCCCTTGTCCACCTGAAGGAAGGAATCTTCGGCAGTGACTCCAGTTCACAAGGTTGCATTCATAGTTCACATCAGGAGATGCCACAGAGGCATCACCCTCCTCAATTTCCTCACAGCTCCAGAGTAGCCTCCTGTCCACGTCCACATATTCATTTGTGTGGGTCAGATCATCATTCTATCAGTGCGGGTGTCTCCCAGTAGGACAAGGAAAACAATATAAACCTCACATGTATTGAACTTTTGCAAAATGCCAGGCATTGCACCGTGCATTTTATTACTCACACGTGCAGTGGTTAGTGGCACGACTCTCACTACTACCAGTGCTGCTGCAACTACTTCTACTACTGCTATCAATATTATTATTCCCATTATGAAGATGAGTAAGACTGAGTCTCAGAGAGGGGAAGTGACCTGCCCTTACGGCAAAAACAACCCTCAAAAATGGTCACGTGAACATTCTGACATCACGTATCTGATTCCAAAGTTTGGTCTTTAACCATCAGATATGAATTCTCATAAGTCAGATTTGTCTCACGTGAGACTTATTTATTCAATAAAAAAATGACTGTGCAATGACCATGTGCCAGGCACAATGTGAGGTGTGGGAGAAATTAAATGAGTAGAAGTGATCCCTGATTTTAGCTAGGAAGACACGTAAACACCATCATGCAACACGATACATCCACCGTGCAGGTATCCACCATGCAGGTATGCATAAGGAGCACGGGATTTCAGATTTGGAGGGAGTGACAAACACAGCTGGAGCTTTCCAGAAGAGACAACACTTGAGCAACAACTTGAAACTTGGACAAGAACTTTCCAGAGGAGCGTATGGGAGGCAGGAATGTAAAAAGACATTTATTCTGCAGGCACCGCACTGCAGTATGTCCAAGGAATAGTTGAATTAGCTTGGGCAGGGGGAGGTGAGACGGGATGAGAAGAAATGGCTTCATGGTAAAAGGTCTTAGAAGTCGATTAGAGATCTGGGACCTTGCCCTGAAGATAACGTGATAAGATAATGTGATAAGAGCTGTGCACAGTTGTTAAGCAAGGGGGTGGAGGTACCTTTCAATCTAGCAAAGCCCAAGCCTGTGAAACTTCACCAGAGCTTCCCTACATGTGGTTCTCAGACCAGCAGCCGCAGCGTCTCCTGGGAATTTATTAGAAAGCAAATTCTATGTCCCCACCCTAGACCCTAAGGAATCAGAAATTCTGAGATTTTAACAAGCCCTCCAGGGAATGCTGACACACACTTAAGTACGAGAACTAGACCTACCCTACTCGTAGCCTGCCTCTGCTCCCACCCCTATAGGCGTAGGATGGTGCCTGCAGGATCCACTTCACTCTAGCTTCTACCCAGAGACACAGTCCTGTTGCTATACTCAGGTCACTGCAGCGGACAGGTAAAATATGCAGCGTGTCATGTCCCCTTCTTGTTGTTAACCCACAAGCCCCAAGACCAAGATGGCCATCCAGCACAGTGTGAGCCTAACTTTGTTGGGAGAGACCCTCTCTCCATTTGAAGAACAACAGGCCTTCTCCCTCTCCGTCCTGGTCTTCCTAGCTGCAGGCTGGGGAACCAGATAACTGATGCTGCTCAGGACCTCAGGCCGGTGCTTGGAAACTATCATTAGCTAAGAGCTGGGCTAATGCATTCAGAGGTGGTGAGTTAATAGGAAAACAGGCTGATTCGGTAGCCTGTGCCCATGCTGCCCCCAGAGCTGGGTGTTAAGTGGTGACTGGCGACTCCCCTCTAATCACCTCTTGTTAGCTGCAACTATAGGCAAATTGCTAGCGAGGATTAAGTGGGGAGAGGATGCCAGGATCACTGTCAAGCAGAAAAAAGACTCAATTTGTAGAGCAATCATGACTCTGTAATCACTTCTTTAAGAGCTCTTTTCGGTGGTGTTTGCCTTTGGAAGGTGTGGACCCTGCCTAGGCGAGGGTGGGCCAGGAGCTGCACACTCGCTTTTCCTGAGCGTATTAAAATGATTACTCCCCTAAATGAGATAAGCCTTGCTATTAACAGAGCTTTGCCTCAACGGGTCTCTCCCGACATCGGAGGCCCAGATGCCGCCTTGAACAAATGAACACCAACGTGCATAAACAATTGATCTGAGCTCATGAATAGAGCACGTTTCTGTAAACACACAGGAGAATCTGGGAGGGAGCTGTATGGTGGGGAGAAGGATACATTTCATTTATCGCTGTTTGCATAATGCTCATGTAAAATAGAAACAAATTAACAAGGCGATATTTTAAGAACTGTTACACAACAGTGTCAGAAAAAAAAGTCCTATACAGGGATCCTGTCTCTCCTCAATTCAAGGAAGGATTTTTTTAAAAGGGGGAGGAATGGTCTTTTCTTTTCCAAATGTTTGGAGCTTTTGCCCAGGTAGGGTAACTGTTATCTTCAAAGCTCGCTCTCAGGGCTTAACAATTTCATTATTTTTCCACATTGATCTGGAGAAGTTTGGTAACAGAATGAACAAGAGGCACCTATGTCATTTCAGAAGAAACGTTCGCAACTTGGAAACAAAGGAGACAGCCAGAAATAGGATGATATTTAAAGTCACAACATGATTCATTCTGATATAAATGTAATTTTAAGTCCTTCGAAGAAGGGTTCCTATCCTTTGAAATGTCTCCAGTAGAAACAGGTTTTGTGAAGGTTTCCTATTTCATGATCCACTGGGAGGGGAAAAGAGGAAGGGAGGTGAAAAAGAAAAGGAAGATGTGGAGAATGTCAGTGGTAGGTGAATGGCACATAAAACTCAGCCCAACTGTTACCCATCAAATAGACCCCTTGTGGGTTTATAAAAAGTCATAGTGGAAAAAAAAAAATTTAAACTCCGCTTCTCTCATTAAATCTGTGTTGTGAATCTGCATGTTCTAAATGAAGCATTAAACAATGTTGGAATTTTATCATGCTAGCAAAAATGCACTTCAAAACATAATTTTCACTTTTTTTCCCTCTCAATGTCCAAATGAAATTATTTCCCAACAGTATGAGACTTTTCTGGGAAAAAAGTAATTAAAAAATCAACATTTGCTCTAGACAATACACTAAGATATTTTATTTCAAAATAATAATGGAAATTTGCATTATATTTATATCATCTCAATGTCAAATAAAATTCTTCTTAGTGTCCAAACTTCCAAGCATCCTATCAGTTTGGGAATATAATTTGTCTCATGTTTTTCTCTAAATTTCACCTCACTAGTGGTTGTTCTGCCAAAATTACCTGTTGTTCCCAGAGCAAGACCCAAATCTGAAGAAAAATTAATTGGAAAGATGATTACCTTGTTGTTCCAACTGGGACTGTTGTGGTCAGTGTGTCCTTGTGGGCAGATATGATGTAAACACAAAGGCATGACCAGTAATCTCATATTTGATAAAACATTTTCAAGTGTAAATTATGTAAATAAAATTCATGGCTGCTCTATTTGTGCATTTCTTTCAGAAAAATCGACAAAAACCTGCTACTGGAGTCACTATATCATTGCATAGTTCTTTCCCCTTAAAATTCACTACTTAAGAAGCTCCACATGCTTATAGAAAAAGAAAAAAAGACTCGGTATAAACCAAAGGAATAATCAGCTTGGAAGATTTTTTCCTGCCTTGTGCTTGAGTATCTAAATAAAGAGAACAATTAATGTCAAATGCCTTTAGTTCACCATCCTATCAGCTTTTTGGTGCTTCAAGGTAATCTTCAACAAAAGGTAAATTTCTTGGGATTACAACACAAGTTTCCTTCAGAAAAATGGACATGCTGGTAAAGACAGTTCGTGTGAATAATGTGTGTCACTGCCCCAAACTTCTGCTATTTAGTTACGCTGATTCCCCGGAGGAGGGAGATTTGGAGAGAGGCAAAGAAAACCCGCAAGACAGGCGAGGAGAGATGCGGAGCACAGCTGTGCCACATGGAATGTGGAAAAGGAAGTGGCCCAGCCTCCTCCTCTGTTCCTTTTATACCAACCGGACACAGGCGCAGGTCAGCGAATCATCACCCGGAAGTCTCCCGTATCACATGCACAAGCTCCAACTGCAAACCCTCCGCCTGCGCCCACAGTCAGCAGAAACTCCCCTTCCCTACAGCATGAAGGTATGACTGGCAAATCCAAGGCACATAGGTGACAGAAGTTTTCATGCAAAGTACCCCCAACTCACAAGCCGCCCCAGAAACCCCCCACATCTCCCCCTTACTCCATTCCACAATACTGCATCCCAGCAAACGCTGGTACCCCAGGGGTCTTTCAGCAGGACAGCTTGCAATTACCTCTCATTATCCACCCCCCTCCTTTTCTGCAATGTGCATTCTTTGTGTCTAGAACTGGTAAAAAGAAATGTAATCAGTTAACTAAGAAAAATGACATTTCTCCACCCAGCACCGAGGGTGGGGTGGGGTTCAGGTACTCAGCAAACTGGCCTGTTTTTTTTCTGTCACTTCTAACAGAGGGCCAAGCCTATGCTTAAAATACCGTAGAGCTCAAACTCCCCCAGATCCTTCCAAATTCTCTCCCTCTCTCTCTCTCCGTCTCCTGCTTTCAGAGACAGACGCCCGGTGGCAAGAGGGAAACTCACCCCAGGTGTGAAGCCAGCCTGCATGAGGTTGAGTGGCCAAGCGTCAGTGTGAAGTGCTAGTGGGTAGCTCCATGGGCAAAAGTGGGGGCCCCAGGAGGGAAAGGGGGAGATGGAGAGGTTTTGCAAAAGGCAAAAAGAAAAAAGGCAGAAGGAAAAGCATCAGGAATATGTGCAAAGAAAAAAAATAAGGCAAAGGAGATGGGAAATTAATAATCCAACAAGCAGGTCCCTCCGTGTTATTAATCACACTGCTTCGCCCAAGCTGCAGAGGAGCTCGGCAGAGCACATGGGAGGGGAGGGGTTTGAACACCATTGGCCGCCTCTCCTCACTCCTGTGCGTCTCAGCCAATCCCCCCCGCGCCTCAAGGTACAGATAGATCTGGGCTGCAGTTACAAACCCCTGGAAGATGAAAAATCGTGCTCCGTGGGTAAGGCACTGTTCCGTCCAGTTAATGCACTATAAACTTTATTTGAGCTGACTTCTCATTTGATCCCCCAGTGACGGGGTCAGGGAGCGCACGGAATTCCATCCCAAATCATGCCATAATCGAATTGCTGCCTATTTCCCGAACCTATAATGAAAAAGGCAACCGAAATAATGCAGGTAATGTTGGCGGCCTCCCTTGCCTGTCGGACATTATTACCTCCGATTGCTGGCCGCCATTTCCCCGGCACTCCACAATGAATATATTTCACGGCTCACTTGCTCTCCTGTGTGGGTGGCATGGGATAGACACCTACATGATATGAAAGGAAATCTAAAACAATAGGGCTGTTTCTGAGTGCCATGCCTAACAGCCTACTGGTGGGAGAGGCAGTTTTATCACAGTGCTTTTCACGGGCATGCACACACACACGTGCGCGCACACACGCACACGCACACACCAGCAAACACACACAGAGGACACGGGATGGTCCAGAGTCACAGGCTCAACTAAAGCCAACTCCATTTCTCTGTCTGTTTAAGTCCCAGCTTCATCACCTAAAGCACAATAACTGAGAATGCGATCCCTTTATCACTGAGATGCTCCGAAGATTTTTATTCTATTTTCTCCCTCTGAATAAAATGAAACAAATACAGCTTCGGCGACCGGGCATGACATAAAATAATGTGCGTACACATCCTACTGGAAGATGCCTTTTCAGTGCTCACTTCCCCTGCAAAAAGGCTTAAGAAATCAACACTCTTTATTTGTATACTCTTAAAAATATAATTCGGGGTCCCATCATATCGTGCTTCTCAGAAAAGTGCTGACAACAGCACGATACAACGGTACAGAAACTTAGAGCCACGCGGGAGGGACGTGGGGTTGTGATCTGTGTGACTGCCCTCCGGGGAAGGCCATCTCCGGGCCCATGGAAACGTGACGCCGGGCGCTGAGTGTGCCTGCAGTCTCCGCAGCTGGGATCAGTTGAGCACCTCAGTAGGCTTCTAACCCCACCTTCATGTCTCCAACTTGGAGGTTCAGTTCACTCAGAGCAGTGACTTTCACATTGCCACACATCAGATTCCTGCCTTAGAAAACTTGGCTGTGCCTGGGAAATGTTGATATTGCCCCGGCCATGATCACCAAGCACTCGGGCTGGTACTTATTTAACCCTGGAAATATGTATGTGTGCATAAGTGCGGACAGTCCTAGATGGGAAAGTATCCACGAAGCTGGCAGACAAATACACTACAAATACATGCCATTTAAGAAGCACAGGAGACACTTAAAGTCAGAAACTATTAGTGTCCAAGAACAATTCTCTCTCTCTCTCTCTCTCTCTCTCTCTTTATCCTGTTTCTTCTTCATTCTCTTTTTCTTCTCCTTTTTTAAAAACAGGAACTCTGCTCTACCATTTTTATTACACACACCTTCCCTGCCTCAGCCCCACCTTTAACGAGGAAAGCCAGCCACAGAAACTGCGCAGATGCAAGACGAGGCTGCACAGTCAGGGGAAGTTCATCAGGCAAAGGCTTCACATCCCCTTCCAGGTCTCTCCAGGCGGATGAAAAGGAAGGACCACATTTTTAAAAAAGATACATAGGTTCGAGAGTACATGCCGACACACATGGACAAAGAATAATTCTTTAAAATACTCAGCACCACAGGCTATAGAGAACAGATCTTATAAGGAAAAAAAAAAAAGATCAATATAATGAAAAAAATGCTCTCGATGTAATTGAAGTCATACATTTGTACATGACTTCTGCTATACGACGCCCAATTACTGCTATTTATCAAAGAGTAGACAACATTGAACCTGGCAGCATGAAAAACAAATTTTACTAAGTCAGAGGGAAAAAAAAAATCATCAGAAAGAGAAAGAAAAAAAAAAGATACAAATAATAAATAATTCAATATTCTCGAGGAAAGCTCTTGCAGAAAAGGCCTGGTTGATTCAAACATCAGACATGCGTCTGACAAGAGATGTATCGATTTAGACAATTCTATCATCATTATTCCAGCCGGAGTCCTTCACAAAAGCTGCTCTTTTTGCTCCTGTTTTTATTGCTGTAACTACCAACCTCCTACTTATGCCTCCATCTCTTTGAACCGGTATTCATTACAGCTTAAATCTTAAGCCTAAGCATAAGATGATAAACAGATTCCACGTTGCGTGTTTGGAGGAGGCAAGGGCTCAGCTTCCTTAAAATCTAATAGGATGAGGGGCTATTTACAATCTTCGGAGAATCTCCACCCTCTGTGGAATAGGTCATGTGCCCCATCTGCATAATTACCAAGGCAGAATATTTAGATTCCAGGGAGAGCATATATCCAAAGCAAATATTACGCGCATCTAACAAAGAGTTGTCAAATGCACCCTCATTTGTTACTTTAAAGGCTGTGAAGGAAACACTAACAATGTATATCCATAAAGATTTCATTCTCTTCCCAGTTTCTGTTCAAACTGAGTTCCAAAACTCTACTTGCTCTTCCAACCAAAACATAAAATAAAAAGACAGAAAAGAAAGAAAAAAAAAAACAAAGAAAGAAAGATCTTTTCAGGTCAATGCAGATCACTAAAATACAGTGGTATAATTAGTGGAGGGGAAAAAAAACATGCCTCCATTATGCATCTGCAAAAAGCAGAACTATTTCTCCAGTGTTCGATGTGTTAATTACAACCAGATAGGAGGTGCCACGGAAAATTAACAGTCTCACAAAGGCAGGAGAGGTAAACAGATAAAGTGGAGAAATCCAGGAGGGTCGGGAGAGCAAGTCAGTTTTGAAGAAAGATAAAAGAACTGTCACGTCTGTGGCAGCTGTGAGGAGGGTAAAGGGCAGTGGGCCTTGTTATCACCAGTTAATTAGGCGGGAGGTCCAGGCGTGGGCACTGCGACATTTGCCGTGGTAATCAGACCTGTTATTCAAATGTGCAGGAAAACAAAAGCCATGGCTGGCCACTCAAAGGTGCTGGGTGCACAGAGCCAAGGACTGAGTGGGATTCTGCCCCCTCGATGTTGACAAGCTGGGGGGCTTTTTAAAATTCAGATGAGGGAATAGGAGGAGCTCCCCAAATTGCATCTCCCCCTGCCTGTGTCTGATGCCCAGCCTAGGTGAGAGTCATCCAGGGAAAGACTGAGGAGGAGCATCCGCTAATGGGGGCAGGACAGCATCCAACTAGACTGATAAAAACGATGCTCGCTCGTGGGTCTGGTTAGGGGGCTCTGGAAGGAAGACACATGCTTTACTTTGCAAGGGAGAGAAGGTGAAGAAGGGAGAGAGAAACAGAGACAGAGAGAGAGAATGAGAACATTAAATGTAGCTCTAGACAGCAGATAACATCAACATCAGTTTTTCTGGGCTTGCAAGAGTAAGGGGGTGAAAATTCCCCCAAATTTAAGATCCGCTCAGATCTAACAGTTCTCTGGGCAAAGGCCAATACAGCCAAATGCCGTCCTGGTCTTCCCTGCCTGCTGTGCACGGACCGTCTGCAGGCAATGACTTCCATGGCATCAGACACAGATTTGGGAAAATGAAAGAGGAGGGTTGGGCAGAGATGCAAGATGCCTCATCTCCACCTCTGAGGCCTGACTCACACCCCAAGGGGATAGTCGTCATTTCGTTTCATGAGGAAGCTCCCCAGCACCATGCAGGATGGCAGGAGCCAAAGCTGTCCGCCACACAGGGTTCCAGGAGATGCTTGTCCCCGTGGAGATCGGGTGTGAAGCCCCCCACCCAACCACACACAACACGGAGTCCTGCCTGGTGAACTCTGGAAGACCTGGTTTACCTCTGGCAAACCTTTTCTTCTGCTATATCTTTTTAACCAGTATGGGGCACGGAGGCTCCTGGAAGGGAAATTATTGATAGGTCACTGAAATTAGTCCTCTTATCCTCAGCTCAGCGTGGCTAATGGACCTAGGTTGGCCTAGAGGGAGAGGTGGGGTTAGGGTTAGGGATGGGGGATTGGCAGAGAGTGATAGGAAATATCTTGGCCTCCAGTGACCAATGTGAGTTAAAACTCTCATAGCCAATTCCCACACAATGACATCCGGAGCCCGTCCGCGGGATGAGGGGGCTGGGGGTGCACAGGCTGGATTCTGGCGTTGGCAGTGCATCTAATTGAGAATTCCCAGCCCAGCACATCTGCAGGGGAAAGGGAGGTGGAGCTGAGGGGGTGAAACACAGCCAAGTGCACATAACACTGTCTGCAGACTAATTCTGTAACCACACACACACAGAAAGGGGCGATCAAAGTGCGAGCCTTTCATATACTTTTCATATCACATTCCCAAAATGACAAAATTATAGAGATGGAGAACAGATTAGCAGTTGCCTGCACTGGGAAGGGGAAGGAGGGTAGCTCGGTGGCTACAAAAGAGTAAAGCCTGGATTTGTGTGATGGACTATTCCGTACGTTGACCATGGTGGCTGTCACAGGGAGCTGCGCAGGTGACATATTGCAAAGAACTAAACACACACTCATGAGTGACAGCAAGTCAGACTGGCAGAATCTGAATAATGTGGATGGATTGGATCAACATCAGTTTCCTGGTTGTGATGTTGTGCCATAGTTATACGAGATGTTAGCACAGGGGAAAACTGGGTGAAGGGAATACGGGAGCATCTCTTGGTGTTATTTCTTACAATTGCATGTAAATCAACAACTATCTCAAACATTAAACAAAAAAGTTTTATGAAAAGTATAAGCATACGAGTCCTGCACCAGACCCCTACCTGCCAGCCATGAGTGCTTGGACAAGGTACTTCTCTAAGCCTTGGTTTTCTGCTGTAAAATGTGGATAATAATAACACCTCCTTCAAAGGGTTGCTGTAAGGATTAAATGAGATAATATGTGTTCTTGCTTAAAACAGCCCTTGGCACTTAGTAGGGGTTTGATACATGATATTAATAGCTATTCCTTTCAGTATGATCATTGTCATCATTATTTACAACCAGTGTCTAAATATATGTGGAAAAATACAGCATGTCTAAAGTCTAAGTTGCTTTTTACTCTTTAGTATTTTCTCAGAGATTGAAGGGGTGCCCACTGCCATAGGGATCCTCTGAGTTTTAATGACTAGCATGGTGGGTGCTTTCCAAAATGCATCCCTGACAAAGACAAGAGGGCTGTCCCCAGGGAGGGATCCCCCATTTGTAACTGCCCCATCTTGTCTGCAAGGGCACCCCTCCCCAGCACAGCAAGGACCCGGGTTCCTGGGCGTCCTTCCTTCCCTCCTGGCACTCAGCAGAGGCTGGGGGTGACACCCAGACACTCCATCACGTCAGCTAAGCACCAGCAAGAAGAACTGCAGGGAATAAAAGTCTCTATTCTGATCAAATTAGTTGGACGCGGATCAACAGGAAGCTTTGGTTTGCCCGTAAGCTCAGCGTCTCCAGATTCTGGGCACAGAGTCGTCTGAGAGACAGAGAAGGGGAGAGCGAAAGGAGAAATAATATCTGTTTCCTTGGCACAGAGATTTCCTTTTATTGAATCTGTCACTTCCCATTTCGGTTAACAAACTGCTGAGTGGAGCTCATCGTTGGGCAAATATTACAGCTCCATGGAATACAAAGTGGGAGCAATTGTTTCGGATTGGGGGTTTAATAGGAAAGAAAGGGCAAAGAGAAAAAGAAGGGGTCTGGGGACTCTGCATGTGAGAGAGGAAACCAGCTCTGCAAAGATCAGGTGCAGGAAAGAAAAAGAACACATTCTGAAGTTGCACGTGATTGTTTCTTTTCTCCTAAGCCACTACCAGCCTGAGATTCACAGCCAGCATTATTGGCTCCAGAGTTATCACAGCAAACGCATAAAGAAGACAGTTCCATTTTTCCCAGGAGAGGATGCTGAATTTGGAGTTGAATACCTTTGGAAAGAAGGGCTTGGAAATTTTTTTTTAATATACTCTTGCTTATTTTCTTCTACTTTCCAACACTGGAAAAGTAATGTAGTCACTGCCGGGGTGAAGAAGAAATTGTGGCCCTTTTTCTTGTTTTCTTGGGATTCAACTAGTACTCCTTGGTTGAGGATGGTGTTTTTAAGAGAGAGAACAGAGAATACACTGTTGAGAAGCTACTGTGTTCTTAACAATGTTAGGTAATGTTGGATGTGTGTATGTGTGTGTGTGTATACTTATTTGGAGATGGGGTCTCACTATATCACCCAGGCTGGTCTCAAACTCTTGGCCTCAAGCGATCCTCCCACCTCAGCCTCCTGAGTAGCTGAGACTACAGGCACGAGCCACTGTGCAGGCTCTATGCTAGGTATATCATGCAGTTTAGTATGTCACCCCAAATCACAGAGCCACAAAAGAACCGAGCTGAGTTTCAAACCCACGTTGGACTCCAGGGCCTGTGTTTATCCCACAACACTATCCTGTCTGCCTGCTCACAGTGAGTCGGTCTGTCTCCTATTTCTGAGAGATCTAGCACTCTCATGATCATGAACTTCAAGCGCACTGGCTCACACCTACCCTCTGGATCTGCATTCTGAAGCCGAGCTCCACCTGCTTACACAGCCAGGAAATGCTTATTAATCTTGGATTATTATTAACGCTAGCCAGTGGTACCTGACATTGGCTGCACATCAGATGCCTCTGGGAAGACTCTGAAGTCCCAGATGTCCAGCCCCTGCCTCCCAGAGATTTGAACGCATGGCCGGGATTATAAACCACTGGGCACGGCAATGTAATAAATATGAAAAATGGTAACAAATATTGGTTAAGAGGATTATGACAATATAATTGGAACCACTAATGACTCTGGAGATGAATAGTCTGAATCTTTATATGTCAGAGGCTGTAGGATATGGTGGGAAGAGCCAACCTTGGCCGTTTACTAACCGTGTGACCATGCGACCTGGTCAAGGCTGCTCTCCTCTGTAACACGGGGATGACACACCTTCCCTTGCAGAGGTCATTACGGGGATTAGAAATAAAATTTCATATACCGAGCACTGTGTCTGGGACATGGTAGACACTCAGCAAGGGCTACCATTTTGGTTGGGAAATCAAAGTTTTCTATTAAATAAAAAGCACTCAAGATGGCTACATAAATCTGTGTTAAATTCTGTGATTTTCATTAAAGAGAACCACATCTAAATCGAAGATTCCTTTATGGTTTTTCTCCCTTTATTCAGTCTTTCCTGTCGAGTAATTTTTTCATAAAGAGCTCTGACCACCAATCTCTATCTTCTCACCCTGCTTTCCTCCATCTTTATAGCACTTCCTGGGTCCTAGCCATTCAGTACAGAGTCATTTTTATAGGGTGTGGTGCATGTCAGCTCGAGGGCGAGGACTCTGTTTTATCCGTTGCTATATCCCTGCCACCTGGAATCCCACCTGACACACAGAAGTCAGGAGAAACACTTGTTGAATCACTAAGTGAATAATGAACGGACTGCCTGTAGACCACCTACAGTGCTTATCTGCAGTGCTTGTTAAATGCACAGACTTTCAGCTCATCCCCAGATCTGATGGATCTGAAGGGTCAGGGACTCTGCATTTCCAAAGCTCTGAAGGTGATTCTGATGGTCACCAACATCTGAGAACCACTTCTCCGGAGTTATAAAAGTGATTATTACTGAGTTGTTACAATGTGCCAGGCTCTGTGCGCTTGAACAAATGCAAACTCGATTAACGCAATTAAGCTGAAGGAGTGAATAGGATCATCCCCACTTTACAGGAGAGAAACCAAGTCCATGGACTTCATGAAATGTGCCTGGGACCCGGCTCTACACAGCTACGAAGAAAACATTCTTTTTTTTTTTTTGTTATACTATGCTCTTAGACCAAATATTTCCTATTGTGTATTTGAATCGTATCCATTTCTGAATCCCACACCCACTGAGGAATACTTTCTTGAGATTTATTTTAGAGATTAGGCAACTAATGCATATGGAACAGCAAGAGCAGAAGCCTAAGACGGAATGAAGCCTAGAATCTACGGAGGAATGCGGAGCAACCTCACCACGAGATGGGAGGGACCTCGGTGGTTTCCAAAGGGCGGTCCCCAGGCTGGCAGTGTTGGCACCACCTGAGATCCGGTGAGAAATGCAAATTTTCTGGGCCCCATCCCAGACACACAGGATCTCTGGAGGGTGAGGTCAGCCTGGGTTCTCACAGGCTCTCCTGGTAAGTGCGGGACCCACTGCTATAGAGGAAGAGCAGGGAGGAGAGGGAGGGAACACATGGGGTAGGATGGCCTGAGAGAGAAACGGTTTAAGGGTGAGAATCACTGCTGAGACTTAAGGTGTCACTCTAGGGTTCTAGGCCGAGCAGTGATGCAAAGTGGCCCGAAACTGCTTCCTGGGAAACACTGGTGCTAAGAGAGGCCTCATATGCAGGGAGCCCTGTGACCGGTATTTTTTTTCCTACAGCTGCTTCTCAAATAAAAAAAAAAAAATCCATAATTAAATCAGTTTGGGAAAATCTGGGTTAAAGCAAATCACACAAATTTGTTTTTGCTGTATACTGTAGGACTTTCCGAAGCCTTTCATAGCCTAATATGCACCATGAAAATCTAGAATAGAAGACTTGGCATTACCACGTGAGAAGCTAAACAGGAAATTTGGAGAATTTTTTATTTTTCCCATATTTTTTGTGTGTGTTTATGTTTTGTACCCTTTTTGAAAAATAAATTTAATTTTAGAATAACTTCAGATTTACAGAAATGTTGTCAAGGTAAATATGAGAATTTTCGTGTAGTCAATGTTCAATTTCCCCCATTATTAACCTCTTATAGCAGTAAGGTACATTTCTCAAAACTAAGGAACCAATATGAATAAATTATTATTAATTAAAGTCTATATTTTTCTCATATCTCCTTAGTTTTCACCTAATGTCCTTTTTTGCCTCCACAATCCCATCCAGGTCACCACACGACTTTTAGGTGTCGGATCTCCTTCGGGTCCTCTTGGCTGTGACACCTTCTCAGACTTTCCCTGGTTTTCAATCACCTTGACAGTCAGATATTTTGTAGGGTGTCCCTCAATCAGGATTGGTCCGATGTGTTCCTCCTGATTAGAATGGGGTTATGGGTCTTGAGCAGGAAAAACGTATTCTGTTTTTAAGCAGTGCTTCCTATCTTCGTGTGTTCAGCACCTTTGCTAAGACTGTCAGGGCTTTGCTTCCTCTCTGGAAGATGGGATTGAATTTAGAGAAGGAAGATTGTAAAATTGGAATTCCATAAATGATCAGGAAAACTAATGTGTAGTTTTGGCTAAGCTGATCGGAGGAGATCTGATCATTGCTACTTAATGCATAACCTTCAAGGCAAAGTTGTTGGTCAGCTATTCTCAGAATTCCAATTTGATGGCAACTAGCCCATGACTGGGTGCTTAGGAGACCACTGCAGCCTATTAGTACTCCTCATAATTAGGAAGTTTGAATACACATTTAAAAAAACAAAATAAAACAAAAACTCATGTTCCCCAAGCCTGACGAAAATGCAGAACTCTCTATGGAAAGTATGAACATCTGTCTAAAACTGTTATCCATCCAAGAGACTAGGATAGGGATTAACAAAAATAGCCTGCAGTCTTAATCTCCTGGGTTTTAGTCCCAGCTTTGCAGCTTGGTGGCACTGGGCACATTCTTCCCACGGCTCAGCATCCTCATTGGCCAAGTGGGGGCAACATGAGCATCTCCAGTGGGTAGTGATTGCGTTGGTCCAATGAGCCGATGTGTACTCAACACTCACAGCACCGTGCCTCGACCACAGCAATCACCCAATTCTGATTAGCTATTATTTTTGCCATTATTAAGTTTAATTGTATGGAAGCAACATTTATATATGTTAACAATTGTCAAATGCCAGCAGTTTCACATGCTTCAATCTATTACTATCATCATCATCATCTTCATCATCTCATCGTCGAAGACACCTACAGAAGACACAGCTCTGACTGTAACTGAAGGGACCCTGGCACCGGAGTCCTTCAGCTGGGTCTGGGTCTCCTCTTGGTCTCACCGTCACAGAAACGTCAGAGCAGACAGGAGGCAGCCCATCCCTCACTTCCAACCCAGCTTCCTTGAGCCGGCCCTCTTCTTGTTTAAGACGTTGCCGTAACTCCATTTTTCCACACTTCATTTTCTCCCTTGCCTTGCTGGTGCCGTATCAAAGCAATGGGACTAAAGAGAAATTTCACAGCTCCTGACCCACAGCAAGGAATGCCCGGGAGCAAAGAATGAATGAATGAATGAAACACGATGAAGTTTCAGGAATTTTTTCTAGAAAATCTAACTTTCAATGAAATTGAGGAGGTGGGCAGATAAGAGTACAGCCAGGGATGGAAAGAAGGCCCAACTCATGGTGACTGGATTACATTTGATGGCCTGTGACTCCTTATTAAATAAGACCCTCCAAACAAATGTAATATACATTACACACGCGCATATGTATTCAGCGCACACACATGCCCGCACACACACATGCACACACTGCTTAGGATAGTGCAAAATAACCCAAACAGGAAACGATTGGCAATGGCTTTTTAACAGAATTGTGTTCAGGAGCCTTGTGTTGTTTTCTGTTTTCTGCATTCTGTGACAATGGGGACAGGGAAAGAAATGCCATTCTCTAACCACTAAAAATAAATACTTGTGTTATATTCTGTTGCCTCTGCAATGAATAAAACAGGCATGCGGGTTTATGATATCAATTCACAGGGCTCTTTCTGCTCCAGTGAACTGTTACTGAACGGTTCAGAACAAAGCTACAGGCAGATCGGACAAAGCTCCTCTAACAGGGTTGACATTAGGCTCAGCCTGATAAGACCACATCAGAGAAACGCTCATTCTGCAGACTCTCTGATCACGGCAGCCCGAGACAGAGAGGTCCTCCAGCTCCCGGAACCTGATCACAGGCCGGGCTCTGCTGATCTGGCTTAGAGCAACAACGCAGCTCAGGGTTATCAGGCGAAGCTGGAGTTCAAGGCAATCTCGTCTTCGCACTGCATTTAGACATTAAGCAAAGCTCAGCCCAAGAGAAAGCGGGGGAAGAACTGGGTGGAGGGAGGCAGAAGGAAAAGAAGAAAAGTTCACTTGGGATAACAGCATGCAATGATTCACATGTAAGGATGCTAAGCACTTCCCAAACCATCTCTCTAGCACAAAGGTTCTCAGCTGGGGGCTATTTTGACCTCCCCTATCCCTCTGGGACAATGGGGATGCTTGGAGACATTTTTGATTGGCACAAAAGAATGGAGGGGGAGGCATCAAGTGGGTAGAGGCCAGGGATGCTGCTCAGAAGCCTATAATGCAGGGGACAGCCACCTGCAACAAGGAATTATATTACCCAGCCCCAAACGTCAATGGTGCAGACACCTGCTGCGGGAGATAGCAGCCTTGATTGCCCATCTAGACGGAGATAAAGCCTTATTAAATTAGATCATCAGGTTAGTTATCAGCAACAGCAATCTCAACACCCAGTAGATCGATGGGCAGTCTGGAGAGGAGAAAGAGTCAGGAGTTAGTTATTTCTCCTCAGCAGATCAAACAGATCGTTATAATTTAAGGATATTTATGGGACATTTTTGGAGACAAACTGTTTTTCCCATTCATCTCCATGCAGTCACTGCTCTGAATGGTTTACGGTGCCCAGACACATTATAAGTTTTTTTTTTTTATTTCAAAATGAATACAGTGACTGTATTAAAATTTCCTCTGCTTTACTGTCATCTACAAGTCAACACAAAAAAGCAAAATTTATCTCACTAAACATAGCTGGGAAGAAAAAAATCTAAACAATTAGATTGCCTGCCTCAATTAACTTGAGACTTTTATTATGTACAGGAAGGTCATTAATAGGAGGATGCTACAAATATGATCATTCAAAGACTGTGCATGTTATGACACCCACGATAGCCAAAGAGTGTTCTGGTTAATCAACCTTGCCATGTCCTCACTAAGCGAGGTTGCCAGCATCCAACTGTCTAAAGTAAAGGTTACCAAACTCTTTTTTTTTTCTGGAAAAGAGGCAGAAAGTAAATATACTAGGTGTTGTGGGCCATGCATTCTATTGTAATTATTCAATTCTGCTGTTGTAACACAAAAGAGCCACTGACGATTTGTAAACAAATGTGCATGGCTGTGTTCCAATAAAACCGTTTGGGAAAACAGTCTGCAGGCCAGATTTGGCCTGAGGGCCATAGTCTGCTCATCCTCTGGTGAAACATAAGAACTGGTACAGCACTAGAGTGTAACTGAAGAGACCGAATCTGTGAGGATGTAGAAGGCACTCTGAAAACTTGTACAGTTTCTAAGTGATTACTGTGCATATCAACTGGCATTACACTATAGTAAGTTGTACAGCAATTAATGTTAATATAAAAGGTATGTTGTCGCCTTTGGGTTGCTGTTATATGCAGTCGTTCTTCTGTATTTCTTTTAAATGGTCTTGTGTTTCTTAGCAAAACGAATGCATGAAATACAAACTGGGGCCATACTAGTCATACCATTTACCAGGCACCATAGCAGCCTCCGAGGATATAAAAGATAAATCTGACCGATAATAATCATATCTGCCATACAGTAATTTTATTAGTGTCATGGTTTCTTTTCTGTGTCATGCTCCTCTGCACCACACACACACACACACACACACACACACACACACACACATCGTACTAGTCTCTTGAAGACAAAATTTTGTTTTTTCCATGACTTTATTTCTAGCATCTTTAACAATAGCAGAGACAAAATAGATGTCTAATAGTAGGCAGAATAATTTCCTTCTCGCCCAAGATGTCCACGTCCTAATCCCCACTTTATCTGGCAAAAGGCAATTTGCAGATGTGAGCAAATTTAGGGTCTTGAGATGGGTAGATTATCCTGGATTATCTGGGTGGGCCAATGCAACCACTTAGGTCCTTAACAGAGCAGAGGAGACAGATGTGAACGTGCTGCACTGACGGCTTTGTAGCTGGGGGAAGGGGCCGTGAGCCCGGGAGCGCAGGGCCTTCTAGATGCTGGAAAGGGCAGGGAGTGAATTCTCCCCTAGAGCCTGCAGAAGAAACAGTCCCGCAGATACCTTGATTTTAGCCCAGGAAGACCCACTTCAGACTTTTTGCCTCTAGAATTATAAGAAAGTAAATTTGCATTGTTTCAAACCACTAAAGTTGTAGCCATTTGTTACAGTAGCAATAGAGAACGGATACAGTCGATACCAAGTAACAATTTACCGCAGGGGTGAAGGGTCACTTTGGAACACAGCAGGTTTTGGAGGTAGGGAAACTTTGGATTCTGGAAAGTTTTATTTATTTATTTTTCTTTCTAAGTATTTTGCCTCCTTCTCTAATTTACCGTCCACTTGAAAGCATGATGCAAAGTGGGTTTTCTTTTGGAAACCTACTTCTACCCTCTGGGCCGCAGGTTCAGACAGAGGAAGAGACACTGGCCCTGAAGGCATTGGATCAAAACCAGGCTCACCCATAATGTTCTGAAATTTAAAAATAAAATTATTTAAAAACAAAACAAAACAAAACAAAACTAGGCTCCCTCTCTCAGTAGCCAGGTGACTGTAAGCAAGAAAAGCAAGCTGTCTGGGCCTCAGTTTTCTATAATGTGGCGCAATGATCCCACCCTCAGCATTCT
Organism: Propithecus coquereli; assembly: GCF_000956105.1. Classification (NCBI taxonomy): domain Eukaryota; kingdom Metazoa; phylum Chordata; class Mammalia; order Primates; family Indriidae; genus Propithecus; species Propithecus coquereli. The sequence goes on along the minus strand of NW_012148285.1, from coordinate 5,372,505 downwards.
TTCCGAAAGGGTCAGAAACAGTAAGAACAATGTATCTGGCACACAGTAGGGCTGCAACATATGGCATCTCTATTTTCACTGCTTTTAGGAGTTACCTTGGCAAGGCATAATGTTTAGCTGTCATGATACAGACGAGCTTTTCTATAACAATCACAATTTGAAAGATTTTTCTCAGTGTGTGTTTTGGAGAATGCAATTATCTTTCCAACAAAGTCATCATCTCTAGAAGGAGACTTCTCACCTTTGGCACTATTAACACTTTGGACCAGACAATCCTTATGGTGGTGGTGGGGGGGGGGTCTGCCCTGTGCATTGGAGGCTGTTCACCAGCTACTCAGCTCTACCTACTAGATGTCAGTACTATCTGTTCTCAAGTCCCCAGCTGTGACAACCAAAAATGTCCCCGACATGGCCAAATGCACCGGGGGATCACAGTCACACCTGGCTGAGAATCACTGATCCAGGACTGTGACCTCACTGCTCCAGGTAGGAGCAGTGGGAGTGGGAAGGGCACAAGGAGACAGGCATTAGAAGCAATTGCCTTTAGTTAACAGGCAAAACCCCCCAGCAGTGAGTATTCCCTCTGTGTCATCAAGCTAGACTGTTCAGTTCCTGGTAAAAATGAAGGCTGTCCGCAGGTGCAGCTGGGACTTGGGCTGGAGGCCAGGATCAGCACAGCCTTGCCTGGTTTTCTTCCTCCGACGCGAGAATGTGTGGGCAGACCCAAACGCACATCGAAATGTGTTGACTTGAAATGGGAGGCATGAGGCAGATGCGGGAGGCATTTTTAAATGTGCAAGGAAGAGGGCTGGTCCAGGCATAACTTATTTAATTGCTGCCTTTGGAGCAGCCTGTGAGTTCCAGAGCAGCTGGGAACACGCTTTGCCCAGAGCTCAGCTCTGCTCAATGTTCTCTGGCAACACCTGGTGGAACAGGGAAAAAACTGCACAGCGCCTTGGCGTGAGCTGCTGCATCTGCTAATCTCATCACAGCCGAAGGCTTTCTAGCGGCAAAGGTTTGCGGTGGGGGGTGGGTACTGTCAGAGACCCCACCTCTGGGCTGGTATCAACACTGCGCCGTGCTAATTTCTCCTGTTTTTCTTTCTACTTTATCAAGCGGAAAACAAACACTGCTGTATTGTCAAGAGCTTTCTTGCTAGGATGAGGAAATAAATTGCAACTGCAGCCTCACTGGAGGTTTTTCTCTAGATGCGCCCAGAAAGCTCTCAACGATCACACTGCAACCTCGCAAGCGTGCACTGCTCAGCTTTAAAAGCACACCCTTACGGGTTATTGCCGTATCTCAAATGATACCCTTCGTGGCTTGGCAGGCATCTTTCCAGCTGCAGAGTAGAATGATCTCTGCTCAAGGGAGTAGAGATGAGAACAGGGGACCCACACCCACACATCTACCTACTGGGAATAAAATCCATTGACCTGGCAACTCCACTCTGGCTGCTACCTACCCCCTCATCCACCCCACTTCACATCCCAGGAGAGCACACATCTGTGTCTGCATCAGGGAGAAGGAAACGCTCACCTATTGTGCATTTTCCCTGATAAAGACATGGCAGCAGAGAATCAGAGAATTAAAAACTACACTCAGTTTTTTGGAAAAACGTTCTCTTAAAATCCACAGACTCACTGCATATTTCTGAGGGAGGCGGCATGCCATTTTTGGTAGATAGGCTGCCTTCTAAGGTTTAGGTCCCGGTCACTCATGTGCGAATTATTTACATTCTTTAAGCCTTTATTTCTTCAACTGTAGAACAGAAATGATAATAGCATCTATCCATGGAGGTCACGCGTGCCAACTGCTTCACACAGTGCCTGCCAGCAAATGTTAGCCGTTAGCAGGAGCCGTAATCGTTCCCCTCTAAGCAGCTATCACTGGGTGTCAGAAGTTTGAGGGCCTGTCCCTGGTAGGTCAGTGACCTGCAAGGTGAAATTAAATAAATTCCTATCTCCTCATGTTTTTCTTGTCTGCTGAAAGGGAGCAAACACCACTTGCTTTTTAAAATTATTTAACTGAAAATATCATTTTTGCTATAGTAGAAGACACATTAATGCTTTTTTTCCGTTTTATTTTTTTATTCAGGGGTATAAATGATAAACGTTTAGGTACGTATATTGCCTCTGCCCCACCCGAGTCAGAGCTTCAAGTGTGTCCATCCCTCAGATGGGGCACACCACACCCATTAGGTGTGTATATATCCATCCCCTCTTCTGCCCTCCCACCTAGCCGACACCCGATGACTGTTACTACTATATGTGCACATAAATGTTTTATAGTGACACATAAACACAAGGCATTATTATATATCTGATGCTTATATCCATTTGAAACATACATAGCCAATGTCATCAAGGGGATGTTTTTTAAAAGACCCTGGAGAATTATTGGGGAGTGTTTCAAAAATGTAAGCTTCAGTCCCTGATTGAGAAGGTCTCTTGTAGAGGTTAGTTCTACCCAGTAAAATGGGGAGGGGAGTTAAGAAGTAGTCAGATACGCCAACAGGTACGGTGAAAAGGTGCTTACCATCATTAATCACCAGGGATCAAAACCACAATGGGCGATCACCTCGTGCCTATTACAATAGAATGGCTAATATCAAAAAGACAAAAGGTAACAAGTGCTGGCCAGGATGTGGTGACAAGGGAACCCTTGCACACTGTTGGTAGAAATGTCAATCGGTATAGACATTATGGAAAACAGTGTGAATGTTCCTCCAAAAATTAAAATCAGAACTACAAGATGACCCAGCAATCCCACTCCTGGGTATTTATCAAAAGAAAATGAAATCTGTTCATTGCAGCATTATTCACAATAGCTAAGATATGGAAACAAGCTAAATTTCCATTGACAGATGAATGGATAATGTTTTTTATATATGTGTGTGTGTATGTATACATATGCACATATATATACATAAAATATTTCAATACATATGATATTATTCAGCCATAAAAAAGAAGGAAATCCTGTTACTTGCAACAACATGGATGAACCTGAAGGACATTACTGTAAAATAAATAAGCCAGACACAGAAACACAAATACTGTGTGATCTCACTTATATGTGAGATCTAAAGTAGTCAAACTCATGGAAACAGAGAGTAAAACAGTGGTTGCCGGGGTCTGGGGGGAAGAGGAAACAAGGAGATGTCAAAGGGTTCAAAATCTCAGTTATGCAAGAGGAACGAATTCTGGAGATTAACGTACAGCACGGTGACTACAATTAACAAAACTGTAGTGTATACTTGAAATTTGCTAAGAGAATACATCTTAAGTGTTATTGCCAAAAATTAAAAAAAAAAAAAGGTAACTGGGGTATGTTAATTAGATTCAGTGTGGTCATTTCATAATCGATACATATATCAAAACATCAAAATGTACATCTTAAACATACACAATTGCTATTTGTCGATTATACTTTAATAAAACTAAAAAGAAGTGGTCAAATATTCCAAGAAAAATCAAGCTTCATTTCATGCCAAAATTGCAAGATGAATGTGGAATTGCAGGCTCACCATTTCCTTCAAGATCAGATCTGCAAATGCTCTGCAATGTCTCTGAAATTGCCTCCCAGTTCTCCTGCTTCTACAGACGTTGGTTTGTACTTTCAGTGGCCTCAGATCAAATAAAAACTTTCCACAGTTATGCCGTCCCTGCTGTTGATGCTGAGATTCAAAGTTGTAACGTCCTATGCGATGCGATTCTCAAACAGAGAAGGCTTCCTTTTTCTCAAAGTCACATTATATGAAATATTTATCATTTTGTGTGCCAGTGGCTGTCCAATTAGGCTCATCCGAAATACTATAATTAACAGAGGGGAGTCTCACATACTTAGCATTGGAAGCCACTTATATTCAAATTATGCATAAGGATTTGGAAGCCAAGGAATATAACATCTTTCTACAACCAAAGTTCAGATACTTTGAAGTCTCCTTCCCAACCTTGGCCCCCTAAGAGGACTAAGAATCTACCTTTTCTCCTATCCCTTGGTAGAAATTCTCAACTGCGGGAGGATAGCATATTATTATTTTTAAAATTTTATTTAAGGCCACATTTTAAAGATGATATTCATTTGTATCAAAAGACAATGCCTTAATCTGAAATTATTAAAGATTGATAACAGAGCTCAGGAACATGCTTACTACTTTTCACTTCAAAAGGAAATTATTAACCACCACTTTCAGGGCACTTAACAATGTCCAGGACTGAATAAGTTAGTTGATCCTCTCTTATGGGTTAGTCTTCAGACAAGACTCGGTGAATTTTTAAACATATTTTCAAAGAGTTGCTCATCACAGCTAGAGTTTTGAAAGATAGCATATATATTTTTCAATTTGGTAAAAATCCATTCTATATTTTATTTAAACCTTGACGTTAGGATACAGCCTGACCATGTGGAATATGTCACTCTGTATCTTTGAAATATATTCGAAAATGAAAAGAAAATAACTTTTTAAAGGGAAGAAAAAGAATATCCACTTGCTGCATGCTTGATGTATTATTAACACATGATATCTTTCCCTTTGAGAGTTAACCTCATTGAGAAATGACATGAGGCCGGATATAAAATTTCTCAAGAGCCATTTTAACAGGACAATTGAGCTTCCTTTATGCAATTTGGAAACTGTTTTGGCCTCCTGTGCTGTGTTATAACATCTGAAAGAAGCTGGGCATGTTACATCTCCTGGTTGTGCCAAATACGTCTGTTGAGTCGATAATATTTCAAAATACATTTTATCATTAACCTCACTGGCATCCTCAATTCTGGAGGCAAGTATCAAAGATATTGTTTTCCCTACTTTATAGATATTGAAATTTAGGTCCAAAGAAATTAAATGATGAATGTGCCAATTTTACCAACATCACACAGAGAACAAGCAGCAAAGTCCACACTTTCCACTGCCCAGATGTTTGAGTTCCAAACTATTTTCCTACCTATTTTTTTTATCCTATCTAATCTGTCTACCTGTCTATCAATATGTTTGGTGATCTCTCTAGTTACCAATCCGTCCACCTCTCTATGGCTTCCCCAAAACACCTACCATTATTTTAAGGGGAGTTTGAAAGTTTATCAGAGAAAAGTCTGGAACAGCTGATAGATACTTACAAAGGTTACCTCCTTGAGAAAAGCAATGAGATTTGGACGCTATTTAAAATTTGGAAATCTTTACCTTTTACTCTATATTTTTGCATATTTATGTATAGTTTGACTTTTTTCACAGACAGAACGGATTTATGCCAACTGCTGTGTGATTAAAAATAAATGCACTGAAGACAAAATTAAAAAAAAATAACTTTATCAGGCGGCTTGGCTCTTCTCGATTTTCTAATACCATTATATGTTCCCTCTATTCAGGCAAATGCTCCTGCGATGTCTCGGGGCTGTATTTTGGATAAACCCTCTCAAATCAACTGCAAGGGACCAGATTTCATACCTCTGTCCCTTCACCTCCCTGGGTCTCATGTGCAGCTCCAAGGTTGGCAGGGTGACATATTAGAAATAAAACACAATGGTCATAGGTGACACTTCAATTTTGCTTCTTCAGCAGTGAAGATCACCAACGGCACTGCTTTCTGCTATGACAGAAAATCCCCTAAATATCACTGCATGGGCATGTGCACCAACGGCATCGTGGAGGCTGACTCCTCATAATATCACCGCCATGCTGCTGGGAGCCGAAATCAATTTTTAATTGACTGGATTATTGCGGGACTGTGGCTCATCCGCTGCGCTTTGCTGAAGGATTTTCCACCCCCAGCTCTGTGGACATCATCCAAGTGGAAAACTTCAAAATGCTTGAAGAGTAAAGCAGAGTTGAGATTTAGCAAGGGGCTGGGAGCCCTTCCACCAATTCCCAAGACTCTGCCTGCGGGTGGACGGCACTACAAAATGTACTCTTGAACGACCAGGAAAGGGATATGTTGGGGAGAGACTGGGAGGGGGCTGTCTTGTGTTTTTTCACTTTTGAGGATGTCTGTCTTCAGGGATAATCCAAATATGTCTGCTAGACCCTGTGCTGAGGTTGCAATTACCTTAAAGATGGGTTCAGTGGGAGGAGAGAGGGGGCAGAGTTACATAATGCAGTTATTTTAAATGTAGGTCCTTGCCCTTCCCCCAGACCGACAGAATCAGAATCTCTGGAGATGGAGCTTGGGGGAAGGTGCAATTTTAACAATCCCAGGAGAGTCTTAATGCATGACTAAATTTGAGAAGTTCAGGCACAATGGTTCAAAGCATAAACTCCAGAATCCAAAAAATCCGGATTAGGATACCAGCTGTGCCATTTTTCTATAGTTGGGTGACTAAGAAAAATGACCTTCCCCTCCAGAGATTCCATTTTGTCATCCATGAATTGCGGAGGAGCAAGTTACCTACTTCTTAAGATTGTGGAGGTGAATTTTTAAAAATACAGATAATGCCTATAATCAATGAGCAGAATGCCCGTATCTAGTAAGTGCCCACAAAAACATGTCAGGTTTTTGTTATTGAATGATCTAAGTTCAGTTGAACTGTTTCTCCATGCAAGGATGCTTGACAATAAAATAGGAGTGGGTTGACGTGTGTCCCTCCAAAAGATATATCCAAGTCTTAACCCCTATTATCTGTGAATGTGACCTCATTTGGGAATAGGGTCTTTACAGATGTGATTAAGTTAAGGATCTTGATGTGGGATCATCCTGAACACGGGCAAGCCCTAAATCCATCGGCAGATCCTTGTAAAAGACAGAAGAGGAGAAGACGCAGAGGAGAACAGCCTGTGAGGACGGAGGAGGAAACTGGGGTGATGCCGCCACAAGCCGAGATGTCAAGGGTTGCCAGATACCACCAGTGGCTAGAAGACAGCCACGGAACAGATTTTCCCTCAAAGTCTCCATAAGGAGCCAACCCTGCTGACATCTTGATTTCAGACTTTTCATAGCCAGAATTAGGAGAGAATAAATTTCTATTGTTTAAAGCCACCAAGTTTGTGATAATGTATTACAGTAGCCCTAGGAATGAATAAGGAGCCCTTTAGCCCCCCATTAGTCCAAGGATTAACATTTGAAAAGGGTCATCTCACAATCATCTTCTCCAGGGAGTCCAATCCAATGGTGGGCATATCTGGCCCCTGGCCACATGGGGTCAGCGTGGGGACTTGGCTTCAGGCTCAGCAGGTGCCACTCGTGACAGGAGTCCCCTGGCCACAGCCAGACACGTCAGTACGTGTCAAGCTCAAAACTCACTTTCTGGAAGGCTCCGGAAAGAATAAAAGACTTTTTTTTCCTCCAGAATTCTTAGGTGGGTAGAGATCTGAAGGTGGCGGATGTCAGATGGGAGGTCAAAGAGTCAACATCTGGGTGAGCTGCTAAGGACGGCTCTGAGTTTGGCAAGATCTTCCCTTCCCTCTGGATGCTCCAGAGAATTCAATCATTGATCCCTATCCCCAAATTCATGATAGTGATTAATAATAGCCACTCTATATTGAGATTCTTTAACATAGTAGACATTAAGCATATCTTTCACCTTCGTCATCATCTTCGACATTACTATGACACTGAGATAATTCTCTGTGTCCATCTTACAGATGAAGAAACTGAGGTACAGCAAGCTTAAGAATCTTGTAACTGTCACCCGGAGGGTACGAAAAACATACAGGATTCGACCCTGTGGTCCTTCCGCTGCAATAGGCTGTCTGCAATGATGGTGACGCCTTGTGCATGAACATCTGACACATTTCCCACCAAGGCTCTCGCTTATCTGAGATGGTCCACAAGAGGCACGTCCTTCTTCCACACGGCGTCCTGCTGTAGCGCACTCTTCATCAAGTACTCGTGGATGGTGCCAGAAAGAGAGCAACTGGAGGAGGTTAAATCACCAAATAGTTGCTCTGAGGATGTGGATTAATCCACTAAACACCATAAGGGGAGAAGACTGCATGCCTTGGCTGTTTATAAAATAAAGCGTTCACTGAGCTGAGAAATTTTAAAGCCAAGTAAGGCCTAAAATATTGGGTAGTTTCACCATGTCATTTTACAGATGAGAAAACCAAGGCTGGAGTAGACTAATGGGCCTGCCCAGGCTTATACAGCTTGTGATAAAGGCAAGATTTAAACTCAGAACTCTTGACATCTGTGTTCTATCACCATACGTCTATTACTTAAACTCTAAGGGCCAAAAATGGGGGTGAATATATATGTCAAAATTATCCCAGGGTGCCAGGATAGTCTTCCTATGTAAATGTCACTGTACTTTCAGGTCATTCACCATGAATTTCGTTTACAGAGTCTCAACAGTTGTGATGCCACATTGAACATACTGATTTTGGTCTCTTTCCATTCACCACTCTCACTCTTTGGTACCAACTTCAAAGTCCATAAAAGACAACAGCCTCTGGGATCCCTCTGTCACCACTGGGTTCTAGTCACTTCCATGTAGATCCATGTTCCTACTCTCAAGAAGATGCAACACTCATGTACACATACAGCAGTAAAATTCAACAGAAATCAAGTAGGTTGGTGGGGAGGGGATGGGTAAATTCACACCTAACAGGTACAGTGCACACTGTCTCGGTGATGGACACACTTATAACTTTGACTCAAACTGTACAAAAGCAATTCATGTAACTGAAATGTCTGTACCCCCGTAATATTCTGAAATTTTTTAAAAGCATATCCTCTATGACTGATATAAAGAATTAACTCAACTGAATGCCTGGCACTTCTACAAGCCGGAGTTGCCAGCTGGTGTCCTACAGTCTGGAGATAAGTGGTCCTAAAAAGTCACTTGTGAAACAAACAGCACATTAAAGACCTTGGGACTTGAATCACATTTTAACTACATACTGGATTTAAATGCAATGTGCACAATTCTATCTTGCTAAAGTCTTCAGTTCAAGAATCTCATCTTGGCACTACACTGAGCACCAGAGACAGAAGAGAAAGAGGGTACCATGTTTGTGGAATTTCTTACAATGCAGTGCATTTTCTAATTAAAGAAATAATTATCATCTGTTTACTGCTTTTTTAAAAAAATGAGTTTTATTTTTCATATACTGTTTTCTCAAAACGAGTCAGGTGTCACACTTTCCTGCAGCACACATGAATCTGTATGTTACACGTTTCCTAGACTTCATTTGTGTTCTGCTACCTTCCTGCTACACTTTTAGAAGTGCTGCTCTTGTTTCTGCAGAAAGAACCAAGGGAAGGGACACACTGAGCTTGAACGAATGGCAGGTCCAGAATGAGAACTCAGCACCTGAGCTCTGCAGAGACTATAACGCTGTTCCTGGTTGCTGTGTCCTCAGCATCCGCCTATGAATCAGGACATGCGAGGAAATGCAGAGATGGCAATAAAAACCTCCAGGTGGGAGTCTGTGAAAAGATGCCCTGAATCATGCAGGGCGAACAGCAGCAGGAGAAACGCACAGCTCTGAAACTGTTCTCACTCAATTCTAATCTGCTTGCAACTAAGGTCTGCCTGTTGACACTGGTCTCTGCCTAATTTTCTCAGATGCAACAGTTGTGGGGCAGGGGGTCATCTTTCTCCCAAAGGCCAGAACGAGCACCAAGTGCAGACAGGTTGGGAGTTGGACCGCTGCAGCCTTGCTCCCGGAGGCACAGAGGGTTGCTAATTCCAGGGAAGAGACGGCACAGTCATCTTCCTCTTGTCGTCCTCCTTTTGCCCTAGTTACTGGCGAAAGAGCAGCCCCTGTGCCCCTCCCCTGATGCTTACAAGCTGGGAGCACCCTGGGGGATCCAGAACCCACCATTTGCGACTCCAGGGCCCAGAGCAAGAGTCTCCTCTCTATCATGGGAAAGCTCCCCTCCCTGCCAAACGCTGCTGATCGATGCTCCCAACACATAATTATCTTAATTTAGGTGTGTATTTTGCGACAATATTTTGGATAACCCTGGCACTTACTCTTCTCTATTACAAACATTTATGTAACCATGCCAGCCGATTAATCTGAAGGATGTGGCAAAGAGACGGGAAAATTTCACCCACAGGAAACAAAAACCCAGTCTTTGAGGATAAATATGTACTCCAAAATTCATAACTTATTGCAGATTGCTATTGATATTTCAGAAATGTATTTGTCCCTTGGACATATTCATAGAGCGTTTGCAAGTCTATAGACACATCTATTTAATAACTGTACTGCATAATTCTTCCATGCTACATATACATGAGAACCTGCAAACACCCCCTCAATCCCCACAACAAAGGTAATAAGCTTTTGTCTTGCCTTTTTTTTTTCCTGCTTTAAGCATTCCCCTTAATGAGCTCTGCTTCTTTGTAACTCAAGAGATTTAGTATTCTGTCCAACAAAACAATTTATTGCCCAAAATGTTCTTACTGCAGATAAAATCTTAGCTTCCCCAATACTTCTGGCTCCACAGTTAATACCCTAATGTTTCATTTACAGCTGAACAAAGCGGCTTATCTCCACTAAAAGGGGAATTAGTAGTAAGAAATAATTTCAATCATCTGCTGAGTTTCTAAGTAAAGTGATGACTTCTGCATTCTCGCTTCTATCTGATGACAGGTGTGTTGGGGGCTCCCAGAAAATAGAGCAATTCTGTCACCTAAGCTTTGTAATTTGAACAATGCAGCTACATAGATCAGGCAAGAGTTAGGTCGTGGCTGTCAGGGAAAAAAAAAAAAAAAATCTACACTTAGAAATATGCTGTAGTCAGCAGTTCTTAGCTACAGATTGGGTACTAACTCAAGGGGAAAAAAAATTGGTTTGAATCAACAAATGGCTCCATTTTTTCCCCCTAGTCTGCAGCAAACTTATTATACACCTACAAACACACAACCACAGTCCATTACATTTCCTGGGCACGTACACACGCCCACACAGTACCATGATGGCTATATATTCTCACATGCGTGCATACAGTCTTATTTATGTGTGCACAGACATGAAGGCTGCCGAAGACGGCCAGGAGAGTGAGGAGCGGGGATTGGGGAAGGAGACGTATTGGAAAGCAGGGAGGCAGAGGAATCGTGGGTGAGTCTGAGCGGTGATCAGATCATTTACAACAGAAGGCGAGAAGAGAGACTTGTCCTCCTGAGAGCTACACCGGGAAACCCAATTTGCGGTCGCTCATGTTGCAACCTTGGCACATGAGAACCAGGCAGTGCCCCCCTCTCCCCCAAACTGCCTAATGTGAATACTGAAAAGGGAGCCAGCCCAGAACCCAGGGATTGGATCGGCCCCCTTTGGGAGGGAAGTAGAGAGGCCATGACCCTGGACCCCGTGAGGGACGGAGCAATAGAAAGGTCGGGAGATGGTACATGCAGGCTGGCTTCACTCCCTGCGCATCTACGGGCATGGTGGTTTGCCTCCTGCCTACGCCTGTCCAGCAGGAGGTGTTCCTCAGCTGTTAACGTCTCCTCAGTAGGATTGTTAATAGTAGCCCTATGGCTTTCAGGGGAGGTAAGCAGGAGAATTGGGTTGAAGACCAAGGAGACAGAATGGATTGTGCAAAATCAGAAATACAAACAGAGGTTATTATTGATAAAGCGATGACTCTAACTTCAGATTTCTTTCTTATTCTGTGATTTTTTAAAGCTGGTGTTTCAGCCATCCTCTCCAGCATGATGAACCATCTTCCAGCTGGGGTGGGAGTTGGCTGCTAACTGCTCACAACCTGAACTCTTCTCTGAAGGGTTGAACTTGGCCGACAGGATTTACCTTAACCCACAATGCCTGGAGGAAGGTTGGAGGTGGAGGGTAAGGGGGCTACCACCCCTTCCTGGGAGATACTCTGTGGCCCAAGGCAGGCTGATAAAAGGGGGTGGGAAAAAGACTTTGGATGAAATCATCCTAGGCACAATTAATAATCCAGATGTCCCTGTAAGGTCACTTGGAGCCATACTTTTCCCTATCAGTTTTCCCTCCTCTCCCCTGGCCCATTACTCGCCCCTTCCCCACAGGTTTCTCCCAAGATCATCCCTCCAATTAACCACGTGCATGCAAATCTCCATGTCGGCCCCTGGGAGATCTGACCTGAGACAGAAGGGGACAGGAAGATTACGTATTAAAAGTATACTCCTATACATATACACTTGAGTGTAGCAGCTGGGTTTGGGATATGGTGAAGTTACCAAAGAGAACTTGTTGATTGACACTCAGAGGGGCATGAGAAGCAATGCATGTCTTGCCAATCAAAGACTCTATCTTCCCAGATGCAGAATTAAGGTTGAACGTTGAATGCTGAGATCCTGCATGGGCTGTAGCTCCTCCCCACGCCCCCCACCAGGAATTTTCTGTCTGATTTCAGAACCACTGACTATATGCAAGAAGCTATAATAAAAAATCAAGATATCAAAGAGAGACAAGCCAAGCAATGGAAGGAAAGAGAGAGAGCTCTACTGTGATCATTCAAACCCTTGATTCAGCCATGACCAATGGCAGCTGGAACCACTCCTGAACTTTGCAGTGCTTTGACATAATCAAAATTCCCTGGGCTTACGCTAGTATTAGTTGGGCTTTATAACCTAGTCAGCTTAAGCTATAGGGTATTAGGAGAAAGAGGCTGCAGCCCTATCTCGAGTTAGGGGTCTTCTCACATCCCCAGGAAGTGAGTGAATATGAACATGCATGCCATCCTTCTTTCTTGACCCTAAGTATCTCCCATCAAAGTCGTTGGCTCTGGTAGGACCAGAAAGGGTGTCTGTAGTTTACAATTTAATTTGATAACTACTTACAGAGCAGTTACAAGAGTTGGACACTTATCGATGATCAAGACAGACCCAAGGCATTTCCTCAAGTAGCTATTACTCCTCAGTGGAATAAATAGGCCATTGATCAAATACAAACATGTATTTCATTATAATTTGGGTGAGTGCTTTTAAGAAAAAGGCAAGGTGCTATTAAAGGGGGAACTGGTCTAGCCTGGAGGATTCAGAGAAGGTTTCCATGGAAAAGTGATATGCAGGCAGAGGTCTCAAAATGATGATGAAAAAGCAATGTGAAGAGGCAGAATAAAACATTCTTGATGGAGGAAAAAACACGTGCATAGGTCTCCAAGGAGGAACAAGTTGGACAAGTTTCAAACACTGAAAATAATTCTGGCCTGACTCAGGTATTGTGGTATTAAACAAGCAAGGTGTTAAATGAGATTGCAAAGACAGGAGGGGAAGGGGATGTGGAGAGCTTGTACTCTGAGGACATCAAGAAATCGATGAAGAGTTTAGGCCGTGATGGGGTGAAGAGAGTAAGCTAATGCATGTTCATATCCTTGTCTCTGGCATCAGGACTCTCAGCCCACCCAAAAAAGCAGGTGTCCCAGCAGGCTGGTCATGCATTCATTCATTCTTGCACTCGCTCATCCATTTAGTCATTGTCAAATGCTACTGTATATAAGGCATGTGTGTTCTGGGTGTGCACAGGAAGAAAAACCACATATAATTTTCACCTGAATAGTGTTTACATCCTTTTGGGGATGCTTGCCATGAATCAAATCATTACATTAAAAGATGCAAAACCAAAATTATGATATAAGCTAGAAATGAAAGTTATAAAATGATATAGTAAAGGTGCTTGACCAAATCAGTGGGATCAAGGAAGTTTTCCTCGAGGAAGCAACAAGGGAACTGGTTCAAAAGCATACCTGAGCATCAACCAGACACAGAAGAGAGAAAACGAAGTCCAGGTGTGGAGAAGATCATGGCAGGACTTCTGCAGTGAGAACGAAGAATCTGGGGAGGCAGGTACTCACCTGGCCCAACATCTGGTATCCTTAGGGCTCTTGGGACTCAAAACTTCTTCCCTCTACCTTGATGAGGGTCCCTCTCTTACAAACCAGGGCACATGACCCAGCAAGCACATTTAGAGGAACATCAGCAAATGCTATTCTAAAAAGAGACTGGCCTAGAAATCCATGCCACAGGACCAACACCAGGTGGGAGCAGTCGTGTGCACGGGACAGTGACTGGACACGCTGCCCCATCCAGACCGTTACAGCGGATTCACTCTCATAAATTTAGCTCAACAGGTCAACTGAGGATAGGAGCTATTTTCTTAAGAACCAGGAAGAGAAGAAACAAGCACAACAAGGAGAGCCAAGGAGCCTACAAAAAAAAACGGGGGGCAAAAAAAACCGAAAACCCCCAAGGAAAGGGCCCGGTCCAAAAAAAAAAAATGAAACAAGGAAGAAAAAAAAAATCCTTCTCCCTGGACCTTTTTATTCCACATTTGCAATTTTCTTACATTCCCAACTCTCCCTATCCCCAGGGCATACAAATCACAGCAAACAACCCGACCGTTGGAATCTGTCCTCCCTTAAGCACACACATATTCTTATAAATGGAAAGAAAATGGTCTCGTTGCGTACTATTGAGCAAAACAAATCTCTAAATGGATTGTCAGTTCTTATAACCACTAATTCCTCTATAAAGAGACAGCATATTGATTCTTTTCATCAAAAGTTGCCAAACTTGTAAATTCACAACCCAGTGCGCAGTCCAGAGATGATCTATTGTCGGGTGATAATGCAAAACGTGGCACCTTAGACTTGCGCCATCTTTACGACGTACGGATATATTTTAGGTGCATTTTCTCATTAAATCTTTACAATTCTGTGAAGAAGATGTTCTACTTCACAGGTGAGATGAGCAAGGCCCTCCGAGGTTAGGAGATGGGAATAAGGCCCCGGCAGGCTGGAACTTAAACCCAAGTCTTTTTATTCCAAGTACAAACACTCACAGCCAAGAGGCTGAGTCTGGAAGTCACACGGACTTGCATCAGGTCCTGTTTCTGGGAACGTATTCTCTCTAACGTTATGGTAAAACTGTTTAACTTTTCTCAGCCCCTATTTTCTTATTTGGAAAATGCAGTGGAATCATGGATCTAGCAGGGTGGCATAAAGATTATATGCTTATAAAGCATTGAGCTTAATAGCCAGAACATTCTATATACTCAATAAATTATAACCATCAATGTTACTACTGGTGTCATTGTTGAATTATATTAATATCATGGCCTAACCAAACCTGCTGTCATGCCTATTGAAAACTCCGGCCAGACCATATTGTGAATTTCTCTCTAGGGGTCCAACGTATTTGGATGACAATTCTGCCCATTATCTTTTTAGGCACTATTTTGCCTCACTCTAGGATTTGGCTAAAACAAGCCATTGTCTAAGGAGCTTCCAGAGAGGTACACAAGATTAAGCAATGGTATCTCTGACCCTGGAGTCCAGAACAAAGATCAAGAAACAACCTTTAAGGGAAGAAATTATACCCCAATCAACATTTCATTACATAGTTAGATCGCCTTTTAATTTATCAAAGAATAGTGCTACATCGAACACATTACATATCACCACCTGCCAGTTCATTTTGGCTTTTCAGAGAACTTGCATCTCAGTTTAAAAGCTATATTTTTGAGCACCTACTCTGTATTAGCCAATGAACTAAGCTCTATACAAATACTCCTTGACTTATGATGGTGTTATGCCCCAATAAACCCACTGTAAGTTGAAAATATCCCAAGTCAAAAATGCATTTAATATACCCAGACTACTGGACATCATAGCTTAGCCTAGCCTACCTTAAACATGCTCAGAACACTCACATTAGACTACAGTTGGGCAAAATCATGTAACACAAAGACTATTTTATAATAAAGTGTTGAATATCTCATGTAATTTATTGAATACTGTACCCAATATGAAAAACGAAGTGGTTTCACATCATTGTAAAGTCAAAAAAAAAATTGTAAGTCAAACCACTGTAAGTTGGGGGCTGTCTGTACACGAATTACTCCATTTTTCCTCCTTAAAACCATGTGCGGAGAGGACTATTATCTTCCTTTTACAGTTGAGGGGACTTAAGCTTACAGGGAGTGAAACAAGGTAGATGATAAAAATTTAAACTCAGATTTGTTGGATTCCAAAGCCTATGCTGTGCCCACTTCACTCTACGGTTCTTGAATTATACACCCAACGATGATTATGGTTATACAGTGTTTGTCGGCTCAACATTGTTTTCACATATCTCATTGCCACTTGTATTCAGAATCTAAACAGTGTCTGAATTCACCCAGAAAGAGGTGCAATCTTCGTCTGAGGATGTTCCCTAACACATCGTGGACACCCAACGTGGGATCCCACCTACCGTGTAGGTCCATAGCACTTACCAAGAACAACAAGGTTAATCTCTTCTAGCTCCCTGCAACCTGGGATCATTTGCCTGCTGTTTTGGATTTTGAAAATACCACCCTCCTAACAAGATAAACGCTGATTATGTTTACATAATCTTGATCAAAGGCAATGAAAACAATATTTTGGTTGCTTTTGAATAAAAGAGGCCAGAAAAAAGATACTGTGTTTCATTTTGTTTGTTTGCTTTCTTCTTTTTCCCCCCATGATAGCTAAAGAACAAGATAGCTCTTCTGGGATGCTTTCACCCTTGGGACAGTGGCATAAAATTGTGGAGAAAATAAAAAAAATCAAAGCGAGCACAAAAACAAAGCTCATGAAATTAGCACATTAAAACAATCAAGGAATTCCAGAGACCTCCTAAGCTAAGGAAATGACAAATAAGGGTAAACACTGTTCAAGAGGAGAGAATATGGACCGAGAGTTCCTCAAACAAAGATTTTTTTTAAAAAGCTTGTGAAACTTTCTTATTGAAGAAAACAGGATAATAACTTCTCAGGAGATCAGTGCAGCCAAATAACTTTCTAATCCTGATGTAGCAAAGCCTAACATGCCCTAGGCTTCCTTTAGCATTTGAAAGACAAGGGCGCTCCCGTCCGTGGGGCTGTGGGGAGGCCCAGCGTTGATGCGTGACTGGTACCATGATGGCCTGCAGCTGCCACAGACCCCGCTCCTCATGGCACCCCGCGCTGAAGACCCTGCGGTATCAGCTTTCTTCCAAACACGTAACAGTTTCCACGGTGTCTGACCCTGCATTCAAAGAGCCTCTCTCACGGTGTGCGTTTATTTCACACTTTGGGATTAACGTGCCACTCTTTTCTTGCCAGCAAATGTGCAATCTTGATAGGAAAGGAGACCGACGGACACGCACCTGTGACAGTTGCTGTAGAACTAGGCATCTGGAAGACGAGAACATCTGAAGGGACATCGTGCCATATGACACAGAATCTGAAGGCCTTAACTCTGGAATTAGACATTCTAGACCCTCTCTTTCTTAGCCGTGTGAAATTAGGCAACACCTGGGCCTCACTTTTTTTACCTATAAAATAAGGACAATAATAGAACCATGCCTCCTAGGATTATGACTAATTCTATACTGATTTAGCAAGATAATGCACGCTAGGTGCTTTGCACAATGCCTGGTGCATGGCAAGCATTCAAAAACTGCCCATTTCTATTTTCTTCGTCGACTCTCCATATTTTCTCAGTTCTATGACCACCCCCTTCCATTCTTCTCTATATTGCTTTTATCAATCTCCAATGTGGACCACTGAATGTTAAAATAATGACCTGAGAAGTCAAAACCACATTGGTTACATTGCCTTCAAATTGAGAGTCATTCACCAGCCCTTGACTGAGACATCTTACAATGACCAACGTGTAGGCACCAGAGCCCTGCCACCAAACACTATGAAATGTGGTCCATTTCCAACCAACAATTTTACAGAACTCAGAGCAAATCCATCGTGAGGGAGAAGTGGAGACAACACTTACTGAACGGCAACACACACCTCTCTGTTCCTATCCCAAACTCCCTTGGCCAACGAGTGAAATGTGGGCTGCTAAAACCCGCCACGCAGAAAGGATACCTGCAGTGTGTGTTGGCGTGCCTGGCAGGGTAAATAAATGGTAGTTGGTTGCTGAGTTCAGCATAGTGGAGATCTTGTAGGAGAAATCATGACTGATGGGTTTATTTTTAATGAATGGATTAGTTGCTTAATGATGAATCTATACTTCATGAATGATAGATTAATTGAGCAAACACACTTTGAGCAAAGATTAGGGCAGGTACTATCCTAAGTCCTCTTTATGGGACTCTGTGGGAGACAGGGAAGTCAGTTCTAAAGTTGAGAGAGTATCAGAATGATCTGGGACTCTGATAAAATGAAGATTCCCCAGCTCCAGGACCTGATGACCCTGATTCAAGTGATCTAGGGTGAGACAGGCAGCTACATTTTAAAAGCATCCTTGATGTATTTGTTAAGGGTGATCCAAGATTTACACATTGAGCAATTTTGCTTTAGGAGACCAAGGAGAGAGAGAATCCAGCTCCCTTTGAAACACAAGAGAGTCAGCCCTTGTGCCTACGCAGAGACCCTCAGTGAGAGGCGGTGGCGGGGTGTGAGGCAGAGCACTCTCTCCTGGGCCTTGGCAGATTCGAACCCTGACTCTCTCCAAACTCACTTTGTGATTCTGGACAAGTGACATGTCCCCCTGGGCTTTGGTTTCCTCATCTACAAAATGAAAGACATGACCCCAAAGGTCTCTTTTAGCAAGAGTGTTGGTGGATTTGATGGAGAGATCCCTGTGGAATGGGGTGCAATCTGCAAAGGTGCTGCAGAGGTGCTTGACCAAGTCAGTGGGATCAAGAAAGTTTTCCTGGAGAGAGGGACAAGGAAACTGGTTCAAAGGCACACATGAGTTTAACTAGCTAAGAAGAGAGAAGAGGAAGTCCAAGTGGAGAGAACAATCATGGCAAAGCTTCTGTAGTGAGAAGGGAACAACACAGGGTAGGAAGGTGCCCACTTGGTCCTACACCAGATAACCTGATATCCTTAGTATTCTTGGGACCAAAACCCAACCGCCCTCATGATGCCTTGTCTGGGGTGTGGCAAGACCTCAGAAGCTCAAAGTCTAACACATACCGTAACTGCCCACAAACCAACCCCCTGCCTGAGGTCTCACCTACCAGTTGCATCTTTCTCTCGAAATGAAAACCAGATATGAGTTTTGAAATTAAGCTTCAAAGCCCAACTGTGATGACCACCACATAAACTATTCTCCATCTCACCTGATAACCACTGCCTTTCAAATTTGTCCTAGGACTTCTGAAAGGTGATTCTGGCTTTTCCCACTGTCTTCCATTTGAGGTTTCTCCATTACTGTCCCTGACACCCCCAGCCCAAGCCCCAACCTCTCCACCCCAGAGTCGTTTTTATGTGCTGCTTCTCACCTGCACTGGGTTTCTGCAGCTCTGCCTGTTGTTCTTCCACAACGTGGCTTTAATTTCTGACACCTTCCATCTCAGGACCACTGTAGTCCAAACCACCATCACCCCCTTGCTTGGACTCCTAAATGGTCCTAACTGCCATCCTGGTTTCCTCTCCTGGGTCCCCTTAGTGGCTGTCCCACACAGCCAACAGTCATCTTTTGAAATGCAAATCTCTGCAATTCACGTAAATCACAGAGTCCTTCCCCTGGTTAACCAAAGCCTGGATGACCTGGCCTTTGCCCATTTCTCAGAGCTCCCTTGTCCCACTCTCCGATTTTCTGGGAATCTTTTCATCTCTCGAAACTCCCAAGGCCCTCCCCTCTTAGGGCATTTTTCTGGAATGTTCTTCCTCTCTGTCTTGTGATGATTCATCACTGCAAATGCAGCTTAAATTTTACCTCTTCATAAGGGCCTTCCTTGAGCACCCACCACCCTCTATTTTAATGATCTGACTTGCACCTGTCACTAGCCATTTATTTACGTATTTACACAGTTATTTGTTGTCTGGCTTCCCTCAACTAGAAGGTAGAATCCATGAGAGCAGCATTTTGCTCCTGCTGTTTACCAACGAATCTCCAGTGGCTGAGCAGAGTCGGCATTCAATAAATATTTGTTGAATGAATGAGAAGACCACCCAGACTCACTCAAGCCTTTCTAATTCCAGGTTGTGAGGACAGCACAGTCTTACTCATCTTCTTTTCTCTCCACTGATTCCAAAGCTGGCACGGCCTGCAAAGTCGTTCATGCCACGGCCCCTCTCCCTCTGATCTCATTTATTCTCCCCTGGGAAAAATGAAGCCCAGGTAGACAAATGATGCTGCCCAAGGTCCTACAGCCAGGGAGTAGCATAGATGTCATTCAAACTCAGTCATGTCTGATATCAAAACCCACTGCGATATGCAGCGCTTCCTTCTCAGCTCCAAGACTAAATCCAGGAACCCAAATAACAGAAGAGCCATGTTTTCACAATGTCCCAAAACACAGGTGCCTGTCATGCCTAAGCTGTAATTTCCCTTGTTTTTCATTTTGAAATTTTTAACAGGAACACCTGAATGCCTTCCCCCTTTATTCCTGCTTTTCCTACATAGATATATTTTCATCACTGTTTATACTGATGTTTCTCTTACTTGGGATAATATAACATACTTTGTAAACTGTTGTTTGGAACTAAGTATCTTTTGAATAAGAGTTTAACATATGGAATGGAAACGCAATGCAATCCTAAATTACTATCAAGTATTACTCTTACATTTCTTTATCATGAAGGTGTCATAGTCTCAGCCCTCAACTATGAAATGGTTTTCAGCAGGAGAATGGGAAGCGATGGGAATAATGAGGCCATTGTGTCACACCAGCTATTTACGGATGCTCACTGGAAACTCAAAAGATGAAAAACCAGTTCGCTAATTCAGTTGGCACCTTAGCCCTGGCTAGTGTAAAACTCAGATAATTCTAGAGATTATTTCAGTGTCAGGAGTCCATGACTCTAAATACTTAAAATAATGCCACTTCCATACTTGCCACCAGCACGGCTTTCTCTGCGGAGCAATCTGATTCAGTCCAGGCAGAGAAGCTACACTATCTTATAAAATGCATGTCGGAGGTGTTGCATTCTTTAAATGAGAATTTTCAGTTCTAGAACTAAGAGCAGAACAAGACACTGGACCAAGAACACATGCTAGAATCAGAGAGAAAGTTACCTAACGATAGATATCCCAAGATCAACTTGAATGCTGCATATTTTTTTCTTTAGATGCCAAAGAACATTCTCTATTCCTTAGACATTTTCCAGCCTTGCTCACCATGTGTCAAGTCTAATAAACAGCTCATTGGCTCGAAGTCCCTTCTTTTCTCCTCGGTGTGGAACCCTTTACAGGGAGATGTCTAAAGACAAATATCTAAACTAAACTTACTCGATTTAGGCAGCTTACAGCTCTTCGACTTAATTGCATTACACGTCTCTAAGTAGGGAGCAATTTACTCTGAAGTGGTACTTAGGCACTATTCCCTTTGGCTTCTCCAGGAAGCACTTGGGCTAAATTTCTATTTAATGTATGCTGGCTTTGGAACGTAAGTACAAATAGCGGGATGTGTATTAACGTTTTAATTATGTAGCCATCCTCTGTTAGAAAATGAATCTGGGATGGACACAGACTTTAATTCCTTTAAACTATGAAAAACACTTTTCTCGTCATCTCATGAATTCATCAGTCTTGCAAAATGCGTATCTATACCGGGTTTCAGCAAGAAGACGGGATCGATCCAGTGAGTTACACTGTTTCCTCTGCCACGCCTTCACTGTGACGTCGTCAGTATTTAATACGTGCTAACAAGAAGCCGAGCACTTTCATTTAATTAAAGTCATATATCATTTTTAATAATTAGTCATAATTAAGGTGAATGATTAGCTAGAAAAGATATGAAAAATATACATTCTAGATAAAGCTTAAAGTCACATTTTTTAAAAAGTCCAAAATAAACTCTTGAGGGCTGTGCGTAGCTTTAAGTATGATATAATTTATGAAACAAAATAAATCTAGAGTGTTAAAATATTTAGTGGAACTGAGAATAATGAATCGAGATAGGATTAGTTTAATTAGTTTACTGAAATGGAGTTCTTCACAGTGGCTAAGTGTGATATATTGGCTTTTGTCACTCGAAATAAAAAAGAGGTAATTAGTCCCTACTCAGATATATTGTTTTCTCAGAATAGGTTGGATTTTATTTTCGGCGCTAATCCCGAACCAACTTCCAATTGCTTTATAAATGCTACAAGAAAAGATCATCCTTCATGCAACTAAAAGAACCCAATCACTTGAAAGCAGGATTCTCAAAGAGGGGGAATTCTGATACCCCAGAGGACACGTGGCTGTGTCTGGAGACATTGTAGGTCATCACAATGGCAGGGGGATGACCACAATGGGGATCTAGCAGACAACGGCCAGAAAGGCTCCTTTACTCCCAATAAACCAGTCAACAGCCCTCACAAGAGAGAATTATCCAGCCCACAGTGTCCATACAGCCAGGGTTGAGAAACCCTGATATAAATAGTAAATCCAGTATCTAAATGTCCACACCAGTCATTGGAGGGGAAGTGTGCACACTGTTCATAACTTGCAAATCCCAAATCCACATCGTGGTACATCTATCTGCATTTCTCCCACTAAATACAATGGAAATATAA